>NW_027361794.1:15275000-15577500 GCF_039654945.1 Dendrobates tinctorius
AGCAGGAGACATCAGACCTCAGAAGGCACAGGAAGAAAATCACCAGCAGGGATAGAGGGAGTCAGCTGTCTTAAATCCCAATCAGAAACCCCAGATCACCAATCGTCTTCCTCATTATTAGGTGGCAAACCTCTGTCAATCAGATCAGCTCCACTACCTCCAGTAACTACCAGAGGGAGCCCAGAAAGAGAATTCACAACCCCTCTATCAATCTGACCAGCTCCACTACCTTCAGTAATCACCAGACGGAAGCCAGAGAGAGAATTCACAACACTACACCAGCCAAGGCCCGAGAACAAGAACTGCGCTGGTCAAAACCTGGAGTCCAGACTATGCCTGTCAAGGCCTAAGAACCTGACCTGTGCCAGTCAAGACTATGCCAGGCACAGGGATTTGCTCTGATAGGGAGCGGCAGGGCCGCAGTAATGAGGCAACACACAGGCTTGGAATCCAAACTTCAGTGGTTTAATGACACTTTAAACAGTAAGTAGCAGAAAGTAAGAAAAAAAACACAAACATGCTCCAACTTGGAGAGCCACTGGTCTCAGACTCACCCTTGGACGGGACAGGCTTAACTAAGCAGCTGTCTGTTCAGTGGCATCCGCCAGATGCCATTCCCAGGGTTGCTTTGAGTCTAGTCGCAAAACCTTTGCAGAATGTATAGTCCAATAGAACAAGTTCAGGCTAACTCCATCCTAGCTCCTCACACTTTGCACACAGACCATGTGCCAAACAACAATCTCCATTACATAGCCCATAACCACACGCACAAGTGAGGTACACATCACATGGGCTGATCACGTGATCGTGACATCACTGCAGGTTCACAACCTTAGGGAAAATCACAGCCAAATTTTATCCTGCTGGGAGAAATATATCTTCCATCTAGCACTATACCCTTTGCTGCACCACGCAGGCAAGAGCAGTCTCAGCTCTTATTTCTTCTGGTACAAGAGACATCTGCTGTTGGCCAAGAACTGAAGATCTGTGAGGAGATTCCGCTCAGTAGTATACGCCTGCAGTAAAGAGCAGGAGGCGCGAGTGAGCCGGGCCATTGATTCCAGCACTGAAGTCAGTACAGGCGTTGGTCCAGAGTAGTACAACAGACAAGGCGAAAGCTGGTTGAAGTGAATATAAGAGGGTGGACTGACATGTGGACCTGTCTGATGGGAAAAATGAATGTAAAATGTGCAGTGTACAATGCTTGATGCAAAATTGTGTATATGTGTGAGGAAACAGCTAGCATTAGTGGGAGACGGTGTAGTACTGAGTTTTGGCCACTAGAGGGAGACACAGGATAGTGAGTAAAGGACCGAACAACAGCTGAAGCTAGGAAACGCTAAGTCATGGTGGGCGGAGTTACAGGAACTGAGAAGGGGAATTCCAGTGAAAGGAAATAAAAGGAAAGACTTCCAGAAGGACAGGTCAGTCGGGGGGTGGCCCTGACAGGACAGCTGCACCGAGAGGACATGGGTCGCCCTCCCAGGGCTGTGGGGTACTCGGTACCAGGCCGGTCTCTCAGAGGGGATTGTCACAGCAGCGGTGACCCGGTCCGTGGCCCTGGGCGCCCGAGTAAAAGGGAGATTGAATGGTGAAATGTAGTTGAAATGAATAGTTCGTGACGCCACCTGTGGTGTTCGGCAAGGGAGGTGTTAAGCCGATGCTGCATGCAGATCCTCTGGGACTGATGGTGTGGTGCAGCAATGATGTTATAGCCCTCCACAGGCAGGGCTGTAGTCCCAGGGCAGAGTAAGTGAGGTGACACGTAGTTGGTGTGGTGTCAGGCGCAAGGGATGTAGCAGTGCCGGACAGGTTGGCGCAGGAATAAGTGGAGGACACCAGGGCATGTAGTTCCAAAGCTTTACTCACAGTCTGTTGTACAAACAGGTGCCTGCCTCCGTGCCGTGTCCTCCGGGTCAGGGACTCAGTCAACCTCCAGGCCAGATGGAATACTCCTTTCAACACTCCGCCAACATGTGCCTTTCTGAACGTCTCCTCTTATAGCGCCTTTAGATGAAGTACTCCTAGTACTGAGTTACACTGGAGTTCCTCCTGTCCGGTGTTCCTATGAACTCTACTTGTACGGCAGACAGCTGTAGCCTGCTTCGGGGACTCCTTGCTACTAAGTCCCGGCTCACTATCCAGTTGCTGTTGTGCCCCCAAGTCTTGTGTGGGAATAGAGTGGTCACTACTTCTATTCCTCCGGTGTCTGCTGCAGGACCATTAGTATCCATACAACCTCGGGGACCGGGCCCCGGCCTTGCGCTTAGAACTTCTAGGAAGGGTTCTCCTCTAACCCACGTCCTCTGTTCTCTTTTACTCCTCACATTCCGTACTGATCCTTTCTTTCTATGGAGAATCAGGCTTTCAGTCTATGTTGCCCTCTCTCTCCCTTTCTCGTGCCAGCAGACCCAGGTCACTGGGATCTGCTGCAGCACTTCCATCCATCTATCCCTCTCTCCAGGGATCTTCTCTCTAGCTCTCCAACCAACTGAACTCTCCTCCTAAACTCTTCTCGCTCCTTGTAAAGTAATCTAACTCCACCCACCTCCCAGCACGTTTCGTGTTCCAAGCAGGGAGCCACCAATGGGTGCTTTGCTACACTACTTTGTGGGGTGCAGGTGTTGGAGCGTGGTCAGGAGTCTCCAGCTTACCTGGATGGTGGGATACCACACCTCAGGAGGAGGTGCAGTACCTCTGTGGCGACTGAGGCTCAGGGGCGCCACAGACGCCTGGGGTACCGGACGGATGGAATCAACGAGGGGAAGCGCTGTGGCCGTGGGCCTAACGGCAGCCACAGTGAAAGAACCTAGTCGCAGACAGGAGAAGGAAGAGATGACAGGTACCCAGGCCAGCGTGCAGGAGCTGTCATATTGCTGTGGATGTCGGAGAAGACAACCAATAAAGGGGACCTGATTGAACGTTCATCTGTTTCTGGTTCCAGTCTGTTTCGCTGCCAAAGGTGACCACCCCACAGTCGGCACACGTACTACATGAAGGCGGCCCAGCAAGCCTTGAGACTCTTTTAGGAGGACTTATGGCCTAACAGGAAGAGGTGGAGACCTCACTATGGTCTGTGTTCGCAGAAGAGATGGTGTTGTCGATTATATGTGTCAGGAAAATCACCCTCGTCAGTAGCTAAAGTAACATTTGGTTAGAGGCTGCTATTACAGTGAAAGTGAGCCGGAGAATTCATTGTATATCTGATATTGTATATTTCACCTCATAATCACCCTGTTTTGCATTATTCACTGTTGCCATAGTGATCACAATTCCCATCATCAGGGAAATAAACAATTATATTGGTTTTATATTGGTTACCTCTGCCTTGCGTTTGTCTGTGTGTTGTATCCAGTCACCTGCTTACAGGGGCATTATGGAGGCATTATACTGTATGGGGGGCATCATATATACTGCATAAGGGGCATAATGGGGGCATTATATTGTGTAGGGGCATCATATATACTGCATAAGGGGCATAATGGGGGCATTACACTGTGTGGGGACATCATATATACTGCATAAGGTGCATTTTGGGGGCATTACACTGTGTGGGGGCATCATATATCCTGCATAAAGGGCATAATGGGGGCATTACACTGTGTGTGGGGGCATCATATATACTGCATAAGGGGCATAATAGGGGCATTACACTGTGGAGGCCAATAAAGGGGCCCTGTACTATGAGAACAATCCGTTTCCTCACTTCCTGTCTTCCATAGTTGGGTCGTATGTGTCACACCGCCTTGTGGGATGCAGGCCTAGTATCTCGGAGGGTGGTTCAGTCACGGTGACTCCTTTGGTTCTAACAATCCCTAGGTTAGGTGGCAATTATAAAAGGGGGAGTTTACGGATATATGAGACTGAGGGCTATGTTGATGCCTGCAAGGTATGAGGCCGCGGAGGAAAGAAGCATACAACGGAGGTCCCGTGCAAACTTGAAAGATGAATTTTACTGAAGGCTTGAAACAATTCTTATGTTTTTCCATAAAACAGTCATGGATAACAAATACAATTTTCCTTAAGCCCTGTGTTAGGCAAAGCTTTTTCTCAGTCCTGGCCTTGGGAGTATGGCAGTAACTTTTCATGTAACTCACTGTGCTACATGAAGGGGGAGGATTTGCTGACCTTAATCGGATCGGAGTATCCGGATAATCTGCAGCTCTGCAGCTCCTTCGCTTGTCTCAGCACTTTGTTGCTGTAAACGCAGGGCACTCCAAGAAAAAGGTGCTTTCTATTACCCGCTTGTCCTTAATAAGGAGCCTCGATTTCCTGCCTCCTCTCACCACCAAGACCGCACGTAACTCCATGTTTTCAGTCTCCCACACCACCTCCAACTGCCACTTATCTTCAAATCAGAAAAACAAGTTGTAATGCCAAACTAAGGCAGAAGAGGGCAGCATAGTACTACAAGTTGTAATACCAAAACAAGGCAGGAGAGGGCAGCATAATAAGTAATTTACCTCCTCCCAAGTCAAAACAGAAAACCGTTGACACAAATGCAATTGTGGCGCCCCTGAGGGTTCAGTCGCCACAGAGGTAATGCACCTCCTCCTGAGGTGTGGTGCCCCACCATTCAGGTAAGGTGGAGACTCATGACCACACTCCAACACCTGCATCCCACACAACATAGTAGTGTAGCAAAGCACCCTTTGGTGGCTCCCTGCTTGGAACACGAAGCGTGCTGGGAGGCGGATAGAGTTAGTTGGCACTAAAAGAGCGGGGAGAGTGTAGGATTTAGTCAGTCTGACAGAGTCAGTGGAAGAGTGAAGATCCCCTGAGTGGGATGGATGAAGGAAGTGCTGCAGCCGACCTCAGTGACCTGGGTCTGCTGGCACAGGAAAGAGACATTGATGGAAAGCCTGACTCTCTCCATAAGAAGGAGGGATTAGTACGGAACATGAGGAGAGGAGGACTTAGGATTAGGGTTAGAGCAGAACCCTTCCTCAAGTTCTCAGCGCAAGGCCGGGGTCCGGTCCCCGAGGTTGTATGGATACTAATGGTCCTGCAGCAGACACCGGAGGAATAGAAGTTGTCACCACTTTATTCCCACACAAGACTTGGGGGCACAACAGCAACGATAGTGAGCCGGGACTTGGTAGCAAGGAGTCCCCGAAGCAGGCTACAGCTGTCTGCCGTACAAGTAGAGTTCATAGGAACATCTGACAGGAGGAACTCCAGTGCAACTCAGTACTGAGAGTACTTCACTATAGGTGCAAAAGGGAGACGTTCAGAAAAGGCACATATGTTGGTGGAGTGTTGGAAAGGAGTGCTTCATCTTGGCTGGAAGTTGGCTGAGTCCCTGACCTGGAGGACACGGCAACGAGGCGGGCACCTGTATGCTCAACAGACTGTGAGTAAAGCTTTGGAACTACATGCCCTGGTGTCCTCCGCTTATTCCTGCGCCAACCCACTCAGCACTGCCACATCTCGGTGCCGGACACTACACGCTCTCCCTTAACACCTATCTTCTTCATCTACTCTACCCTGGGACTACAGCCCTACCTGTGGAGGGCTACACCATCATTGCTGCACCACATCATCTGTCCCAGAGGATCTGTCTGCAGCGTCGGCTTAACATCTTCATTGCCGAACACCACAGGTGGCGTCACGAATCATTCACTTATAAACTTTAAACATCATCATCCACCCTATTCCCCTTTTACAATGGACGCCCAGGGCCACGCACCAGGTCACAGCTACCGTGATATCTCCCATTGAAATCAACGGTCCTGGCTCCGAGTACCTCGCTGCCCTGGGTGAGGGCGATCCACAATCATATATTAGTAATGGTTTTTCTGGTCACTACATATGTATTATAGGAAACAGAACAAAATGTTATGGCAACAAAAACCCCAAAAGAGTCTCAGTGCTGAAGGGGTTAATGCCCCCCCACTCAGTAATGGGGACTCTCCACCACTTACCTCCACCCGCAGAGCCGCACTCCACATATATGGCTGCTCTGTGCGCACAGGACCTGTGATGAGGTCACAGGAGGGGAGGAGTCAGGGGTCACATGATCTCCGGAGTGCAGACACTACATGGAGCCTTCTCCTCAGTCAGTGACCTTCCCGCCATTATTCCCCCTCACTACTGGCACAATTACCCCGCGCCGCTTTTTCTACACAGTGTTATGTGTGGAATGTAACGTGTGATTTCTCTGCTTGGAGACAAATAGACCCCACACATGAGGGAATTATCACCAGTTACCGGATGTCTACTATATGGCGGCATATGATTGTGCTATCGACTCCATACCAGGAGCGAAAATGCCGAAATCTCATTTATTTAACCCCTTCCAGAGTCCGGCTGAGGCTCATATTCGGCATCCACCTCTCCAGTCACCGTGGGGTATTTGTGTTAAAAGGATGGAGGGCTGCGCCTGCGCTTGGATTTTAGAGAGATTAATAAAATCACAGTTCACAATCCCTATCCTTCACCCCTTATACCTGACCTGTTTGACCAATTATCTGGAGATAAATGATTTTACAAACTCAATGTGAGAGGGGCATATAACCTTATATGTATACGCCATGGTGACGAATGGAAGACCGCATTCAATACACCTGAGGGTCATATTGAAAATTTGGTAATGGCATTCGGATAAAGCAATGCTTCGGCACACTCCTTCTCCACTATGGAGTAGTTTTTTCACAGGATGACAACTTTCGGCTGAGATACATTATTGGGTGCTTTTCCCTGTTCACCTCTTGGGACAAGACAGCTCCCAGCCCGACATGTGACATGCCCATCTGGACCACAACTTCCTTGGAGAAATTGGGTGCTACCAGCAATGGCTGTTTACACAGAGCCAGCTTCAGTTCCTGGAAGGCCATCTCAGCTTCAGGAGACCATTTAGCCATAGACGACTTCGTCCCTTTAAGGAGATCCAACAGAGAGGCGGTTACAATAGCAAAGTTCGGGATGAACCGACGGTAGTAACCCACAATGCCCAGAAATGCCCTGACCTGTTTCTTTCAGAGGGGTTGTGACCAGCCCTGGATCGCCTCCACTTTATTTATCTGGGGCTTTATTTCACCCCTGCCGACAACATAGCCAAGTATCTCGCTTCCTCCATTCCCAAGGCACACTTCTTTGAGCTTATGGAAAACCCTGCATTCCGTAGAGTATCAAATACTCCCTGGACCTTGCTCAGATGGCTTCCCCAATTCTGCCTGAAGATTACAATATCGTCCAGGTAGGCCACTGCATACCTCTTGTGGGGAGATAGGATCCGGTCCATGGCTCTCTGGAATGTCGCTGGTGTGCCTTGCAACCCAAACAGCATCCTTTGTATTGAAAACATCCATCTGGTGTTGAGAACCCAGTCTTTTCTTTGGCGCTCTGGGACATGGGAATTTGCCAATACCCTTTTGTGAGGTCAAGGGTAGTAATGCACCGAGCCAGCCATAGCCTCTCAATTAATTAATCGACCCGGGGCATTGGGTAGGCATCGGTCTTAGAAACCTCATTCAGCTTTCGATAGTCATTGCAAAATTGCCATTCCCCATCAGGTTTCGGCACTAGGACTATTGGACTGAACCAGCCACTCTTTGATTCCTCGATGACTCCCAGAGTCAGCATCCACTTCCCCTCCTTGGAGACCACGCTTTGGGAATGCGGTAGGGATTCAAGTTGACCTGGACATGAGGCTCGGTCACGATGTCATGTTCTATGACCTTCATACAACCTGGAAGTTCCGAGAATAGGTCTCTGTTATGCTGTAGCAACTCTCGACACTGCTGCTTCTGCAAGCAAGACAATGTGTCTATCACCTTAACACCCTCTGCACCGACATAAGACCTGGCCAGCAAACAAGGAGCCTCCACGGGTTCTCTGTTCTGCCAACGGTTTGATCAGGTTCATGTGGTATACCTGGCAGGACTTCCGCTTCCCCGGTTGGTGGACTTTATAGTTGACCTCACCAACTTTCTTCACTACCTCATAAGGACCCTGCCAATTGGCCAGGAATTTGGTCTCCACTGTGGGCACCAGCACAAGTACTCGATCCCCTGGGTTGAACTGTCTTACCCTGGCGGACCTATTATACACCCTGGACTGGGCTTCCTGAGCCTTGCGTAAGTGCTCCTTCACAATGGGTATCAAGCTGGCAATCCTCTCTTGCATCTGGGTTACATGCTCTACCATGCCTCTATAGGGGGTGGTTTCAGCCTTCCAGGATTACTTCGCCACATCCAGGAGCCCTCAAGGGTGTCGTCCATAGACCAGTTTGAATAAGGAGAAGGCAGTGGAAGCTTTGGGAATTTCCCGGATGGAGAACAACAGGTAGGAAGCAGACAGTCACAGTCTTGGCCGTCCTTCTTCACTGCTTTTTTCACCATGGCCTTCAAGATTTTATTGAATCGTTCTACCAAGCCATCTGTCTGTGTAGAACTCTGAGGTCTAGAGTTGTATTATTTTTTAGGGCTTTGCACAACTCCTTCATCACCTTTGACATAAACGGGGTTCCTTGGTCCGTCAGGATCTCCTTAGGCAAAATTGTTCTAGAGAAGACATGGACCAGTTCTCGGGTGATACACTAGGCGCTGGAATTTATTTAGTGGAAAAACCTCAGGATATCACGTAGCAGAGTCCAGTATCACCAGGATATACTGATGTCCTCTGGTGGACTTGACCAGGGGTCCCACTAGATCCATGACTATGCAATCAAATAGTACCTCAATAATTGGCAACGGTTCCAAGGGGCTATGGAAATGGGTCACTGGGAATGTCAGCTGGCAGGTGGGACAGGACCTACAGAAATTCACAATATCATGGTGACACCAGGCAAGTAGAACCTCTGGAGGACCAATTCCTGTGTTTTCTCTATGCCCAGGTGACCACCGAACACATGTGTATGTGCCATGCCTAACACTCTGCATCTGTACGGGCCCTGGCACCAGTAACTGCTCAATTACCTTCCCTCTCAGCTTGGTGACCCGATATAGTAATTCCCCATTCACGGCAACATATGGGTAGCGAGTGTCAGCCCCCCGGCTCTTGAGCAACAGCATTAAGTACCGTTACATTCTCAAATGCCACTTTTAGAGTTAAATCCCTGAGTTGGGCAGTCCCAAGGTTTCCCCTGGACATCTCCAGCTCAGGGATGCTGGCCTCAGAGGATGCTGCCTCATCTTCATCGCCATCAAGCACACAAAAAGGAAATTGGTTATCCACCGCCTGCGACGAAGTTTCTTTGGGAGCACTCTGGCTGTTGTCTGGAAAACCTGATGTCCTCCCTTTTCTCCACAAGTCCCAAAACAACACAAAGTCCCCCCTATTATGATAGGGTGCAATACTGTAGGTCCTTAGCCATGCAGACCTCATGGGTCTCGGTGCCACAGTTTGTTTTTATGACCACCCGGGCCACAGGGTAGTCATTCACGTCGCAATGGATACAGTGGTCGCCCAGACTCTTTCCAGGAATCAGCCAATGTGGAATTGTGGCACTCACAAGGGTTACTAAACTTCCTGAATCCAGCAAACCAGTCACTTGCACCCTGTTTACTTTAACGGTGCATGCCTGTGGCCCCTCTCCCACTTGGGGAAGAGCACTGCAGGCCGGATAGGCAAGATACGAGCAGCGCCATCCTGTGCTGCAGTCCATTGGCTCAGTGGTCATGGGACAACTGGTGGCTATGTGGCCAGGGTTATGACACCTCCAACACAGGGACCTTGGGCACTACCTCCAGGACTCTTGGCTGTCCCCAGGTGTGGCTCTAGCTCCCCTCGTTTGGGTGCCAGCCCCACTTTGGGAACCCCAGTATGGAGATGCCCCACTCCCTTGCTTCCCAATGGACCTCTCGACTGCCTGGTTCCTCTCCACCATGCTCACTAGGTCATCGGCATTATGGGGATCTCCCTGGGTAACCCAGGATTGACTGGCCTGGGTAGGGAGTGTATGAGCCTGTCCATAACAACCCTCTCTACCATCCATGCTGGGGAGGAAGATTCAGGTTGTAACCATTTTTGGACCAGGTGCAGGAGATCAAACATTTGGGACTGAGGAGGTTTGTCACTGTGATATGTCCACTCGTGCACCCGTTGCGCCCTGACAGTCAACGTCACTCCAAGGCATGCCAAGATCTCAGCCTTTAACTTGGCATATTCTTTTGCGTCCTGCAATGCCAAGTCATAATACGCCTTCTGCGGTTCACTGGTCAAATATAACGTTAAAACCTAGACCCAATGCTCCGAAGACAATTTATCCCGTTCCGCCACCCTCTCAAAAACAGTCAGGAACGCCTCAACTTTATCACCCGGGGTCATCTTTTTTGCGGCGCTCGTCTTTCCTGGATGGCGGTTGCCAGAAGCTGCATCTGCTGCCGTTGCTCCTGCTGGTTCTGCTGGATTTGCTGTAACAACAGCCTGTTGGTCACTTGCTGTTGCTGCTGCGACTGGACCAAGTGTTTTTCTCAGGTCCCCCATTTTATCTGGTGATGCTTGCTAGCTTGCAACAGCCTTAACCCAGAATATGCGGTATCGGCAGTCACACTGCCTCTTGGGATTCATGCCCATGCCTCTAGCACCAATTATAGGGATCCATACTCACTTGGCTGCAGTTGAGGCGGGCAAAGGAAGCGTTTTTACTTGAAATTCCAAATAAGTTAATTCAAATGGCATAAACTGCTCTGATTAGAAAAAGAAATGAACACTCCTTTTCTGTCGCAACGTAGAAACAAACAGAAAATAACCAGTCCATATATTACTGCGGGTACGCCCACTCAGGTCAGTGTCTTCAGCAACACACAAGGAGGTTTCCACACCTCCAGCCACAGACACTGAATGAGGTAGTTGACCTCCATTTTATTCAGCAAAACACGCCCCAGGGGTGGGGATATGTGAGTGGTCATTTCCACACATCTCTTATGACATCTCATAAAACCCGGCCCTGGAACGGCCCAAGCAATCTTCTCAGCACTATATGTGCTGGAGCATACCTCCGAGCTCACATCACCGCAGCCAACAGCCGCGATCACACATAGAATCATAGAATAGAATCATAGAATGGTAGAGTTGGAAGGGACCTCCTGGGCCATCTGGTCCAACCCCCTGCTCAAAGCAGGATTCGCTAAATCATTCAAGACAGATGTCTGTCCAGCCGCTGTTTGAAGACTTCTATTGAAGGAGAACTCACCACCTCTCGTGGCAGCCTGTTCCACTCATTGATCACTCTATTAGACTTACAGTGGGGCAAAAAAGTATTGAGTCAGTCAGCAATAGTGCAAGTTCCACCACTTAAAAAGATGAGAGGCGTCTGTAATTTACATCATAGGTAGACCTCAACTATGGGAGACAAACTGAGAAAAAAAAATCCAGAAAATCACATTGTCTGTTTTTTTTTTCATTTTATTTGCATATTATGGTGGAAAATAAGTATTTGGTCAGAAACATCTCAATACTTTGTGATATATCCTTTGTTGGCAATGACAGAGGTCAAACGTTTTCTGTAAGTCTTCACAAGGTTGCCACACACTGTTGTTGGTATGTTGGCCCATTCCTCCATGCAGATCTCCTCTAGAGCAGTGATGTTTTTGGCTTTTCGCTTGGCAACACGGACTTTCAACTCCCTCCAAAGGTTTTCTATAGGGTTGAGATCTGGAGACTGGCTAGGCCACTCCAGGACCTTGAAATGCTTCTTACGAAGCCACTCCTTTGTTGCCCTGGCGGTGTGCTTTGGATCATTGTCATGTTGAAAGACCCAGCCACGTTTCATCTTCAATGCCCTTGCTGATGGAAGGAGGTTTGCACTCAAAATCTCACGATACATGGCCCCATTCATTCTTTCATGTACCCGGATCAGTCGTCCTGGCCCCTTTGCAGAGAAACAGCCCCAAAGCATGATGTTTCCACCACCATGCTTTACAGTAGGTATGGTGTTTGATGGATGCAACTCAGTATTCTTTTTCCTCCAAACACGACAAGTTGTGTTTCTACCAAACAGTTCCAGTTTGGTTTCATCAGACCATAGGACATTCTCCCAAAACTCCTCTGGATCATCCAAATGCTCTCTAGCAAACTTCAGATGGGCCCGGACATGTACAGGCTTAAGCAGTGGGACACGTCTGGCACTGCAGGATCTGAGTCCATGGTGGCGAAGTGTGTTACTTATGGTAGGCCTTGTTACATTGGTCCCAGCTCTCTACTGTTCATTCACTAGGTCCCCCCGCGTGGTTCTGGGATTTTTGCTCACCGTTCTTGTGATCATTCTGACCCCACGGGGTGGGATTTTGCGTGGAGCACCAGATCGAGGGAGATTATCAGTGGTCTTGTATGTCTTCCATTTTCTAATTATTGCTCCCACAGTTGATTTCTTCACTCCAAGCTGGTTGGCTATTGCAGATTCAGTCTTCCCAGCCTGGTGCAGGGCTACAATTTTGTTTCTGGTGTCCTTTGACAGCTCTTTGGTCTTCACCATAGTGGAGTTTGGAGTCAGACTGTTTGAGGGTGTGCACAGGTGTCTTTTTATACTGATAACAAGTTTAAACAGGTGCCATTACTACAGGTAATGAGTGGAGGAAAGAGGAGACTCTTAAAGAAGAAGTTACAGGTCTGTGAGAGCCAGAAATCTTGATTGCTTGTTTCTGACCAAATACTTATTTTCCACCATAATATGCAAATAAAATGAAAAAAAAACAAACAATGTGATTTTCTGGATTTTTTTTTCTCAGTTTGTCTCCCATAGTTGAGGTCTACCTATGATGTAAATTACAGACGCCTCTCATCTTTTTAAGTGGTGGAACTTGCACTATTGCTGACTGACTAAATACTTTTTTGCCCTACTGTATCTCCCCTCAAGGACTTGTCTGGCGGCCATCTTACAACATATACACCTATATATAAATATGTGATGGTGAGAGTGTAGTGTCTATGGATATACACCTATATAAAAATATGTGCTGATATTCAAGCAGAAACCAATATTCAGTAAGAAATATGTGTCGGTGGGAGTGTAGTGTCTATAGATATACACTTATAAATAAATATGTGCCGGTGCGAGTGTAGTGTCTACAGATATATATACCGATATATATATAAATATGCACCAATGTTCATACAGAAAAAGAACAAACATTTCCATGCAGGGATTATTTGCTGGTGACGATGTGATACCCACAAATATTTCCCTATGGATAATTGTGGCGCCCCCAGGAGTATGGTCACCACACTGGCTTTGCCTTCCTCCAGGGGAGGGTAATGCCAGGCTTGGAGGCAATAATGGGTCTCTCTCGCAGTCAATCCATACATGCAACACAGTTCCACTCCAGGCCAACAGGGGGGACTCTGAACCAGGATTATGGGGAGGAGTGCTCTCTGAGGGCCAAGAGGAAGGAGTAGTTAGTTAGTCTGCGGAGGGTGAAGTGTGCAGACGTGTAAGGAGAAGCTGGAGGTTGAGCTAGGAAGGAGAGCTCCCTCAGCTTGAGAGCGCAAGAACTGGAGCCTGGTCTCCACGGTTGTATGGATACAAACAGTCCTACAAAAGATACCAGAGGAGTAGGAGGCTGTAAATGCCCTACTCCCATCTAAGACTTGAGGCACAACAGCAGCTTGGATAGAGAGCCGGGACTCAAGTGTGAGGAGTCCCCGAGATAGGTTACAGCTGCCATGCAAGTAAGGTTCTTGGGAACATCTGACAGGAGGAACTCCAGAGTAACTAATCACTGGAGTGCTTCACATCACAAGGCGCTAGGAAGGAGACTGCACAGCCCGTGTGTGAGAGAGAATCCCTGAGTTGCTTCCAGGCTAGCCTGCTCCATTACCATCTGTAATCAGGACCCTGGACAGCAGTTATCAAGTAAAGGTACAGAAATTGCACCCTGCTGTGTCTCGTCTGCTTCCTACCCTGTCGGCACTGCTACATCCCTGTGTCAACCACATCTACACTGCCCTGGGACTACAGCTTCACCTGTGGGGAGCTTTTACACCATTGCTGCACTATACCATCCGTCCCAGTGGATCTGCATGTAGCGTCGGCCTAACACCTCACTTGCCGAACACCACAGGTGGCGTCACGAACTATCCATATAAACCACATTCATAACCACCATTGATTTGGGCACCCAGGGCCACGGACCGGGTCACCACTGCTGTGACACATCCCCCTGACACCGGCCCGGTACCGAGCACCCCGCTGCCCTGGGAGGGCGACCCATAATTAAAACATAATTTAAGCCAAACAGATATAATCATACAGAAAATAGATTGTGAGGTTGTTATTTGCAAGGGAATAGACTCAGCTTATGATGCTGACTGATAAAAAATCATAGATAATAATAAATACATAAAAAGTTGAGATGGGCGGACCCCTGGATGTTCAGATCTGTTGAGTTTGACTGAAGAGTTAAAGGAATAAAACCCTGACCTCATTCACTTGAATGGGGGGCCCGAACATCCAGTGTTCATGACAGTGTGCATGACAGCATAGCAAACACTGTTTCTGATTTTATCACCAGTCAGATAAGAGCATGAGCCCACAGTTATTAAAGGTTTACCTCCGGTCACCAGCATCAGCTGGTGGGACTACTATTCCAGTCCGCTTATGCCTGCTGTCCCAAATAGCAGTGAGAGCAGGCAGCGGCAGATGAGAGTATTCATCACCCAGCACCTGCGCTCTAAAGAAATAATGAAAATAATAATAAAAAACAGTGTGGAGTCCCCTCTGTTTTTGACAACCAGCCAGGCTAAAGCAGACAGCTGGGGGATGATATTCTCCAACTAGTAAGGGGACAGCCTAAAAATAACAGCTTGCTGCTACCCAGAGAAGCAGATGCGCCAATTCTGACTCTTTTGCCCAGCTCTTCCAACTTTCCCTGTGGCTGTGGCAAGTGGGGTTCATATTTGTGGGGTTTTTAATGTCCAGGTGATATCAAGCCTATGGCTTAGTAATGGAGAGGGGTCTAAATAAACACACATCAAGTATAAAGTCATTTATTTGAAATAACAAATTTTTTTTTTTTTATTTAAAAATAACAAACACAGTTATACTCACCTAACACCCATTCCAGCCATCGTTTCCTGTAAAAAACATAAAATAATAAACAGCAAAAATACTCACCTAACGCCCAATTCCACTAAAGCCAACGTCTCCTATAAAAAAAAACAAAAATAAAAAACAACAATATCCCTCACCTGTCTGACTTTCTCTCCCACTCCGTAATCCATGTCTGGGGATAAACAGATTTCAACCTGAACCAGTGCCAAGATATGACCGTTTAGGTTGGGAACCACTGGGGAATTGGCTGCTGCGAGTGCAGGATCAGTGACTTGCAGTGGCATCATTAAGGTTACCACATGTCACTGAGGCTGTGTTCCCAGCCATGCCAATGAAGTGCTGTGACCTCACTGGGATCACCACTCGCACAGTCTCACGGTACAGCGGTTAGTTCACCAGTAGAAATTTTTTGTCAACTCACCGCTGCACAGTGAGACTTTCTATAATCGTGCTAGCAGTGGTCACCATAGTTCAGGGGCCCGCTCAATGCAATTCATTCTTTCTTGCTTCTCAGCATAAACGGTCGCATGATGCCACCATTCATGCTGAAGAGCACATGGTGTACAGATAGATTACGGCATGGGACACTATGGATTCCAGCCATCCCTCCATCCAGCCACTCCTCATCCATCCACCTCTCATCCATCCATCTCTCATCCAGCTATCCATCCAGTCATACCTCCATCTGTCCCTCATTCATCTATCCATCATCCATCCATCAATCCGTTATCCCTCATCCGTAATCCATCCATCCCTCATCATCCATCCCTCAACTATCCATCCTTCAACCATCCATCCAGCCATTCATCCATCCCTCATCCATTCATCCATCCATCCATCTATCCCTCATCCATCCAGTTAGCCATTCCTCCTTCCCATGCAGACTCGATGAACAGCGGTAATCTCGATGTCACCGCTAGCCATTGATGCTGCACTCGCAGCAACACATTCTCCCAGTGGCTCTCAGCCTGGACGGGCATATCTTGGCACCATCCAGGTTGAAAACTGTTTATCCCCAGACATGGATTACGACAAGGGACAAGACGATGGACAAGTGAGGGATATGGTTGTTTTTTTATTTTTGTTTTATTACAAGAGACCAAAGCTTCAATGGAATGGGCGCTAGGTGAGTATAAGTGTATTTATTATTTTTAAATAAAAAGTGTGTTTTGTTTTTATTTCAAATAAAAGACTTTATTCTGGCTATGTCTTTATTTACCAGGTAACTATAGGACTAGTAATGGATAGGTGCCTTATAGATACCTCTCCATTACTAATCTG
Source organism: Dendrobates tinctorius (assembly GCF_039654945.1). Classification (NCBI taxonomy): domain Eukaryota; kingdom Metazoa; phylum Chordata; class Amphibia; order Anura; family Dendrobatidae; genus Dendrobates; species Dendrobates tinctorius. The sequence goes on from NW_027361794.1 coordinate 15,291,274, forward strand.
TGGATGTGATGTCACTAGACAATAGAGAGGTGACATCAACCCTACAAATATGAACCCCACTTGCCACCGCCACAGAGTAAGTGGAAAGAGCCAGACAAAGCGCCATAATTGGCGCATCTAATAGATGTGCCTTTTCTGGGCTGCTGCGGGCTGGTATTTTCAGGCTGGGGGCGCAATATCCATGGCTCCTTACCAGCCTGAGAATAGCAGCCTCCAGATGTCAGCTTTAGGTAGGCTGGTTTTCATAAATGGGGAGGATCCAAACCCGTTTTTTTTTTTATTTTATTTATTTAAATTATTTAAAAAACAGCATGGGGACCCATCTATTCTTGACAACCAACCTTGCTGAAGCTGACAGCTGAGGGTTGCAGCCCCCAGCTGTCAGTTTTGTCTGGCTGGTTATCAAACATACAGGGGAACCCAGGCCTTTTTTTTAAATTATTTATTTAGAGCACAGACGCTGGCTTTACCGCTGATCAGAAGAAGTGTTTGCCACTCTGTCATGTGCATAACAGCGCGACAAACACCTGGTGTTCAGGAGGAACGCCGAACTTTACTTTATGGGTTCGCCCATCTCAAATTATAAAAATATTATAAATAACCAAATAAAAACTAGTATTAAATGGGATGTTAAAAATGTTCAATATTTAATAAATATTTAGTAATTTTTTAAATAAACTGTCATTTCATTGAGCCATTGTGGTCTCATAGAAATAGTATTCAGCTTCTAGATCCAAAAGATCATATGCCGCCATAGAGTAGAGGTCCGGTAACTGAGGCCCTGATCATGTGACCCCTGACTCCTCCCCTCCTGTGACCTCATCACAGGTCCTGTGCGCACAGAGCAGCCATATATGTGGAGTGCGGCTCTGTGGGTGGAGGCTCCACACCAGGACTGTAGCAGGTAAAGACCCCAATATCCACAGGTGTCCCTTCTAATTGGGGGGAAACTATCACCTCTAATAATCCTCGGACAGTTCTGACAAACACGGGAAAGTGCCCCTTTATGGAGGTGACAGAAAGTCTGTTTAGTCTCTTTAGCTTCATAGTATCAGCTCTAATCCAATGGTGAGAGAGCGATTTACCCTGAAGAGTCACAGATTGTGGGGTTGGTATAAAATGTTATATTTAGGGGGTTCTGTGTTGTCTCCTTATAAGAATCACAATGGTTTTGTTCCTTTTCCGCTGATTGATACAAACGACCCAACTATGAAACACGAGAACCAAGGAAACCTGTATTACTCTCATAGTACGGGGCCTCTTACTTGGCCCCATATACAGTATAATGTTTTTCATGTTATATTTGGAAGCCAACGGTAAAGTGCCTCCAAAAAACATCATAGCCAGAGAAAAAAATCACTGTACATGGAGACTTTGGGATCAGATAATTTCTGTTCTTGGTGTTTGTGGAAACAAAGAAGCTTTTATAAAAGCCTCAAACTTCTGTGTGTGACTCAGAGCTGAGATCTAACGTGATAGAAGATGACAGAGCGGGGAAGACGGGAAACATTCATGTAGACGGCCGGTGGGGATGGAGTCCGTGACGGACTCTGGCCAAATATGTTTCTAGAGCAGTAGTAGAAGATGAAGATGTCGTCCTCATCATGAAGTAGTTATTTCTCCTGTCCCGTGTAATGAATATCTCCTGCAGTATTGCTAATGCCGATTCCAGTGTCGGTAATGAGACGAGAATTAGCGTTATGGAAGATGAGTCTATGAGGAACGTATTCAGCTGCCGACTCCGAGGAAGAAACTGCTTGTTGTCTGTGGCCTAAATATATAGGTTTTATTAGTAGATGTCAGGGAAGAACGCAGAATGTTGTAAAATAATAAAAATACCATTGCTGCTAGATTCCCCGCCAATCTCTATATTTCCTGGTCAGTCCCAATGAATTTGTGATTCCTACAGACAATCAGTTGCCGAATCAGTGAGTAACATAGCCAGTGATTGGGAGCATGAAGGAGATGTCCAAGTCAGCAATTCAACTTGTGTTCCAGTCACTACAAGACTAGAGAATACAACATTTCAACATCTACACATTCTATCTCCTGATATGTTTCATTATCTCCAGTAATTGTATTATTACACATAATTTTTATGATATTACATCGGCTCATCTTCTCATTCAGGTCTCTACAATATCGGATCCTCTAAGTGAAGATCTTCTATATAAGAGAATTTTTCTGAATTACCCCTCAAGGATGGATATGGACAGAGACAAGATGGCGGAGGGGATATTACACCTCACCCTAGAGATCCTCTTCCGGCTTACTGGAGAGGTGAGAGATTCTGATGACGTCACATTACATCATTCTTATCTATGGGAATAACAGATGGACAGAACTGGAGAGGTGAGGACTCTGGAAATGTCTGTAGTGAGGTTTATTAATGTGTCTCTCCATAACCAGGACTACACAGTAGTGAAGAAGACCTCTAGTGAGCGCTGTCAGGACCCTGTGTCTGAGGGATGGGGAAGACCCCTGAGCCCAATCACGGGGCCTCCACTTCTCCCACTGATACATGAGGACATCAATCACCAGAAGATCCTAGAATTCACCTACAAGATGCTTGAGCTGCTGACTGGAGAGGTGACACCGCTGGGAATGCTGGGACATTATACAGTAACACTATGAAGGGATTGGAGATGACGGTATCATTGTATGTGTCAGGTTCCTATAAGGTGTCAGGATGTTGCCGTCTATTTCTCCATGGAGGAGTGGGAGTATTTAGAAGGACATAAAGATGTGTACAAGGATGTCATGATGGAGGTTTCTCAACCCCTCACATCATCAGGTAATAGACAGGACTAAATACACACAGCCTATAATTATCTGTATGTAGAGAATGAATTCAGTCCCTGTATGTGTTTCCTGCAGATCTATTCAGTAAGAGGACAACACCAGAGAGGTGTCCCCGTCCACTTCTTCCACAGGATTGTAAACAAGAAGATCCCAATGTTCCTCAGGATCATCAGGTAGATGGAGAGAAGGTGTCAGGAGATCTCCCCTATGATGTGTAGACGGCTGTGAAGGTCTTGTGCTCAGTCTTGTTTTATCCACCAGTATTATATGTTTTATGCTTGTGTAATGAGAACGGTGGAGATGGCAGGATTAGAGCTGATCATAGATGTGACTTCTCCATCTGTCTGTGACTTTTACAATATTTGTTTCAGGGTGAAGATCTGACACATATTAATACAACAGAGACATATGTGAGGGGTGATGAGCGGTGTAAAGAGGAGATTCCTACATATGACTACCCAGGTGAGTAGTAACCACTAAATGCATTGATGTTACAGATTCTTCTCAGTCACCGTTGTAGTCCGGCCGTTTCACAAACCTTTTGATCACCATTTTGCCGCAAGAGCATAACATTCTTTTTCATCCAAAAATGTTCAAATAACTTTGTATCATTGTGAAAGCCCTTTTACAACCTGGTGGATCCAACTAACCCTGAAATTTTAAAATGCTGAGTCTTACCTGTCCAGAACTACAAAACTAAATGACAGCTTATGTAGAATGTGCTGACAAGTTAGAAAATCATTTGGAAGAAAAGTATTAAGATGTGTCTGTAAGAGAAAGTGGAGGGTAATGATGCTGTTGGCTTCCTAGATCCCTGAGATCTTATTGGATGAATCTACCTTCTCTCCCTTCTGTGCTGCTGAATGTCTCATATGGTCCCTACAAGACCAGGTCCAGTCTTTCTGGCCAAACTTTGCTTTTATGACCGACAACATTAAATGTGCAGTGAGGTCCAAGTGTGAATTTCTGTACAAGAACAACAGAGTTTCCCTTTATTCTGACTTTTCAATCTCTTTTAAAATTGACTACAAACAGGATTTTGATAAACTACATAAAATACATTACACCTGAGCCATGATATATCTCTAAGCTGTGCGTGGCTGATGGCTGTAATATACAGGGTGGGCCATTTATATGGATACACCTAAATAAAATGGGAATGGTGACAGTTTTCTTGCGTAGGGTGTCTTGCATTGAAATCTGCTGCAATGGTCCAGGTACTGCGTTCACCAGACATCAACACAATTTCTATCCGCTCCTCACGTGTTAAACTCTGTGACATGTCAGTGGCTGTAAACAAAGAGAAACTTGTAAATAACTCAAGAAAGAATAAAGTTATGTTAAAACCAAGCTCACCATTGTTTTTCTTGTGAAATTCACGATAAGTTTGATGACACATGACCCTCTTCCCATTGGAAAAAATAAAGTTGGATCCAAAATGGCCGACTTCAAAATGGCCACCATGGTCACCACCCATCTCGAAAACTCGAAAAACTTTCCCCCTCTCATATACTAATGTGCCACAGACAGAAAGTAGATATCACCAACCATTCCCATTTTATTTAGGTGTATCCATATAAATGGCCCACTCTGTAGGAGATGTGTTGGCATGGCTCAAGCCCTGGTTTCATGGATTCACTCCACGTCATAAATTCCATTGTTTTCTATCATAAGTAATTCAGATTACTGCACAATCTCTCTTCAAATGGGAGCACTAATACTAATCTTCAGGTCAGTACTCATAGTAGCTCTAATGGTCCACCATAAATAAGCACAACTCCAGTTTAATGTTGGAGTTCTGCCCCAAACATACGCTCTTGTTGAGAATGTGACAGTCTTTTTTTCTGTATGATAATTTGACTGTGGTGGGATTATCCTGCGTCACTTATGTGAGTCTGTAACTCACTAGTAGTCTAAAAAAAAGGTCTCCATTACCTCTTCCATATGCCTTAGATCTAAATTTCAGACACCTCAATTCTGCACTATTATACACAGTTCTCTTTAATTGTCTAATATTTCTTCTTGAAACTCATCTGACAGAAAATATTGGCCCTTACGATAGTTTAAGTAGTTTAGATTGCTAAGAGCCACCGGACCACAGAGAGGTTTCACCACTAGCTACTCATTTATGACTGATGAAGATTGTTGAGTTTGATCATTTCAGTAGATGTGTTATTGTCTATACTCAGTTTTACTCTACACTACGTAGCGCCCAAAATATTCTGATTTAACCTCTTCCCCCAGAAAGTTTTGTGTTCCTACCAGGCCCCATTTTTCAGATCTGACATGCGTCACTTTATGTGGTGATAACTTTGGAATTCCTCACAAAGGAGAATAGGAAACAAATGGACATTAGAAAATAATTTGTAACTTATCTTGAATCTGACAATACCTAGAATACCAGAGAAAACAAAAAGCAAAACACTCAAATATCCTGAACTAAAAAGTAAAAAATATACTGCAAATAATGCATAAAGGTAGTAATAATAATAAGGGTATTTAGTAAACATAATTTTGATCAAAATAATGCATAAGCCATCCCGCCACGTCATGGCAACCCTTGTGGGACAGTCCTACTCTAGTATTTAAAACCTTTTCACTTGCCAAGTGACGTGAATGTGAATAAGGATCGAGCGGCTGAACCACTAGTAACAGCTTAGGCCAGACTGGATGGCTTTCCCAGCTCATAAAAAGGGCGGTCACACCCATATATGCACTGAATGCACAATGAAATGAATAAAAAACAAATCTGAACTGAGAAAAGTAAGTTAATGTGTATGCACAATGTAAGTGCATATTAACACATGACCATTAACCAGAGAAAACAAAAAGCAAAGAACACAAATATCCTGAACTAAAAAGTAAAAAATATACTGCAAATAATGCATAAATGTAATAATAATAATAAGGGTCTTAACTGCTGTTCTGTGGTGTAAGATGGCAAAAAGAATATTCATGTATCCGGGTCAGAACCAGGAGGGTAGAGAAAATACAAAATCAGAAGACGCAAGAGTAGTCAGTAAACGGTCCACGGTCACAACAGGAAACAAATACACAAGCCGAGACCTGAGCATAGAGGACTGAACCAGAGGAAGCCAACGCTGTATCTCGCAGATTCCGGCAATATGCTTCAAGCTTTAGAAGGATGTGGTGCTCTCCAATTGACTGAAGAAAATAGCAGATTACTTCAGCTGGACAGCACACACACTCATACTGCCAGACAGTGCGGTACTATTGATCTCAGGCACCCTAATCTTATTGGCTGGACAGACCCTGTGCCTCCCAGGGCTTCTGGTTCCCAGGTGTCCTCCATCACTAGTGCCACCTGCAAAATGAATAAGGCGGCTCCTGGTGACAAAGGCAGACGTCACAGGAGCAGATCCCAGTATAGATGGTACATACCAATTGCAGAAGTTTTAATATGACATAATGGCAGAATACCAGAGTAATAGCAATCCAGATAAAGTTACTCCTTTTGGAAATTAATTCACTGAGGGTTATAATCTATAGCAGTTGTTACTTTTTTGATTCCAAGCCACTTTCCATAAAATTGCACTTAGGGGATGTTGGAGAGTGAAAATTGCAAATATATAATTATATTAATCAACACATAATGTCCAGATTGTGCTCCAGGAGACACACATACTGTAAATTAAGTAGGTTCTTCTCACTTTAGTAATGCCAAATACACTGATGCTAAATGCAGTTTGGGCACATAGCAAGGCTTAGAAGAGAGGGGGAGTTTTGACTTTCGGAGAATGGATATTGCTGGATAGGCTTATGGAAGCCATGTTGGTTTTCAAGAGCCTTTGGGACACTAATAATGTGGGAACCTCTCCTTTTTCCACTGACAGATGATGGACCTGAGTGGGGGCTTGTTTTGGATGGATGAGTAGAAGTTTTTATTGGTATTATTTTCGCCTACATAACATTGTTTGGTGGCTTTTTATTCCATATTTGGGAGGCAGAATGAACACCACGCTCTACTGGCTCATCCTAAGAGGTTTTCTATTAGACTGTGAACTGTCATTGTCTTGGTGAATAATTCAATATTTTTACATACAGTAATTTGCCATTTTTAAGAACATTTTAATGTACAAAAATATATACATTTCAAGGATAGTTTATTAAAAAATTATAATTGTTTTTATTCTTGGCAGGTGACTGTACCAGGAGATCAGATGGACAGCTGACATCTTCAGTTTTTAAATCGGATGATCTAAAGATCCCACAGGATACAATTGAAGTGAGTTCCATTACTCCAGATATACCATCATCCCTTCACTGCAAAGACCTATCATCTGATCCATTGAAACATGTCCTGTCTTCTGATTCATTACTGACTATTAAGGAAAATCAAAATCGCGAAATAATCATTAAAAAACAAAAAGCAAAGCAGCCATTTTCACATTCAGAATGTGGAAATAGTTGTTCACTCAAAAAGTCTTTTTTTAAACATCAGAAAGTTCAGACAGAGGAGAATAGATTTTATTGTTCCAAGTGTGGGAAATGTTTTAACCTGAAATCACAACTTGTTAGTCACCAGAGAACTCACACAGGGGAGAAACCTTTTTCATGTTCAGAATGTGGGAAATGTTTTAAATGGAAAACAAATCTTGATAGCCTCCAGAGAACCCACAGACAAGAGAAGTGTTTTTCGTGTTCAGAATGTGGGAAATATTTTAACAAGAAAGTGAATCTTAATAGCCACCAGAGAACTCACACAGGGGAGAAGCCTTTTTCATGTTTAGAATGTGGGAAATGTTTTTCAGATAAATCAACTCTTACTAAACATCAGAGAACCCACACAGGGGAGAAGCCATTTTCATGTTCAGATTGTGGGAAATGTTTTTCACAGAAATCAACTCTTACTAAACATCAGAGAATCCACACAGGGGAGAAGCCTTTTTCATGTTCAGAATGTGGAAAATCTTTTAACCAGAAATGGATTCTTGTTAGACATCAAAGATCTCACACAGGCGAGAAGCTGGTTTAATGTTCAGAATGTGGGAAATGTTTTATACACAAATCATATCTTAAAGCACATCAGAAAACTAACATCAAGGAGAAACTTGTTTTAGGATGTGGGAGATTTTTTTACGGTAACTCAAAATCACATCTTGTTAGACACCAGAGCAGTCACACTAAGAAGAAGCCTTTTTCGTGTTCAGAATGTGGGAAACGGTTTAACGAGAGAGCGCATATTGATAGCCACCGGAAAACCCACACATTGGAGAATGCCACAACTGCACCCAGCTGGTCGCTACAGATTAGAAAGACCATAGCTTCACAACTAAAAACACCATCTCGGACCTAAATCCCTACTAGGCCATTGCAGGGTTTCTCCTACCACCTGAGGAACCAGAGGGAAAGCTGCAACACACTGTCAACAAGGGGAATTGAAAGTGCAAAGTAAGATATAAAAAAAACTAAAACGCATTCATACAGGGCAAAGAAGGTAAGCTAAGTAGATCCAAAAGTAAAAGGAACAAGTATAAGCTCTCAGAAGCCTAACAGTAGTAGAAGGAAAAGGTGCTGGGAGGGAAATCAGACAGACAAACTGCAAGAATGAAACTGGATTTTACCAAGCAGGGTAAACCACTTAGCTGAAGGGCTGAAACTCCTGAATACGCATTCACCAAGAGGTATAGCCAGCAAGGAAATGCAGTGAAGGAAAGGGTGAACATATAAAATCCTACTCAGAATGTGATAGGGTAAACCACAACGGGAAAATGATAGTTGGAGAGGAGCAAACCTAGAAAGGAAAGCAAAAACAACAGAAACCATCATTATTTCAAGAGGCAATAAAAGCAGACAGAAGAACCAACCATTCAGCAACAGGTCATATGATTGAATCTCCAAATCAAGCTATGACAGTATCCACACTTCTACGAGAGGCCACCGGACCCTCAGAAACCCCGGACGTCACTGATGGAACTCATCAAGTGATTCATAGATACATAGGTTAAATAAAGACCTAGGTTCATTAAATTCAACCGTTCTCCACCAAATTTTAATTTTTTTTGTCACTACATTTTCTACCAACATGCCTATCAACATATAGAGCATATATAAATAACTATAAGGGTATGTGATGATGATGATCCAGAACAGGCAGCGCTTTGGACGAAGTGCATGCTTGCTCTCCAAAGCGCTGCCAGCTATTGAACACAGGTCAGTCTGCATGTGTTCACTGAATTTGCGTCTCCGTAAGAGAAATTGACATGCTACGATCTGGAGAGACGCGTTGCATATCCGTCTCTGCCAGTGAGCAACCGGCTTCTCCGGACACATATTGGGCATGGGATATCTTGAAATCCTATCCACTATGCTGTAACAGCTGGAGGCTGCGGGTTGGACGCTGCACAAGTATTCAATGTCGAACCGGCAGCATTTACTGATCGTTTGTACATACCCTAATAGACACACCAAAGACATGGATACCTTCCAAAGAAAAAGAGTGTATAGAGTCTGAAAAAAAGTCTTAAACTACATTAAAGATTAAACAATTAACGTTATATATAAAATTCAACAGAAAGATGCACTGGAGGACCACCTGCTGTGTTATATAACTACATGCAGACCAACAAGGAATAATATAGAATATGGTAAAAATAAAATATGTAGATATATGCAAACGCTACCTCATTAGCTGAAATATTTGCATAGTGCAAAAAAATGCGTTAAATATTAATCCTGATTGCATAATGATAACCGGAGAGCAATAAGAAATCTTACGTTTTCTGCAAACTGATTTTATGATTGGACCTGATGTCCTTTATAAACATTTGCCTGGTGCAAAAAAATATATATATATATATATATATAATATAATATATAAAGCTCAATGTGTGTGTGTGGGTGTGTATGTATGTATGTATGCATGTATGTATGTCCGGGATTGGCATCCGCACCGTCGCAGCTACAGCCACAAAATTTTGCACAGTCACACGTCTGCACCCCGAGAGCGTCATAGGCTATGTTGTGAGGTGAAATTTTAACCCTGCGTGTTCCAATTCACCAAACAATTTTGCCCCTATCTACATAATGGGAAAAAGTGTATGTATGTATTGGCATCTGCACCGTCGTAGCTACAGCCACAAAATTTCACGCAGTCACACGTCAACTGATTTTATGATTGGACCTGATGTCCTTCATAAACATTTGCCTGGTGCACTTAAACAACAGAATATAACTCCAAGTAAATCAAACTTCTGTGAAATCAAACTGTCCACTTAGGAAGCAACACTGTTTGACAATCAATTTCACATGCTGTTGTGCAAATGGAATGAACAACAGATGGAAATTATTGGCAATTATCAAGACACACTGAATAAAGGAGTGGTTCTGCGGGTAGGGACCATAGACCACATTTCAGTACCAATGCTTTCTGGCTGATGTTTTGGTCACTTTTGAATGTTGGTTGTGCTTTCACACTTGTGGTAGCATGACATGGACTCTACAACCCACACAAGTGGCTCAAGTAGTGCAGCTCATCCAGGATGGCACATCAATGCGAGCTGTGGCAAGAAGGTTTGTTGTGTCTGTCAGCATAGTGGCCAGAGGCTGGAGGTGCTACCAAGAGACAGGCCAGTACACCAGGAGACGTGGAGGGGGCCGTAGGAGAGCAACAACCCGCAGCAGGACCGCTACCTCAGCCTTTGTGCAAGGAGGAACAGGAGGAGCACTGCCAGAAACCGAGTCCATGTGAATGGTCTGAGTGCCCAACGTCCATTGATGGGGGTTGTGCTCACAGCCCAAAACTGTGCAGGACGCTTGTCATTTGCCACAGAACACCAGGATTGGCAAATTCGCCACTGGCGCCCTGTGCTCTTCACAGATGAAAGCAGGTTCACACTGAGCACATGTGACAGAGTCTGGAGATGCCATGGAGAGCGATCTGCTGCCTGCAGCTTCCTTCAGCATGACCAATTTGGCAGTGGGTCAGTAATGGTGTTGGGTGGCATTTCTTTAGAGGGCCGTACAGTCCTCCTTGTGCTTGCCAGAGGTAGCCTTACTGCCATTAGGTACCGATATGACATCCTCAGACTCCTTGTGAGACCATATGCTGGTGTGGTTGGCCTTGGGTTCCTCCTAATGCAGGACAATGACAGACCTCATGTGGCTGGAGTGTGTCAGCAGTTCCTGCAAGATGAAGGCATTGAAGCTACGGACTGGCCCGCCCGTTCCCCACACCTGAATCCGATTGAACACATCTGGGACATCATGTCTCGCACCATCCACCAACGTCACATTGCACCACAGACTGTCCAGGAGTTGGCGGATGCTTTAGTCCAGGTCTGGGAGGAGATCCCTCAGGAGACCATGCACCGCCTCATCAGGAGCATGCCCAGGTGTTGTAGGGAGGTCATACAGGCACGTGGAGGCCACACACACTACTGAGCATCATTTTCTTGTCTAGAGGCATTTCCATTGAAGTTGGATCAGTCTTTAATTTGATTTTCCACTGTGCAATGAATAAAGATTTGCAACTGGAATATTTTATTCAGTGATAGCTAGGATGTGGTATTTTAGCATTCCCTTTTTTTTTGAGCAGTGTATATATATCTAGTTTAACTGAGCTAATGGTGCTGTTTGCTTAAATGATAATGAAATGGCAGTGAATTAACTTACATATTGTGCATACTAGAGTGATTCTGTGGTCCTGGTGCCCCAACTTATGTTACACCCTTCTGCTTCATCAGGGGGCGTATCTATAATTTACCCTTCTGGCTTTTGACCTCGACCTCCTTGTCTGTCCTGACTCACGGCTAGTCCGTGAGAAGTGACTCGGTGTCCCTCTAGCTTCTGAATAACCTTTTAAAAATGTAGATCCTAAAGTTGGATCCCATGATGTTGCCTTACAAGTGATTAATTGAGGGGTAACAATACATTGGGATCACATCTCTCTTTATGCACCCCAAAGTTGTGTTTCCTTTTGCAGTTGCTGATTGAGTACTGCTGCACTGCTAACCTGTAACTTGAATACCGAAGTCCTTCTCCTGTTCTGTAGTCCTGAGTATGCTCCCAATTAATGTACATGCAACAATAGGATTACTCTGTCCTAGGTGCATTATTCTACATTTATTAACATTAAATCTCATCAACCATTCAGACATCTTAACAAGATTGTTTTGTAATATTGTACTGTCCACGTCAGTTTTTAATAACCTACATAGTTTAGTGTCGTCAACAAAGACTCTTACCCCTGAGGAAGCTACATTGCTGTGGCATAATGTGTTGGGTCAGTGACTCTCTCCATTCTCCCACTTCATGTTAAGCGTTGCATTCCTTGTGGTTCATATGAATAATTTATATTCAACATTCAGGACAATTACACGATTGGCCTAGGATTAATGGATGAAGCTACAGCTGTTACCACTAAAAGGCCGGTTATTGGAGAACTAACAGTAAGTGTATGGTATATACTCCTCTGATTCCAACGCTTGGGGTATCTATATATCTATAATATAATGTTAGGAGCGTCACTCTGGCCGAAGCCTTTATAGACTGTGCGACGCGCCTGCGCAGTCTGGACCCCACAGAGTTACGCATCCAGGGATGAGGATTGTGGCCCAGGAGATCGCGATTTGCGTAAGCACTGAACACATACTGCAATCTCTGGCACAACAACTTACCTATCCAGTACTGCCTCTGGGTCTCTTCGGGCCGGAGGCCAGGACATGAATACTCTGTCGGAAATGGCGCATGCTATAGTGCACTTCAGGCGTCATTTTGTTGGTGGGCGGAAATTATTGAAATAATATAAGGCTAGGAGTGCCACATGACAGGATTCGGGCGCATGATGGGAGCACATGACAGGATGACGGCACAGGAAGAGTAGCACATGACAAGATGGAGGCACACAAAATAGGATGAGGGCGCAGGATGAGGGCTGCACATGAGAGGAAAGCGGCGCAGGATGGAGCCGCATATGACAGGATGAGGGTGCAAGATGGTAGCAGCACATGACAAGATTAGGGCGTAGGATGGAAGCAGCACATACCAGGAAGGAGACCATATACCAATATAAATGCTCGCCACCCGGGCCTAGAAAGGGTTCAATAGCAAATATATATATACTGTATATACAGTATATATAAATATACTGTCTTTTTCGGATTATAAGACGCACTTTTTTCCCCAAAATTTGGGGGGGTGTCCAGCGGTGCTGCTGCAGATGTCTCCGGTGCTGCTAGGGCTCTGCTGACATTTTGTGAAAAGCAAGAGCCCCGGCAGTTCCATGGTTTCTTGTGGGGTAGACTCCGGGAAAATGGCCGCCGGGGGCAGCGCATGCACTGATGGAGATCTCAGCACCAAGATCCCAAGAGATAAGATCTCAGCACTGAGATCTCATCTCCCGAGATCTTGGTGCCGAGATCTCCATCTGCGCATGTTTTTAAAAATATGAACAAAATAAAAAAATATAAAAGTTCAAATCACCCCCCTTTCGCCCCATTCAAAATAAAACAATAAAAATAAAATCAGACATACACATATTAAGCTGGCTTCACACAACAAAAATACTCACCTAACGCCCAATTCCACTAAAGCCAACGTCTCCTATAAAAAAAAACAAAAAAACAACAATATCCCTCACCTGTCCGACTTTCTCTCCCACTCCGTAATCCATGTCTGGGGATAAACAGATTTCAACTTGGACAGTGCCAAGATATGACCATATAGGCTGGGAACCACTGGGGAATTGGCTGCTGCGAGCGCAGGATCAGTGACTAGCAGTGGCATCATTGAGGTTAATGGGGGGGGGAAGCCAGCACTGCTTAAGGTTAGAACACATAAATTGAAGTGCATATGCACATAATATCCAGCTGTATTCAAAAATGAGATATTTAGCAAAAAAATTGATCAATTCAATTGAGCCACCCCGCCGCGCCAAGGCAATCTCATGTGGGGGGTCCTACTCTATATTTATAATAAATACTGTGCCATTACGGCCTCCTAAGAGCATGACCACATCAAGTGCAATCTGTACCTGAACATTGCTGGATCGCTCCCATGAAGCCACATGAAGCAAGTGCAGATGAAGGCCAACCAGGTCTGAACACAGACATATCAGGATTGACCTCCACACATTGCCCAACCAGCAAACATAGATGAAGGGCGATGTTGGCCCAGACACAGGTGCACAATTAAATAAAGCTTGGGGCAGGGCGGGGCTGTCGTGTGTGTGCACAGCAGCCTAGATCCATCATAATGAACACAGAAAAATTTGAAGCGGACATAGCCAAGTGTGCACGGCAGCAGTGGTGGTGAGCCACAAACCAACAACAAGAAAATAGGGGGGGAAGCCAGCACTGCTTAAGGTTATTCTCTATATTTATAATAAATACTGTGCCATTACGGCCTCCTAAGAGCATGACCACATCAAGTGCAATCTGTACCTGAACATTGCTGGATCGCTCCCATGAAGCCAGATGAAGCAAGTGCAGATGAAGGCCAACCAGGACCCCCCACATGAGATTGCCTTGGCGCGGCGGGGTGGCTCAATTAAATTGATCAATTTTTTTGCTAAATATCTCATTTTTGAATACAGTCGGATATTATGTGCATGTGCACTTCAATTTATGCGTTCTAGCCTTAAGCAGTGCTGGCTTCCCCCCTATTTTCTTATCATTGAGGTTACCACAGGTCACTGAGGCTGTGTTCCCAGCCGTGACAATGAAGTGCGGTGACCTCGGTGGGATCACCACTCTCACAGTCTCACGGTACAGCGGTGAGTTCACCAGTAGAAATTTTTTGTTAACTCACCGCTGCACAGTGAGAGTTTTTATCATTGTGCTAGCAGTAGTCACCATAGTTCAGGGACCCGCTCGATGCAGTTCATTCTTTCTTGCTTTTTAGCATAAACAGTCACATGATGCCACCATTCATGCTGAAGAGCACATGTCGTACAGATGGATTACGGCGTGGGACACTATGGATTCCAGCCATCCCTCCATCCAGCCACTACTCATCCATCCATCATCCATCCCTCATCCAGCTATCTATCCAATCAAACCTCCATACATCCCTCCATCCATCTATCCCTCATCCATCCATCTGTTATCCCTCATCCCTAATCCATCCATCCCTCAACCATCCTTCCCTCAACCATCCATTCAGCCATTCATCCATTTTGTCACACTCACGCCCTGACTGGTGGGCGCGAGCCAGGGGGTTGTGGCCCCACTGTGCCACAAACCAGACAACCCTGGAAGGGGTGTGACTAAGACACTGGAGCCTCTGATAATGAGGTCAGGCTTGTGCAGCAGGCAGCTGCCAGGTGCCACTCCAGGGTGGTGTCTGGCTGTGGCTGCTGATACCACTTGGGGAGATGGTATTGTTGATGGGCAGAAGTAGCAGACTTGCATGTGGGCACGGCTGAGACACAGGGCAGGCAGGCATGGCTGAGACAGAGGGCAGGCGGGCACGGCTGAGACACAGGGCAGGCAGCATGGCTGACACACAGGGCCGTAGAGCACGGCTGAGACACAGGGCAGGCAGGCTCGGCTGACTCAAAAGGCACAGGGACACAGGCAGGAAGGAGTGGTGCATGAAGGAACAGGTAGAAACCTGTTCACACAGGAGGTGGAGAACTGCAAGGCTGTGGTGAGGAGCTGCGATTAACAGCAAGAGTCTTTGCAGAAGCAGAACCGCAAGGGTGCGGAGAACAAGCAGAGGCGCAAGAGTGCGGAACAGGCAGACCCGCAAGAGTGCGGAGTACAGGCAGAGCCGCAAGTGTGCGGAGTACAGGCAGGGCTGCAAGAGTGCGGAGCAGGCAGCACCGCAAGAGCACGAAGTACAGGCAGAGTCATGAGAGTACGGAACACAAGCAGAGGTAGGACTAAGTTCAGACAAGGTAATGGTATGAGACAAGGTACAGGGACAAAGACACAGGGAGCCAGATCTACTTCCTCCTGGTGGGCAGAGAGGACACATGCAAAGCAAGGCAAGGAACAATAGCCAAGGGATCAGGATATTCTGCCTCCTGGAGGGTGGACAGAGAGGTACAAGGCAAGGTAAGAAACTATAGTACAAAGATAGAGATATTCTGCCTCCTGGAGGGCGGACAGAGGTACTAGGCAAGGTACAGAGACTAGGAATAAAGCCTCCAGAGAAGGTGAAACATAGGACAGGACCTGGCTTACTCAGCAACAAGACACTGAGTTAAAGCTTTGCTCAGACAGCTGCCACCAGGTGGAGCAACTAAAATACTAGAAGCCTCTTGCTAATTGGTCAGGGACACATTAGACAGGTGCACCCTAATTCCATAAGAACCAGAGTGTTCTGGCGCAGTCCCCTTATGCACACAGCCAGGGAGCATACAGAGAGCAGGCAGGGAGCAGGAGGCATACTGCTTGGAGCTGGCAGCGGACAGAACACACAGCAAGGCCTGGAGCAGTGAGTAAGTTGGTGTGTGAGGGATGGGAGGCCATGCAGTGATGCCAGCAGGGTTGTTACACATCCCTCATCCATCCATCCCTCATCCATGTAGCTAACCATTCCTCCATCCCACGCAGCCTCGATGAACAGCGGTAACCTCGATGTCACCGCTAGCCATTGATGCTGCGCTCGCAGCAGCACATTCTCCCAGTGGCTCTCAGCCTGGACGGGCATATCTTGGCACCATCCAGGTTGAAAAATGTTTATCCCCAGACATGGATTACGACGTGGAACAAGACGACGGACAAATGGGGATATGGTTGTTTTTTTATTTTTGTTTTATTACAAGAGACTAAAGCTTCAATGGAATGGGCGCTAGGTGAGTATAAGTGTATTTATTATTTATAAATAAAAATAGAAAAGTGTGTTTTGTTTTTATTTCAAATAAAATACTTTATTCTGGGGCTGTGTCTTCATTTACCAGGTAACTATAGGACTAGTAATGGATAGACACCTCTCCATATCTAGTCCATGGATGTGATGTCACCAGACAACAGAGAGGTGACATCAACCCCACAAATATGAACCCCACTTGCCACCACCACAGGGTAAGTGGAAAGAGCCAGACAAATAATAGATGCGCCTTTTCTGGGCTGCTGTGGGCTGCTATTTCCAGACTGGGGGGCCATATCCATGCTCATCTCAAATTATAAAAATATCATTATAAATAACCTCATAAAAACTAGTATTAAATGGGATGTTAAGATGTTCAATAGTTAATATTTAGTAATTTTTTAAATAAAATATCTGTCATTTCCTTGAGCCACTGTGGTCTCATAGTATTCAGCTTCTAGATCCAAAGGACGTCTTTCCTGCTACGCTGTTCCTAGCGGTTAAGACTGGAGTAACCTTAGCTCCTGATGTGGAGTCGATAGCACAATCATATGCCGCCATATAGTAGCCGTCCGGTAACTGGTGATAATTCCCTCATGTGTGGGGTCTATTTGTCTCCAGAGAAATCACACGTTACATTCCACACACAACACTGTGTAGAAAAGGCGGCACGGGGTAATTGTGCCAGTAGTGAGGAGGAATAATGACGGGAAGGTCACTGACTGAGGAGAAGTCTCCATGTAGCGTCTGCACTCCGGAGATCATGTGACCCCTGACTCCTCCCCTCCTGTGACCTCATCACAGGTCCTGTGCGCACAGAGCGGCCATATATGTGGAGTGCGGCTCTGCGGGTGGAGGTAAGTGGTGGAGAGTCCCCATTACTGAGTGCGGGTGGAGGTCGGTGCCGGAGGCTCCATTATTCTGTATGTGGAGTGCGGGTGGAGGTCGGTGCTGGAGGCTCCATTATTCTCTATGTGGAGTGCGGCTCTGCGGGTGGAGGTCGGTGCTGGAGGCTCCATTATTCTCTATGTGGAGTGCGGCTCTGCGGGTGGAGGTCGGTGCTGGAGGCTCCATTATTCTCTATGTGGGGTGCGGCTCTGCGGGTGGCGGTCGGTGCTGGAGGCTCCATTATTCTCTATGTGGAGTGCGGCTCTGCGGGTGGAGGTCGGTGCTGGAGGCTCCATTATTCTCTATGTGGAGTGCGGCTCTGCGGGTGGAGGTCGGTGCCGGAGGCTCCATTATTCTCTATGTGGGGTGCGGCTCTGCGGGTGGAGGTCGGTGCTGGAGGCTCCATTATTCTCTATGTGGAGTGTGGCTCTGCGGGTGGAGGTCGGTGCTGGAGGCTCCATTATTCTCTATGTGGAGTGCGGCTCTGCGGGTGGCGGTCGGTGCTGGAGGCTCCATTATTCTCTATGTGGAGTGCGGCTCTGCGGGTGGAGGTCGGTGCTGGAGGCTCCATTATTCTCTATGTGGAGTGCGGCTCTGCGGGTGGAGGTCGGTGCCGGAGGCTCCATTATTCTCTATGTGGGGTGCGGCTCTGCGGGTGGAGGTCGGTGCTGGAGGCTCCATTATTCTCTATGTGGAGTGTGGCTCTGCGGGTGGAGGTCGGTGCTGGAGGCTCCATTATTCTCTATGTGGAGTGTGGCTCTGCGGGTGGAGGTCGGTGCTGGAGGCTCCATTATTCTGTTTGTGGAGTGCGGCTCTGCAGGTGGAGTCTCCACAGCAGAACTGTAGCAGGTAAAGACCCCAATATCCACAGGTGTCCCTTCTAATTGGGGGGAAACTATCACCACTAATAATCCTCGGACAGTTCTGACAAACACGGGAAAGTGCCCCTTTATGGAGGTGACAGAAAGTCTGTTTAGTCTCTTTAGCTTCATAGTATCAGCTCTAATCCAATGGTGAGAGAGCGATTTACCCTGAAGAGTCACAGATTGTGGGGTTGTTATGAAATGTTATATTTAGGGGGTTTTGTGTTGTCTCCTTATAAAAATCACAATGGTTTTGATCCTTTTCCGCTAATAGATAAAAGCGACCCAACTATGACGAGAACCAAGGAAACCTGTATTAGGCCGGAGTCGCACACAACGACAAAAAAATCTGTCCGATTTTTACAGACCCAAATTGCATAAATGTTTCCTGAACAGTGATCCGTCTGTCATCCGATTTTCCTGCGATGATGCGATTTAAATCGCATCTAAGCATCCGGTTGACATCCGTCTGCAAATATTTTGTCTGAGGCTACCAAAATGGACAAATAGCGGTTTTTAGGCCTGAAACTAATTTAAATCATCATCCAGCCCTATATTTATTGGCTCTACAACTGGTGGGAGCCTCCTAACTTTGCAATAGAGTCTGTGCTTGGATTTGGTTAGGTCTGCTTTGTGCTAAACATGACAGACCGGCTGACTTTTAACACCACTGAGCGTGTTCTTTTCAATTGGGTTATATCCCGACATTTTGGTGAGCCCTACCCTGTGATTGTTGATCCGTGGAGGTGTTCTTCATGGTTTTTTTTTTTATACTGGTGCCAGTGAAATTTGCATGCCAATGCTCCCTGCCAATCCCTGATGCTATTTCCTGTCACCTGGAGAACTCTTGTGATTTTATCGTAAGTTGCACGTGTGGTTCGTTTTTAATCCGTTTTTTTTTAATCGCACCCATAGACTTGCATTGGCAAGTCCGATCCGAAAATCGGTGACTATCGCAGCATACTGCAATTGTCTCGGCCCATAACATTGGTACGATTGCAGTGCTTTTTTTTTTTTTTTTTTTTATCACATTGCATTTGTCAGATTTTCTCGCTATTGTGACACCGGCCTTACTCTCATAGTACAGGGCCTCTTACTTGGTCCCCACACAGTATAATGTTTTGCATGTAATATTTGGAAGACAACGGTAAAATGCCTCCAAAAAACATCATAGCCAGAGGAAAAAACACTGTACATGGAGACTTTGGGATCAGATCATTTCTGTCCGGTGTTTGTGGAAACAAAAAATCTTTTATAAAAGCCTCAAACTTCTGTGTGTGACTCAGACCTGAGATCTAACGTGATAGAAGATTACAGTGCGGGGAAGACAGGAAACCTTCATATAGACGGCCGGTGGGGATGGAGTCAGTGACGGACTCTGGACAAATATGTTTCTAGAGCCGTAGTAGGAGATGAAGATGTCGTCCTCATCATGAAGTAGTTATTCCTCCTGTCCCGTGTAATGAATATCTCCTGCAGTATTGATAATGCCGATTCCAGTGTCGGTAATGAGACGAGAATTAGCGTTATGGAAGATGAGTCTATGAGAAACATATTCAGCTGCCGACTCCGAGGGAGAAACTGCTTGTTGTCTGTGGCCTAAATATATAGGTTTTATTAGTAGATGGAAATAAGGAAACTAAATACTGTAAATAATAAATCTCCTCATATGTTCCCCTTATTATCTCCAGTAATTGTATTATTACACAGGATTTTTATGATGTTACATCGGATCATCTTCTCATTCAGGTCTCTACAATATCGGATCCTCTCAGTGAAGATCTTCTGTATAAAGAATTTTCCTGATTTACCCATCAAAGACGGATATGGACAGAGACAAGATGGCGGAGAGGATATTACACCTCACCCTAGAGATCCTCTTCCGGCTTACTGGAGAGGTGAGAGATCCTGATGACGTCACATTACATCATTCTTATCTATGGGAATAACAGATGGACAGAACTGGAGAGGTGAGGACTCTGGAAATGTCTGTAGTGAGATTTATTAATGTGTCCCTCCATAACCAGGATTACACAGTAGTGAAGAAGACCTCTAGTGAGCGCTGTCAGGACCCTGTGTCTGAGGGATGGGGAAGACCCCTGAGCCCAATCATGGGGCCTCCACCTCACCTTCTGATACATGGTGACATCAATGACCAGAAGATCCTAGAACTCGCCTACAAGATGATTGAGCTGCTGACTGGAGAGGTGACACTGCTGGGAATGCTGGGACATTATACAGTAACACTATGAAGGGATCGGGGGGATGACGGTATCATTGTATGTGTCAGGTTCCTATAAGGTGTCAGGATGTCGCTGTCTATTTCTCCATGGAGGAGTGGGAGTATTTAGAAGGACACAAAGATCTGTACAAGGACGTCATGATGGAGGTTCCCCAGCCCCTCACATCACCAGGTAATAGACAGGACTAAATACACACGGCCTATAATTATCTGTATGTAAAGAATGAATTCAGTCCCTGTATGTGTTTCCTCCAGATCTATCCAGTAAGAAGACAACACCAGAGAGATGTCCCCGTCCTCTTCTTCCACAGGACTGTAAACAAGAAGATCCCAATGTTCCTCAGGATCATCAGGTAGATGGAGAGAGGGTGTCATGAGATCTCCCCTATGATGTGTAGACGTCTGTGAAGGTCTTGTGCTCAGTCTTGTTTTATCCACAAGTCTTATGTTTTATACTTGTGTTATGAGAACAGTGGAGATGGCAGGATTAGGGCTGATCATAGATGGGACTTCTCCATCGGTGATTTTTATAATATTTGTTTCAGGGTGAAGATCTGACCCATATTAATTCTACAAAGACATATGTGAGGGGTGATGAGTGGTATAAAGAGGAGATTCCTACATATGACTACCCAGGTGAGTAGTAACCACTAAATGCATTGATGTTACAGATTCTTCTCAGTCTCTGTTGTAGTCTGGCCATTTCACAATTGTGTGATCACCATTTTGCAGACAGAGCATAACATTCTACTTCATTCAAAAATGTTCAAATTATTTTGTATCATTGTGAAAGCCCTTTTACAACCTGGTGGATCCAACTAACCCTGAAATTTTAAAATGCTGATTCTTACCTGTCCAGAACTACAAAACTAAATGACAGCTTATGTAGAATGTGCTGACAAGTTAGAAAATCATTTGCAAGAAAAATATTAAGATGGGTCTGTAAGAGAAAGCGGAGGGTAATGATGCTGTTGGCTTCTTATAATCCTGATATCTTATTGGATGAATCTACCTTCTCTCCCTTCTGTGCTGCTGAATGTCTCATATGGTCCCTACAAGACCAGGTCCAGTCTTTCTGGCCAAACTTCTCTTTTATGATTGACAACGTGAAATGTGCAGTGAGGCCAAGTGTGAATTTCTGTACAATAACAACAGAGTTTCCCTTTATCCTGAGTTTTCAATCTCTTTTAAAATCTACTAACTTCAAACAGGATTTTGATAAACAACATTATACCTGTGCCATGATATATCTGAGCTGTGTGTTGTGAATTCCCTTGCTCGGACTTCTGAGCCGTAGCTCCCTCTGATGGATGCTGGGAGTAGTGGAGCTGGCCAGGTTGATGGAAGTTTTCCACCTGATGACGTTAATTGGGAATCTGGGATTACTGGCTGGGAGCATATAATTGAGCAGGCTTCCCTTAGTGGTTGCTGGTGATTTCCTCTCTGTGCATTTGGAGTTTTTCTGTCTCCTGCCTGATCTCATGGTTCAGTTAAGTGATTCTTTTGTTAATCCTTTGCATCTAATCTGGTTGTGCCTTTTTTTTGCTTTCTGCTTTGTTGCGAGGGTTCAGCGTACTCCCTGCTGGGGGCAGCGCTGGGCCCCGCTCATATGTTACAGCTTGTGTGAGTTTGCTCAGTCCCCTGTTATGTTAGTATCTTTTGCTTCCAGTTCACACCAGAGTGCTGATCTAGCGGGGGCGAGGTCGTGTGGCCTCAGGTTTTTTGTATGTCAGATGTGTTGGATTTTTTTAGGGTATTTTGCATGATTGCAGACAGTATCTTTTCTGTCCTGTCTAGACAGCTTGGGCCCCACCGTTTGCTCAGTCTATCCTCTGCCTGTGTTTGTGTCTCATCTTGTCTCACCGACAATATATGTTTAGGGGCTGTCTATTCCTTTGGGGATCTGCTCCGGGGCAGTTTAGATTTCACCTTTCTGGCTTTAGGCTTAGTTAGTTCTCCAGCTGTGCCGAGGCATCTAGGGCATCGTAGGTACGCTCCACGGCTACTGCTAGTTGTGTTGATAGGAACAGGGGTCTGCAATTCACTTAGTTCCCAACCTCTCTGGTTTCCTGGTGGCTTAGCCTATTCCTGCCATCCTCCTCGGTGACCCATTCATAACAGCTGTGCCTGGACTATGGCTGTAATATACAGGGTGGGCCATTTATATGGATACACCTAAATAAAATTGAAATGGTGACCCAGATAGGAGCGCTGTACTTGCAGAATGGGCAAAACAAAAATTGGAACAGGACCCTCAGTTTACACAGAACATTATGTTCACTGATGAGGCAAACTTTTTTGGGTGGGTCATTTATATGGATACACCTAAATAAAATGGGAAAGGTGACAGTTTTCTTGTGTAGGGTGTTTTGCATTGAAATCTGCTGCAATGGTCCAGGTACTGCGTTCACCAGACTTCCACACAATTTCTATCCGCTCCTCACGTTTTAACCTCTGTGACATGTCATTGGCTGTAACAAAAGAGTAACTTGTAAATAACTCATGAAAGAATAAAGTTACATTAAAACCAAGCACACCATTGTTTTTCTTGTGAAATTCTCAATAAGTTTGATGTGTCATGACCCTCTTAACTTTGAAAAAGATAAAGTTGGATCCAAAATGTCTGACTTCAAAATGGCCACAATGGGCACCACCCACCTTGAAAAGTTTTCCCCCTCCCATATACTAATGTGCCACAAACAGGAAGTAGATATCACCAACCATTCACATTTTATTTAGGTGTATCCATATAAATGGCCCACTCTGTATATTTGTTCACCCCTGCAGGAGATATGTTGGCATGGCTCGAGCCCTGGTTTCATGGATTCACTCCACATCATAAATTTATAATATGTTTTCTATCATAAGGAATTCAGATTGTGCAGTAATCTCTTGAAATGGGGAGCACTAATACTAATCTTCTGGTCAGTACTCATAGTAGCTCTAATGGTCCACCATAAATAAGCACAACTCCAGTTTAATGTTGGAGTTCTGCCCCAAACATACGCTCTTGTTGAGAATGTGACAGTGTTGCGCCCCCAGGAGTATGGTCGCCACACTGGCTTTGCCTTCCTCCAGGGGAGGGTAATGCCAGGCTTGGAAGCAGTGATGGGTCTCTCCAGCAGTTAACCTAATGCATGCAACACAGTTCCACTCCGGGCCACCAGGGGGAACTCTGAACCAGGATTGAGGGGAGGAGTGCTCTCTGAGGGTCAGGAGAAAGGAGTGGGCAGATAGTGTGAGGAGGTCCACATGTGGAGCGGGGTGGAGGTTGAGCTCCGGGAGGAAAGCTCCCTCACCGCTAGAGCGCAAAGACTGGAGCGTGGTCTCCACGGTGGTACGGATACTAACGGTCCTGCCACAGATACCAGAGTAGTAGGAGGCTGTAAATGCCCTGCTCTCACCAAAGACTTGGGACACAACAGCAATTGAATAGAGAGCCAGGACTCAGGAGAGGAGTCCCGAGAGAGGCTGCAGCTGTCTGTCATACAAGTAAAGTTCTAGGAACATCTGAAGAGAGGCATTTCAGAGTAACTAAGTACTGGAGTGCTTCACACTACAAAGCGCTAGGAAGGAGACTGCACAGCCCTTCTGCTGAGAGAGAATCCTGATCTGCTTCCAGGCTATGGACTGCATATACTCAGTAAAGGTACAGAAACTGCAACCGCTGTGTCTTGTCTGTTCCCTACGCTTCCAGCACTGCTACAACCCCGTGCCAGCTACATCTACACTGCCCTGGGACTACAGCTCCACCTGTGGGGAGCTTTACCATCTAAGCTGCACATACCATCAGTCCCAGTGGATCTGTATACAGCGTTGGCCTAACACCATATTTGCCAAACACCACGGGTGGCGTCACAAACTATTCTACCATTAACTACATCTCCCCATTGCTTGGGTGCCCAGGGCCACGGACCGGGTCACCGCTGCTGTGACACATCCCCCTGACACCGGCCCGGTACCGAGTACCCCACAGCCCTGGGAGGGCGACCCAACAGTTTTTTTTTTTTTTTTCACACTTTACATGTTCATTCTGTATGATAATTTGACTGTGGAGTGATTGGCTTGGCTCACTTATGTGAGTCTGTAACTCACTGGTAGTCTATAAAAAAAAGTCTCCATTACCTCTTCCAAATAAGTTTTGTGTTCCTACCAGGCCCATTTTTCAAATCTGACATGTCACTTTATGTGGTGATAACTTTGGAATTCCTCACAAAGGAGAATAGGAAACAAATGGACATTAGAAAATAATTTTGTAACTTATCTTGAATCTGACAATACCTAGAATACCATACACTACTGTCTGGGTACATAGCAGAGTTAAAAAGGAAAGGAGCACCATTTGGCTATTTGATGCAGATTTGCTGGAATAGTTTGCAGACACACTGTTGCCGAGGGCCCTGTTCGTAGTCGAGCTCAAAAGATGGCCATCACGAACTGGCTTGGCGGTATCTGTTCCATTTTCCAGATCCCATGGATTGCCTTGCTCATCACCTTTTAACCCCTGCATGGATCTGGATTTACACAGAGACCCCCTAGGCTTGGGCCATGGTGTTAACTGCTGTTCTGTGGTGTAAGAGGGCAAAAAGAATATTCATGTATCCAGGTCAGAACCAGGAGGGTAGAGAAAATACAAAATTAGAAGACGTAAGAGTAGTCAGTACTAGTCAGTAAAAGGTCCAGGGTCACAACAAGGAAAAAAAATACACAAGCTGCGACCTGAGCACAGAGGGCTGAACCAGAGGAGAACAAGGCTGTACATGGTAGTTTCTGGCAATATGCTTCAAGCTTTAGAAGGATGTGGTGCTCTCCAATTGGCTGAAGAAAATAGCAGATTACTTCAGCTGGATAGCACACACACCCATACTGCCAAATAGTGCGGTACTATTGGTCTCAGGCACCCTAATCTTAGTGGCTGGACAGACCCTGTGCCTCCCAGGGCTTCTGGTTCCCATGTGTCCTCCATCACTAGTGCCGCCTGCAAAATGAATAAGGCGGCTCCTGGTGACAAAGGCAGACGTCACAGGAGCAGATCTCAGTATCGATGGTACATACCAATTGCAGAAGTTTTAATATGACATAATGGCAGAATACCAGAGTAATAGCAATCCAGATAAAGTGACTTCTTTTGAAAATTAATTCACTGAGGGTTATAATCTATAGCAGTTGTTACTTTTTTGATTCCACAGCCACTTTCCATAAAATTGCACTTAGGGGATGTCGGAGAGTGAAAATTGCAAATATATAATTATATTAATCAACACATAATGTCCAGATTGTGCTCCAGGAGACACACATACTGTAAATTAAGTAGGTTCTTCTCACTTTAGTAATGCCAAATACACTGATGCTAAATGCAGTTTGGGCACATCACAAGGCTTAGAAGAGAGGGGGAGTTTTGACTTTCGGAGAATGGATATTGCTGGATAGGCTTATGGAAGCCATGTTGGTTTTCAAGAGCCTTTGGGACACTAATAATGTGGGAACCTCTCCCTTTTTCCACTGACAGATGATGGACCTGAGTGGGGGCTTGTTTTGGATGGATGAGTAGAAGTTTTTATTAGTATTATTTTCGCCAACATAACATTGTTTGGTGGCTTTTTGTTCCATATTTGGGAGGCAGAATGAACACCACACTCTACTGGATCATCCTAAGAGGTTTTCTATTAGACTGTAAACTGTCATTGTCTTGGTGAATAATTAAATATTTTTACATACGGTAAATTGCCATTTTTATGAACAGTTTAATGTACAAAAGATATATACATTTCATGGATAGTTTATTAAAAAATTATAATTGGTTTTATTCTTGGCAGGTGACTGTATCAGGAGATCAGATGGACAGCTGACATCTTCTTCAATTTTTGAATCAGATGATCTAAAGATCCCACAGGATACAACTGAAGTGAATTCCATTACTCCAGATATAACATCATCCCTTCACAGCAAAGATCTGTCACCTGATCCATTGAAACATGTCCTGTCTTCTGAATCATTACTGACTCTTAAGGAAAATCAAAGTCACAAAATAATCATTATAAAACAAAAAGCAAAGCAGCTATTTTCACATTCAGAATGTGGAAATAGTTGTTCCCTTGAAAAGTCTTTTTTTAAATATCAAAAAGTTCAGTCAGAGGAGAATAGATTTTATTGTTTCAAGTGTGGGAAATGTTTTAACCTGAATTCACAACTTGTTAGTCACCAGAGAATTCACACAGGGGAGAAGCCTTTTTCATGTTCAGAATGTGGGAAATGTTTTAAATGGAAAACAAATCTTGATAGCCACCGTAGAACTCACATAGAGGAGAAGCCTTTTTCTTGTTCAGAATGTGGGAAATGTTTTAAATGGAAAACAAATCTTGATAGCCACCAGAGAACCCACAGACAGGAGAAGTGTTTTTTGTGTTCAGAATGTGGGAAATATTTTAACAAGAAAGTGAATCTTGATAGCCACCAGAGAACTCACACAGGGGAGAAGCCTTTTTCATGTTCAGAATGTGGGAAATGTTTTTCACAGAAATCAACTCTTGCTAAACATCAGAGAACTCACAAAAAGGAGAAGCCTTTTTCATGTTTAGAATGTGGGAAATGTTTTTCAGAGAAATCAACTCTTGCTAAACATCAGATAATGCACACAGGGAAGAAGCCTTTTTCATGTTCAGAATGTGGAAAATGTTTTAACCAGAAATGGATTCTTGTTAGACATCAAAGAACTCACACAGACAAGAAGCTGGTTTAATGTTTAGACTGTGGGAAATGTTTTATACAGGAATCATATCTTATCGCACATCAGAAAACTCAAATTAAGGAGAAACTTGTTTAGGATGTGGGAGAATTTTTACGGTTACTCAAAATCACGTCTTGTTAGACACCAGAGCAGTCACACTAGGAAGAAGCCTTTTTCATGTTCAGAATGTGAGAAACGGTTTAACCAGAGAGCACATATTGATAGCCACTGGAAAACCCACACATTGGAGAATGCCACAACTGCACACAGCTGGTCTCCACAGATTAGAAAGTCTATAGCTGCACAACTAAAAACACCACCTTGGACCTAAATCCCTACTAGGCCATTGCAGGGTTTTTCCTACCTCCTGAGGAACAGAGGGGAAGCTGGAAGACACTGTCAACAAGGGGAATGGAAAGTGCAAAGTAAGATACAAAAACTCTGGTCAAAAAACTAAAACGCATTCATACAGGGCAAAGAAGGCAAGCTAACTAGATCCAAAAATAAAAGGAATAAGTATAAGCTCTCAGAAGCCTAACAGTGGTAGAAGGAAAAGATGCTGGGAGGGAAATCAAACCGACAAACTGCAAGAATAAATCTGTATTTTACCAAGCAGGGTAAACCACTTAGCTGAAGGCCTGGAACTCCTTAATATGCATTCACCAAGAGGTATAGCCATCAAGGAAGTGCAGTGAAGGGAAGGGTGAATGTATGAAACATCACCCAGAATGTGATAGGGCAAACCAAAACGGGAAAATGATAGTTGGAGAGGAGCAAACTTAGAAAGGAAAACAAAGACAATAGAAACCACCAGCATTTCGAGAGGCAAGAAAAGCAGACAGAAGAACCAACCATTCAGCAACAAGTCATCTGAATCTCCAAATCAAGCTATGACAATACCCACACTTCGACGTCACTGATGGAACTCTCTCATCAAGCAAGTATATATCTGGTAACCAGCTTTTTCAATCTCTTCTCTGAATCAACTCCTGTGTGTCTCCACTCCATTCAATGTCAGCAAGCAGTTAATCCCGACTGGTACATATGTGTTTCATCTTAGCAAGTATATATCTGATATATAGTTATTTCAAATTACTTTGCTTGTCCCCTTATGTTGTGAGGTCAAGTAACTTTTCAAAGTGCTTTATGATCCATGTAGTGCTGGACATTTGTTTATCTAACCACAACATTTATTGGGTCCTGCTGTCTCAGTTTTAGTTTGATTGATTGGTAACGAGGAGAAAAAAAACAAGATCTGAGAACTAGCCTGCTATGTATTCAGACCTAGCTTGGGGGAGCATTTATGCAGGGGCATTTATGCACATTTAATCGAAGTACATTTGATCAAAGTATGAGGCAGTTATAACATGGCAGTTAGACAGGGCAGGAGACAGGTAAGACATTTATATACATCTATTCCCTGTACATTTGGATTACAACTCATATTTACCATATGCATTTGTATAATTTTATATCCTGGCAGCTGCATTCACACACATCCACTGCCCTGGCATTAACTCTCTACACTCCATCCATATCGGCCCCTCACGCCTTTCCTCCTATGTATAGAACTCATGCTCTTTTCACATTGTTAAATTGCACAGATCCAGTCAGTCCCACCATCCAACATAAGAGACGCTCCCACAAATCACTTAACCATCTACTCACTCTTTCTATCCTCCTTCTAGTCGCAGGAGATATTGCTCCCAACCCTGGTCCCCCATGTTATAGAAAGTCAACCCCCCCCAACTGCTACACTCTCTTAACCTCCTGGCTCTTACTGAAACCTGGATCCAGCAGAGCAGTGAGACACTACCGCTGCTGCTGCTCTTTCATATGGGGGATTACACTTTTCTCATACCCCAAGATCAGACAAAAGAGCAGAGGCATTGGTCTACTCCTATCATCCAAATGTACCTTTCAGGTTATCTCTCAAGTACCCTCACTTGTCTTCCCTTCTTTTGAGGTCCATGCTGTCAGAATCTACACCCGCTTCTCCATGCGAGTGGCGGTGGTGTATCGTCCTCCCGGCCCCTCCCATCACTTTCTAGATCATTTTGCCACCTGGCTTCCACATTTTCTCTCCTGTGACACCCCTACCCTCATCATGGGCAATTTCAACATCCCCATTGCTCTTCCCCTCTCCCCATCTGCTGCCCACCTTTTATCTCTAACCTCATTTGGCCTTTCGCAGCTTACTAATTCTCCAACGCATGAAAATGGAAACTCCCTCGACTTGGTCTTCTTCCGGCTTTGTGCAGTGGATGATTTCGCAAACTCCCCTCTCCCACTCTCTGACCACAACCTTCTTTCATTCTCTATCAAGAACTGCCAGGCCACTCGGGTCACCCCCACTGTCCATACTTATAGAAACTTACAGACCATTAACACCCAGAAACTTATGAAGAACTTGCAATCTTCATTGGCCCCTATCTCCTCCCTCTCATGTCCTGATTCTGCACTGAAGCATTACAATGAAACACTTCAATGTGCCCTGGATGAAATTGCACCTCCTACACAGAGAACAACATGACACAGACAGCGACAACCCTGGCACACCCTGCAGACATGCTTCCTGCAGCGGTGCTCCAGGTGTGCCGAACGTCTGTGGAGAAAATCCAATCTACATAAAGATTTCATCCATTATAAGTTTATGCTTAGAACATACAACACTGCCCTTCACCTCTCCAAACAAACCTGCTTCAACACCCTCATCACCTCACTGTCCAATAACCCTAAACGTCTCTTTGACACTTTTCATTCCCTGCTCAACCCAAGAGTGCAGGCCCCAACCATGGAGCTTCGAGCTGTCGATCTGGCCAATTGCTTCAAAGAAAAAATTGACCATATCTGACAGGAAATTATCACCCAATCACCTCAAACCATGCACTGTCCTCCCTCCCCCACTGAATCTAGCTCACTCTCTGATTTTGAACCAGTCACAGAAGAAGTAAGCAGGCTCCTTGCATCTTCTCGCCCAACCACTTGCACCAGTGACCCATTTCCGTCACATCTCCTCCAGTCCCATTCCCCTGCTGTCACCACTCGCCTAACTAAAATATATAACCTCTCTCTGTCTTCTGGTATCTTTCCCTCCTCATTTAAGCATGCCATCATACATCCACTACTTAAAAAACCATCCCTCGACCAAAACTGTGCCGATACCCATAGACCTGTCTCTAACCTTCCCTTCACTTCTAAACTCCTGGAACGCCTGGTCCACTCCCGTCTGATCTGCTATCTCTCTGACAACTCTCTTCTCGACCCTCTCCAATCCAGTTTCCGCTCTTTACACTCTACTGAAACTGCCCTCACTAAAGTCTCTAATGATCTATTAACCGTTAAATCTAATGGTCACTATTCCATGCTAATTCTCTTGGATCTCTCTGCAGCATTTGACACGGTGGATCATCAGCTCCTCCTCACTATGCTCCGCTCCATTGGCATGAAGGACACTGTTCTCTCCTGGTTTTCCTCCTATCTCTCTGACCGCTCCTTTTTTGAATCTTTTGCTGGTTCCTCCTCCTCTCATCTTCCACTTACTGTTGGGGTTCGTCAAGGATCGGCTCTAGGTCCCGTCCTCTTTTCTTTGTACACTGTCCCTATTTGTCAATCAATCAGTTGATTTGGTTTCCAGTACCATCTCTATGCTGATGACACCCAATTATACGCTTCCTCTCCTGACATCACGCCTGCCTTTTTAGAAAACACCAACGATTGTCTAAGCGCTGTGTCTAACATCATGTCCTCACTATATCTGAAACTGAACCTGTCAAAGACTGAACTCCTTGTGTTTCCTCCCTCTACTAATGTACCTCTAATCGACACTGCCATTTCTGTGTGTGGTTCCACTATTGCTCCCCAGCAACATGCCCGCTGTCTTGGGGTCATACTTGACTCCGAACTTTCCTTTGCCCCCCACATCCGATCACCGGCTCGCTCTTGTTATCTTCATCTCAAAAACATTTCTAGAATTTGACCTTTTCTTACTTTTGACTCTGCAAAAACTCTTTCTGTTTCTCTTATTCATTCTCGTCTGGACTATTGTAACACTCTTCTAATTGGTCTCCCTCTTACCAAACTTCCCCCCTCCAATCTGTCTTGAATGCTGCAGCCAGGATCATATTCCTCGCCAATCGTTACACTGATGCTTCTACCTTGTGCCAGTCATTACACTGGCTACCCATCCACTCCAGAATCCAGTACAAACTTATTACCCTCACCCACAAAGCTCTCCATGGTTCAGCACCACCCTACATCTCCCTCGTTTCAGTCTTCCACCCTACCCGTGCCCTCCGTTCTGCTGATGACCTGAGGTTAGCATCCTCAATAATCAGAACCTCCCACTCCGGTCTCCAAGACTTTATACGTGCTGCGCCAATTCTTTGGAATGCACTTCCCAGGTGTCACGGTCACGCGTATCTGGACGCAGCGGTTACCGCAAGGCGGACCCATAACACACGTGACCCTGGATACACCGCCTCCAGTGGGGCGCATTTAAATAATAAAACGTGCAGGTGGATACACCGCCTCCACCTGGCGAATTTAGGTATTACACGTTATACAATAATTCTGGAAACCCCGCCTCCAGTAAGGCGAATTTAAATAGTAAGGGGGAACCTGGGAAACATTAACAATGGTGGGCCCTGCGATAGGGAATGGGGACATGGAGACCTCCTAAGCTCCCCTGAGCCAGTGTCCCTGCACTCCTAACATTCCCTATACAGGCTCCGCGCCTGTCGCTGCACGCGAACCTTAACCCCTTGCTCGCCCTGACCCTAAACCCTCACTAGGGAATGGGTCGGTGCGGAGACTAATCCCACCACTGCACTAATAACACACATGAGGAAAGAAGACAATACAGGGGAAACACCACTTAGCTTTGCTCTGTTGCGTACGCTCCTAGCAACAGAGCCCACCACCTGCGTGCATCTTCTCCACCTGGATCCATCACCATAACAGGATCCTTCACCTTAGTGCAGCCTTGGAGCAGAGTCCACCACCAGTTGCTGCTGCTTAGTAACAGAGTCCCAAGGATGAGTTCAGCTTCTGCCACGAAGTCGAGCATGCTTGAGTCCAGCTCAGCAGCCAAGTCCCACATGGTGAGTGCCACTCTCCATAGTCGCCACTCCACCAGTCCATGCAGACACTTCCTGCTGACACCATCACTGCGACCACGCCATGCCAGCCCTTCGTCCAGACACCATAGCTGAAACACGTCCCCCCTGGCTAAGCTGCGCAGGACTCCTCTCCAGCTCCATCCTTCCACCAGGCTCTCAAACTCAGAGTGAACACAATATCACAGGCAGTGATTGCACACCCCTAGCACACCTTTATAGGGAGTCACACCTGATACATAATTACGTGCACGAAAAACCTAAAGTGCAATTCCACTAACCACCACCGGGGACAGTCAAGACACCTTGGAACTTTACAAAGTAAAAAAAGTTCACTTTGTCCATTTTAAAACTGTCAGATCATGACACCAGGTCAATACGTTTTGTCCCCAATCCCTACAATTTTAAGCGTGCCCTGAAAATGCATTTATTCAGATTGGCCTACCGCCTCAACACATTAACCTAATCTATCCCTGTGTGGCACAGTCA
Source organism: Dendrobates tinctorius (assembly GCF_039654945.1). Lineage (NCBI taxonomy): Eukaryota > Metazoa > Chordata > Amphibia > Anura > Dendrobatidae > Dendrobates > Dendrobates tinctorius. The sequence continues at coordinate 15,324,178 of NW_027361794.1, forward strand.
ATAGTTTTACCATAACCAGGTTCCCCGCATCATGTTCCCACATGCTCTATGCGTCTATCAGCCCTCTGTGTCTGTACTGTTACACACTTAACATTATGGCTGGTCCATACAATTAGGGCAACTGTTACCACCCACCTTTTGTGTCTACCTTTTTTCCTCATAGACTGTAAGCTTGCGAGCAGGGCCCTCATTCCTCTTGGTAACTGATGATCTATGTGATTATTGTTATGCTGTAATGTCTATCGTATGTTCAAGTCACCTCTGAAATGTAAAGTGCTGCGGAATATGTCGGCGCTATAGAAATAAAATGTATTATTATTATCAAGAGATTCATAGATAACGTAGGTTAAAAAAAAAGACAGAGGTTCATTAAGTTCAACTGTTCTCCACCAAATTTAAGTTTTTTTGTCACTACATTTTCTACCAACAAGCTCACCAACATATAGAGCATATGCAAATAACTATTAGGGTATGTGACGAAGCGCATTCTCGCCATCTCCAAAGCGCTGCCAGCTATTGAACACAGGTCAATCTGCATGTGTTCACTGCATTTGTGTCTCCGTACGAGAAATTTACATGCTACGATCTGGAGAGACGCGCCGCATATCCATCTCTGCCAGTGAGCAACCGGCATCTCCGGACACATATTGGGCATGGGATATCTTGAAATCCTATCCACTATGCTGTAACAGCTGGAGGCTGCGGGTTGGACGCTGCACAAGTATTCAGTGTCCATCCCACAGCATTTACTGATCATTTGTACATACCCTAATAGACACACCAAAGACATGGATACCTTCCAAAGAAAAAGAGTGTATAGAGTCTGAAAAAAAGTCTTAAACTACATTAAAAAACAATTAACATTATATAGAAAATTCAACACAGAGATGCACTGGAGGACCACCTGCTGTGTTATATAACTATATGCAGACCAACAAGGAGTAATGTAGAATATGGTAAAAATAAAATATGTACAGTAGATATATGCAAACGCTACCTCATTAGCCGAAATGTTTGCATAGTGCAAAAAAATGCATTAAATATTAATCCTGATTGCATAATGATAACCGGAGAGCAATAAGAAATCTTACGTTTTCTGCAAACTGATTTTATGATTGGACCTGATGTCCCTTATAAACATTTGCCTGGTGCAAAAAAAAAAAAAATATATATATATATATATATATATATGTATCTAATATATAAAGCTCAATGTGTGTGTATGTCCAGGAGTGGCATCCGCACCGTCGCAGCTACAGCCACAAAATTTGGCACAGTCACACGTCTGGACCCCGAGAGCGTCATAGGCTATGTTGTGAGGCAAAATTTTAACCCCCCCACGTTCCAATTCACCAAACAATTTTGCCCCTATCTACATAATGGGGAAAAAGTGAAAGGAAAAGTGTTGGCGGCAAATTGACAGCTGCCAGATGTGAACAAGGGGGACTTAAAGAATGAGAGCGATGGCGCCAAAGAGTATATACCATACAGTTGCTAAGGTGGGGCCCTGACATGGGATACTCACCACACACGGGGATATGAACACACATACAAAATGCGCCACACACTACCACGTGCTTCAACACATATACCACCCTCAGCACACATTTCACCACACATACACCAACCTCGCCACATAAATGTCGAAACACAAAAGTCGCAACTCAAAACTCGCCACGCTGTCCCAGAGCTGTTTAAAAGATGAAAAATGAGCTGTGATTGGTCGCTATCAGCAACAGTTTTCTTTGTAGACAGTTGTGGTAACAGGTTTATTATTCTTATCATTTCTATGGTGTTATCGTCCTTCTGTAAAGCTGGAAATAACACAATTTATTACCGTGCCAACACAGACCACCCTCTGACACAGACTGCAGGGGGAGCCCAGTATCACACAGGATAGGATTACATACACGGCTCAACAGACAGTATCACACAGGATAGGATTAGATACACAGCTTAGCAGTCAGTGTCACACAGGATAGGATTAAGGGCCCGTTACACATAGCGATATCGCTAGCAATATTGCTGTAACGTCACTGGTTTTGTGATGTAGCAGCGATATTGATAGCGATATCGCTACATGTGATAACACGGCTCAGCAGTCAGTATCACACAGAATAGGATTAGATACATGGCTCAGCAGACAGTATCACACAGGATAGGATTAGATACACAGCTCAGCACACAGTATCACACAGAATAGTATTAGATACACGGCTCAGCAGACAGTATCACACAGAATAGGATTAGATACACGGCTCAGCAGTCAGTATCACACAGGATAGGAATAGATACACGGCTCAGCAGACATCACAAAGGATAAGATTAGATACGCAGCTCAGCACACAGTATCACACAGAATAGTATTAGATACACGGCTCAGCAGACAGTATCACACAGAATAGGATTAGATACACGGCTCAGCAGTCAGTATCACACAGGATAGGATTAGATGCACGGTTTTTATGTGCAATATAATCACAATTTGTTAGAACAAACCACAGTTGGTTACTATACCCAGGCAACGCCGGGCTCTTCAGCTAGTATATACATATATATATATATATGTAGTTTCACTGCGCTAATGGTGCTATTTGCTTAACCCCTTCACTACCAAGGGTGGTTTGCACGTAAACTCCCGGGCCAATTTTTACAATTCTGACCACTATCCTTTTATGAGGCCATAACTCTGGAACGCTTCCATGGATCCCGGTGATTCTGACACTGTTTTCTCGTGACATATTGTACTTCATGTTAGTGGTAAAATTTCATTGGTATAACTTGCGTTTATTTGTGAAAAAAATGGAAATTTGGCGAAATCACAGAGATATGGCACACAAAAAACTTAATAAGTAGCATTTCACATATGTTTACTTTACATCAGCACAATTTTGGAACCAAAATTTATTTTTGTTAGGAAGTTATGAGGGTTAAAAGTTGACCAGCGATTTCTCATTTTTACAACACCATTTTATGTTTACGGACCACATCACATTTGAAGTCACTTTGAGGGGTCTACATGATATAAAATACCCAAAAGTGACACCATTCTAAAAACTGCACCCCTCAAGGTGCTCAAAACCACATTGAAGAAGCTTATTAATCCTTCAGGTGCTTCACAGGAATTTTTTGAATGTTTAAAAAAAATGAACATTTAACTTTTTTTCACAAAAAAATTACTTCAGGTCCAATTTTTTTATTTTACCAAGGGTAACAGGAGAATTTGTGCAATTTCTCCTGAGTATGCTGATACCTAATATGTGGGGAGGAGCCACTGTTTCGGCGCATGGCAGAGCTCAGAAGAGAAGGAGCGCCGTTTGACTTTTTCAATGCAAAATTGGCTGGAATTCAGATCGGACGCCATGTCACGTTTTGGAGAGCCCCTGATGTACCTAAACAGTGGAAACTCCCCACAAGTGACCCCATTTTGGAAACTAGACCCCCCAAGGAACTTATCTAGATATGTGGTGAGAACTTTGAACCCACAAGGGCTTCACAGAAGTTTATAACATACAGCGGTACAATTAAAAAACATATTTTTTCACAAAAATGATCTTTTCACCCCCAATTTTTATTTTCCCAAGGGTGACAGGACCCTAAAAGTTATTGTGCAATTTGTCCTGAGTATGCTGATACCCCATATGTGGGTGTAAACGACTATTTGGATGCATGGCAGAGCTCAGAAGGGAAGCAGCGCCATTTGACTTTTTTGGCTGGAATTGAGATTGGACACCATGTTGCGTTTGGAAAGCCCCTGATGTGCCAAAACAGTAGAAATCCCCCACAAATGACACCATTTTGGAAACTAGACTCCTTAAGGAACTTATCTAGATGTGTGGTGAGAACTTTGAACCCCCAAGGGCTTCACAGAAGTTTATAACGTACAGCCGTACAATTAAAAAATCATATTTTTTTCCACAAAAATGATCTTTTCACCCTCAATTTTTATTTTTCCAAGGGTAACAGGACCCCAAAAGTTATTGTGCAATTTGTCCTGAGTACGCTGATACCCCATTTGTGGGGGTAAACCACTATTTGGGCGCATGGCAGAGCTCGGAAAGGAAGCAGCGCAATTTGATTTTTATGGCTGGAATTGAGATCGGACGCCATGTCACGTTTTGAAAGCCCCTGATGTGCTAAAAAAGTGGAAACACCCCACAAATGACACCATTTTGGAAACTAGACCCCTTAAGGAACTTATTTAGATGTGTGGTGAGCACTTTGAACCCCCAAGGGCTTCACAGAAGTTTATAACGCCCGGGCATGGAAATAAAAAAATCATATTTTTTCCGCAAACATGATCTTTTAGTCCCCAATTTTGTTATTTTCCCAAGGGTAACAGGAGAAATTGGACCCCAAAAGTTGTCCAATTTGTCCTGAGTACGCTGATACCCCATATATGGAAGAAAACTACCGTATGGGCACACATCGGGGCACGGAAGGGAAGTAGTGATGGAATGCAGACTTTGATGGAATGATGTTTTTGCCCCCAATTTTTTATTTTTCTAAGGGTAACAGGAGAAATTAGACCCCAAAAGTTGTTTTACAATTTGTCCTGAGTAGGCTGATACCCCATTTGTGGGGGTAAAACACTGTTTGGGCGCATGGCAGTGCTTGGAAGGGAAGGAGCACCATTTGACTTTTTCAACGCAGAATTGGCTGGAATTGAGATCAGACACCATGTTGCATTTGGAGAGCACCTGATGTGTGCAAGCAGTGGAAACCCCCCAATTCTAACCCCAACACACCCCTAACCCTAATCTTAGCCCTAACCCTAGCCCTAACCCTAATGGGAAAATGGAAATAAATACATTTTTTTAATTTTATTGTTTTTCCCTAACTAAGGGGGTGGTAACGGGGGGTTTGATTTACTATATATGGCGGATTTTTATTTTTGGGATCTGTCACACGCTAAAAGATGCTTTTTATTGTAAAAATAGTTTTTGCATCACCACATTTTGAGAGCTATAATTTTTCCATATTTTGACCCACCGAGTCATGTGAGGTCTTATTTATTGCGGGACGAGTTGACATTTTTATTGGTACCATTTTCGGGCACGTGACATTTTTTGATCGCTTTTTATTCCGATTTTTGGGACGCAGAATGAACAAAAACCAGCATTTCAAGAATTTCTTTTGGGGGGTCCATTTATACCGTTCTACGTGCGGTAAAATTGATAAGGCGGTTTTATTCTTCGGGTCAGTACGATTACAGCGATACCTCATTTATGTCTTTTTTTATGTTTTGGCGCTTTTGTGCAATAAAAATAATTTTAAAAAAATTATTATTTTTGCATCGCTTTATTCTGCAAGCTATAACTTTTTTACTTTTTGCTGATGATGCTGTGTTGTGGCTCGTTTTTTGCAGGACAAGATGACGTTTTCAGCGGTACCATGGTTATTTACATCCGTCTCTTTGATCGCGCGTTATTGCGCTTTTTGCTCGGCGGTATGATTGTAAAGCATTATTTTTTGCTTTGTTTTTTAGTTTTTATGGGGTTCGCTAAAGGGGTTACCTATTGGGACAGTTTTATAGGGCAGGTCATTACGGACGCGACAATACTAAATATGTGTACTTTTATTGTTTTGGGTTTTTTTTTTTCCAAAAAATGAATTTATTAGGGAATTTTTTTTTTTTAATTTATACTTTGCGCTGCTGCAGGGGTCTCAGGGAAGCACGGAGGGAGCCCCCTCCCTGCTGATGCTTCCCTAAACCCCCACTACACTGCGATCGTGTTTGATCGCCGTGTGCCAGGGGTTAGCGTGTCGGGGGCGATCCGTGACCGCCCCTGACACATAGTGCCGGGTGTCAGCTGTGATAATCAGCTGACACCTGGCCGCGATTAGCGGCGTTCACCATGTGAGCGCCGCTGATCGCTATGACGTACTATCCCGTCCATGGGCATAGGGGCCCGGGTCCCATGGACGGGATGGTACGTCAGATAGCAGAAAGGGGTTAAAGTTGGATCCCATGATGTGGCCTTACAAGTGATTAATTGAGGGGTAACAATTAGTGTTGAGCGATACCATCCGATATCGTGAAATATCGGACCGGATTAGATTGGACCGATACCAAAAAAGTATCGGGTATCGCCGATTCCGATACCGGAAGCCCCATTCAAGTCAATGGGACAGAAATATCTGAATTAAAAAAAACCTTTCTTTCCTTGTAGTTTAATTCTACATGAAGAAAAACAACTAAGAATAATGTAGAATGTATTGGGGGAGGTGGAGGAGACAGTAAAGGCATAGAGGTTTAGCCCAATCAAATGGAAAAGCAGGAATAATTTTTTTTTTTTTTAAAGACGTTCGGAGTTACAAAGATATTGCCTATGTTAACCTTTTTTATATTTTGTCAGATATGTATGTTTCACTACTTCCATGCTCTTCACCTTCTTTTTTACTTCTCCCACACTTTCTCCATCATACTCAGCAGCAGCATCTTTTTCATCAACTTCTTCTTCACCTTATTCATCTTCTTCTTCACCTTCTTCCTATTATTCTTTTCTTTTATATTCTTCATATTCTTCTTATTCAACTATTCTTCTTCATATTCTACTTCTTCATCTTCTTCCTATTCTTCTTCTTCATCATATTGTTATTTGTGACAGGCATTCCTGTAGTTGTTATCTATAAAAGTTTGAAGATTACACCTTCCGTTCTGCCTGTCACAAAAGATGTACAACAGGATTTGTCCGCGTTCAGTTTGGCCTGCAGCAGCAGGCATTTTCCAGGGGCACCACGAGGAGGAACGGACTCACCCCATACACTGCTTAGTCTTCTTCTGCTTATAATTTAGATAATATCTTTTGCTCTGATTTTTGTCTTATGCTTAATGTTCTTCTGCTTTTGGTTCTTCTGATTTTTATTCTTCTGCTTCTTGGTCTTCTGTCTCTTGTTGTTCTGCATCTTGGTGGTTGTCTTCATGTTCTTTGTCCTCTTGGTCATCTTCTTCAGGGTCATCTTTTTGGTCTTCTTCGGTGTGGTCTTCAGGGTCGCCGTCTTCATTGTCGTCGTCAGGGAGATCCAGAGTGAAAACATTTCCACAAGTTTGAACTTGGAAAAGCTGCAGAAGGTACAAGAAGGCTGAGGAACTGCCGAGAACCAGCTGACGGTGCTGGAAACCGGAGGGGCAGCAGAAGGAACAAGAGCCAATGGCACAACTGTGGACCAGCTGACGGTGCTGGAACCCGGTTACTAAGCAGGAAGTACCTGTCCTAGAAAGCACTACCAAGGACCAGCAGACGTTGCGGGAACTCAGATACCGAGAAGGAGGCACCTCAACCAAAGGCACTGCCGAGAACCAGCTGACGGTGCTGGAACCCGGATGGGTAGCAGAAGGAACAAGAGCAAATGGAACTAGCGAGGACCAGCTGACGGTGCTGGAACCCGGAGGGGCAGCAGAAGGAAAAGGAGCCAATGGCACTACCGAGGACCAGCTGACGGTGCTGGAACCCGGTTACTAAGCAGGAGGTACCTGTGCTAGAAAGCACTACCAAGGACCAGCAGACGTTGCGGGAACTCGGATACCGAGAAGGAGGCACCTCAACCAAAGGCACTGCCGAGAACCAGCTGACGGTGCTGGAACCCGGATGGGTAGCAGAAGGAACAAGAGCAAATGGAACTAGCGATGACCAGCTGACAGTGCTGGAACCCGGTTACTAAGCAGGAGGTACCTGTGCTAGAAAGCACTACCAAGGACCAGCAGACGTTGCTGGAACTCGGATACCGAGAAGGAGGCACCTAGGCCAAAGGCTCTGCCTGGAACCAGCTGACGGTGCTGGAACCCGGAGGGGTAGCAGAAGCTACAAGAGTCAATGGAACTACCGAGACCCAGCTGACGGTGCTGGAACCCGGAGGGGCAGCAGAAGGAACAAGAGCCAATGGAACTACCGAGAACCAGCTGACGGTGCTGGAACCCGGAGGGGCAGCAGAAGGAACAAGAGCCAATGGCACTACCAAGACCCAGCTGATGGTGCTGGAACCCGGAGGGGCAGCAGAAGGAACAAAAGCAAATGGAACTACCGAGAACCAGCTGACGGTGCTGGAACCCGGTTACTAATCAGGAGGTACCTGTGCTAGAAAGCACTACCAAGCACAAGCAGACGTTGCTGGAACTTTGATACCGAGAAGGAGGCACCTAGGCCAAAGGCTCTGCCTGGAACCAGCTGACGGTGCTGGAACCCGGAGGGGTAGCAGAAGCTACCCCTGAAAAACAACGTTGTAAGGCCGCGAGCCGGCCACAGTTACCGAAACACACAGTCCTACAGGGAGTGCTTGTCCTATTGGCACTACGGAACCAGCCTTTATTACCAGAACCCGCAGCCCACATAGGAAGCACCTAAACTGCAGGCACCATAGACTCGGCTAACCCGACCGCAACGCGACTGGACAACGTTTTGGTGGCAAAGTGACGTTGACACTTCCCGGAAACAGCAGGCGTGCTGGAACCAGGTTGGGCAGGAGGGAGTACCCGTGCCAAAGACACTACCGAGGACCAGCTGACTGTGCTGGAACCCGGATGGGTAGCAGAAGCTGCAAGAGCCAATGGCACAACCGTGGACCAGCTGTCTGTAAGAGAATGGTCAGCTATAATATACTGAGCTGCCATGAGCAACCAGGCAGCCATTTTATGAAAGTTAGGAAAGAATATATTCAACTTTTACAATAGAAATAATACGATGTACTCTGTAAAAGCAGATGGAGGATATAAAATGAGATCATGCCCATTAACAAATTTAGTAGATGTGCATACAGGTAAATTGGATCAGCCTCAGGGCAATGAGAAAATAGAACCAACGAATATATGGTAAATATGTGTATTTATGATAGTGGTAATAATAATAATAATCTTTATTTTTATATAGCGCTAACATATTCCGCAGCGCTTTACAGTTTGCACACATTTTCATCACTGTCCCCGATGGGGGCTCACAATCTAAATTCCCTATCAGTATGTCTTTGGAAGTGTGGGAGGAAACCGGAGTACCCGGAGGAAACCCACACAAACACGGGGAGAACATACAAACTCCTTGCAGATGTTGTCCTTGGTGGGATTCGAACCCAGGACCCCAGCGCTGCAAGGCTGCAGCGCTAACCACTGAGCCACCATGCTGCCTAGTGGTAGTAGGAAACAGACTTCTGCAATTGTCAAATGTATGAATTTATCGGTTTAGTCTAAGAGCAGTAATAAGATTAATGACTGTAGATAATATTGGATTTATGTGTTTTTTAATGTGGTCTGGTGAAAAGTTAATTACTGATGTAATGTTGTGCCACTTCTTCCTTTGTCCAAAAAAGATATGATGTAACCATATACGCCCTTTTGCTATAATATATATACAGATTTCTTTGTTTGCATAATGTATAAAAAGCCTGTTACTGTTGCTCTGGGCCATTCCATCGCCATCATGCCACTGTGCCTCACCATGGCCAGGGCACAGAGCCTTATCATCGCCAGACTTCCTAGCGAATCTCTGCCCATCTGAATTCCTGTTTTTGCCCGCATATTTCAACTTCTCTGACTTTCTGTTCTGTTTTGCCGTGTATCTCCGAATAAACTTCGACCTCCGCTTTAGAAGATTGTCTGCAGTTTTGTCCGGCTCTTCCAACTCTCCAAATCAGGACTTTCTCTAGAGAAAAGGGAAAACTTGTCTCAAACTGGTGAAAACTCCAATTTCCCCCTACCCGGACAAGACAGTCAGATCTAGGATGTGTACATCAGGGTTAGTCACGTGTATTCTTTCTAACCATGGTGTTAGGAGATTGGAGAGTAATGGACCCAGCAGGTAGGAAAGTCCCGAGGATGCGGGTAGCATGCTTCTATCTACCTCTTGATATACCCATAATTGATTACACATTCTCTGGCGTCTATAGCACCCGTATTGTCATGCCGCCTCTGATGTCATAGTAACACTTAACACTGTTGGGTTAGGGAACCACAGTAGGATCAAGAAAAGAAGGTTAATAAAGTATTTATGGGGGACTGTCGAGGAGAGCCTTAAGTTCAAATACCTAATTAACCCCCATTTCCTTGTAGATTGTAAGCTTGCGAGCAGGGACCTCACTTCTAATGTCACTGTTTAAATTGTCTTAACTTGTACTGATTTTATTGTCTGTACATGTCCCCGCTTAATTGTAAAGTGCTGCAGAATATGTTGGCGCTATATAAATAAAAATTATTATTATTATAAAAATTATTATAAGTGCATTATTTCAGCTTACATGAGATTTTTCAGATGAAAGTGTGACACTAAAGATGGCTGCCATTTCCTGCTTCCCTCATACCATGTGCTCATGGAACTGGAATTTCCTGTTTGGCCAAACACCATGTGCTCCATGGATCCACCTACGATGACGCCCACTGTGATGACCTCATGGACCAACCCAGCCTGATGACCTCATGGATCTGCCCGGACTAGCTCACTGCCCAACCCACTAACCAATGGAATACATCTGAACGCTCCCATTTTAGAGTTAACCGAGCCCCCTTACAAGAGACATATAAACCTATCTTTGAATCAATAAAGCTCTCTTATTTCTCTTGCTCTCTCTCTTGGAGCTGTGACATAGATTGATCAAAGGGAGATTACATCCGACTGTGGTGTGGTTCTTTCAGTGCGCACTGATCAATACCCATTTGGCCAGGAGCAGGCAACTATTGAACATTACTTTTTGTTCAACCTAACAATATTAACACCATTTATGTAAAATTCAGCAGTTATACTAATAACAGTGCAATATGCATGGAACTGTATAGTGTGGAGGAATAAAATGATATATACATGGAATAATATATAGAAATATTGAGGCAAACTGAACATCACCTGTATGTAGCTGAGCCGATTGAGTTATGGCAGCTTCTAGTCTCCCATGGAGACTATTGCATGCCAAAAGTTTAAAAAAAGTTTCTAAAAATATAAAAAAATAAAAGTTCAAATCACCCCTCTTTTAAAAGCCCCATTCAAAATAAAACAATAATAATAAAAAAACACACATATTTGGTATCGCCTAGTTCAGAATCGCCCAATCTATCAATAAAAAAAAATAATTAACCAGATCGCTAAACGGCGTAGCGAGAAAAAAGTCAAAACGGCAGAATTACGTTTTTTGGTCGCCGCGACATTGCATTAAAATGCAATAAGGAGGGTGATCAAAACATCGTATCTACACCAAATGTCAGCTCGGCGCACAAAAAATAAGCCCTCAGCCAACCCGAGATCATGAGAGATGGAAACGGTATAGGTATCGGAAAATGGTGCAATTTTTTTTTTCTTAAACAAAGTTTGAAATTTTTTTTCACCATTTAGATAAAAAAAGAACCTAGACATGTTTGGTGTCTATGATCTCATAATGACCTGGAGAATCATAATGGCAGGTCAGTTTTAGGATTTAGTGAACGTAGCAAAAAAGCCAAACAAAAAACAAGTGTGGGATTGCACTTTTTTTTTGCAATTTCACCGCACTTGAATTTTTTTTCGCTTTCTAGTACACGACATGGTAAAACCAATGGTGTCGTTTAAAAGTACAACTCGTCCCGGAAAAAACAAGCCCTCACATGGCCATATTGACGGAAAAATAAAAAAGTTACGGCTCTGGAAAGAAGGGGAGCGAAAAATGAAAACGCAAAACCGAAAAAAGCTCCGGGGGTTAAACATTATATCTATGGTGTCATATAAAACTTGAGGAAAAATAGAAACAAACAGGCGCGTTTCAATCTATACGATTGTAATCATTGTTAGAAGGGAAAACATTTTTCCTGCCTCTGTTTGTTTTATTTTTCCTCATGTTTTAGATGATGCTATCATGGAAATAAGTTTTAAACTTTTGTAATAAACATAGACTGCTAAATGAGTGTTTGTAGATACTGGACTTGAATAGTTTTCTGAATTTCCTTTGCTGCACAGTGAGCGTCCTGTGCAATCAATACTCTCCAGGAAAGGTGAGCTGACAAATATAATATTCTTCAGACATAAATTTCCTTCTATGACAGAATCACTGATTGGGTGGATCAGGGAAATGCTGTAGATATAGTATATCTTGACTTCAGCAAAGCATTTGACAAAGTCTCTCATACAATCCTTATTGAAAAAATGACTAAGTATGGAATGGACAAGGCAACTGTTAGGTGGATTCATAGCTGGCTTAGTGATCGGACCCAAAGAGTGGTCGTAAATGGCTGCACATCCAGTTGGAAGAATGTCTCAAGTGGGGTACCACAGGGCTCTGTCCTGGGCCCTGTATTGTTCAACATCTTTATCAACGATTTAGATGAAGGAATTGAGGGTAAACTGATTAAATTTGCTGATGACACAAATCTAGGAGGGATAGCTAATACTAGAGAAGAGAGAGAGAGGATTCAAAAAGATATAAATAAACTGGAGAAGTGGGCAGCAACTAACAGAATGGTTTTTAACAGGGAAAAATGCAAAGTACTACATCTGGGCAATAAAAAAAGCATATACAGAATGGGAGGAATAGGGCTAAATTGTTACCACCCACCTTTCGTGTCTACCTCTTTCCTCATAGACTGTAAGCTTGCGAGCAGGGCCCTCTTTCCTCTTGGTATTTGTTATAATCTACTGTATGTGATTATTGTTATGCTGTAATGTCTATTGTCTGTACAAATCCCCTCTGAAATGTAAAGTGCTGCGGAATATGTCGGCGCTATAAAAATAAAATTTATTATTATTATTATTATTAAGTGACAGCACATGTGAAAAAGACTTGGGTATACTAATAGATCACAGACTGAATATGAGTCAACAGTGTGATGCAGCAGCAAAAAAGGCAAATGCAATTCTAGGATGTATTAACAGAAGCATACAGTCTAGATCACGTGAAGTCATTATTTCCCTCTACTCCTCTTTGGTCAGACCTCATCTGGAATATTGTGTCCAGTTTTGGGCACCACATTTTAAAAAAGACATCAACAAACTGGAGCAAGTTCAGAAAAGAGCTACCAGAATGGTGACCGGTCTGCAAACCCTGTCTTATGAGGAACGGTTGCAGGATTTGGGAATGTTTAGCTTGCAGAAAAGACGGAGAGGAGACTTAATAGCTGTCTACAAATATCTCAAGGGCTGTCACATTGTAGAAGGATCATCTTCTACATCTTCATTTGCACAAAGAAAGACTAGAAGCAATGGGATGAAACTGAATGGGAGGAGACACAGATTAGATATTAGAAAAAACTTTTTGACAGAGTGATCAATGAGTGGAACAGGCTGCCACGAGAAGGTGGTAAGTTCTCCTTCAATAGAAGTCTTCAAACAGAGGCTGGACAGACATCTGACTGGGATGATTTAGCGAATCCTGCTTTGAGCAGGGGGTTGGACCAGATGAACCAGGAGGTCCCTTCCATTCTATTCTTTACATTTTTAAGAAGCCCCAAACCTTAATATGCGCCCGCTTATGTGTGAGGTCAGTAAGAAGTTCAGCAATCTGAGAAAACCCCTAATGAATGACCTATAATAGATGGTGAATCATACAAAACGTTGCAACGCTTTCAGGTCACTAGGCTGGAAACAATCTATTATGGCTTCACCTTCCCAGGATCCATCTTACAAAGTGGGTGTCCTTAGAATAGTCATGCCGATAAAACAAACCCCAAGAATGAAATTTCCTGAACAGAAACATATTAGCAAACAGATAATTCTCCTCAGCCTCTGAAATGCTACACGGACATGTTCCTGGTGAGAATCCAAATCAGGAGAGAAAATGACAGGTCATCAATGTGAATCACGAGAAATCTCCCAATGTAATCAGAGAAAATATTCAGAAAGTTGGGAGATCCTGTTGTTGCATTGGAGACTCCGAATGGCCGGACGAGATTTCCAAATAATCCTCAGATGGTAAAAACGCTGTTTTCCACTGATCACCCTTCATGAAGCAAATCAAATTGTAAGATCCCCTAAGGGCAAAAAAAAACAATTTCCTCCAAAGGCTGATTATAGTCACGGCTCCACTCGGTACACATTGTACACAAGCGGTTCCGCTCCGTACAACTCGTACACACGCGGCTCCGCTCCGTACACCTCGTACACATGTGGCTCCACTCCGTACACCTCATACACACATGGCTCCGCTCCGTACACTTCGTACACACGCGGCTCCGCTCCGTACACCTCGTACACATGTGGCTCCACTCCGTACACCTCATACACACATGGCTCCGCTCCGTACAACTCGTACACACGCGGCTCCGCTCCGTACACCTCGTACACATGTGGCTCCACTCCGTACACCTCATACACACATGGCTCCGCTCCGTACACCTCGTACACACACGACTCCGCTCCGTACACCTCGTACACACACGACTCCGCTCCGTACACCTCGTACACACAGCTCCACTCCGTACACCTCGTACACACACGGCTCCGCTCTGTACACCTCGTACACACACGACTCCGCTCCGTACACCTCGTACACACACGGCTCCACTCCGTACACCTCGTACACATACGGCTCCGCTCCGCACGCCTCATACACACACGGCTCCGCTCCGCACGCCTCATATACACACGGCTCCGCTCTGTACACCTCGTACACACACGGCTCCACTCCGTACAACTCGTACACACGCAGCTCCGCTCCATACACCTCGTACACACGCGGCTCTGCTCCGTACACCTCGTACACATGTGGCTCCGCTCTGTACACCTCATACACACATGGCTCCGCTCTGTACACCTCGTACACACACAGCTCCACTCCGTACAACTCGTACACACGCGGCTCCGCTCCGCACACCTCATACACACACGGCTCCGCTCCGTACACCTCGTACACATGTGGCTCCACTCCGTACACCTCGTACACACACGGCTCCGCTCCGTACACCTCGTACACACATGGCTCCGCTCCGTACACCTCGTACACACACGACCCCGCTCCATACACCTCGTACACACACGGCTTCGCTCCGTACACCTCGTACACACACGACTCCGCTCCGTACACCTTGTACACATACAGCTCCACTCCGCAGACCTCATACACATACGGCTCCGCTCCGCACGCCTCATACACACACGGCTCCGCTCCGTACACCTCGTACACACACAGCTCCACTCCGTACACCTCGTACACACACGGCTTCGCTCCGTACACCTCGTACACACACGGCTTCGCTCCGTACACCTCGTACACACACGACTCCGCTCCGTACACCTTGTAGACATACAGCTCCACTCCGCAGACCTCGTACACATACGGCTCCGCTCCGCACGCCTCATACACACACGGCTCCGCTCCGTACACCTCGTACACACACGGCTCCGCTCCGTACACCTCGTACACATGTGGCTCCACTCCGTACACCTCGTACACACACGGCTCCGCTCCGTACACCTCGTACACACATGGCTCCGCTCCGTACACCTCGTACACACACGACTCCGCTCCGTACACCTCGTACACACACGACTCCGCTCCGTACACCTCGTACACACACGGCTCCGCTCCGTACACCTCGTACACACACGGCTTCGCTCCGTACACCTCGTACACACACGACTCCGCTCCGTACACCTTGTACACACACAGCTCCACTCCGCAGACCTCGAACACATACGGCTCCGCTACGCACGCCTCATACACACACGGCTCCGCTCCGTACACCTTGTACACACACGGCTCCGCTCCGTACACCTCGTACACACACGGCTCCGTACACCTCGCACACACATGGCTCTGGTACATCCACCCTGTAAACCCCTCCTGACCCCAGACAGAAACTTCCCCTCATCCAGCACCATGACAACCAGCACAGCAGAGTCCTGCATACACTGAGGCCCCTGATCATGTGACCCCTGACTCCTCCCCTCCTGTGACCTCATCACAGGTCCTGTGCACAGAGCAGCCATATATGTGGAGTGCGGCTCTGCGGGTGGAGGTCGGTGCCGGAGGCTCCATTATTCTCTATGTGGAGTGCGGCTCTGCGGGTGGAGGTCGGTGCTGGAGGCTCCATTATTCTCTATGTGGAGTGTGGCTCTGCGGGTGGAGGTCGGTGCTGGAGGCTCCATTATTCTCTATGTGGAGTGCGGCTCTGCGGGTGGAGGTCGGTGCTGGAGGCTCCATTATTCTCTATGTGGAGTGCGGCTCTGCGGGTGGAGGTCGGTGCTGGAGGCTCCATTATTCTCTATGTGGAGTGCGGCTCTGCGGGTGGAGGTCGGTGCTGGAGGCTCCATTATTCTCTATGTGGAGTGTGGCTCTGTGGGTGGAGGTCGGTGCTGGAGGCTCCATTATTCTCTATGTGGAGTGCGGCTCTGCGGGTGGAGGTCGGTGCTGGAGGCCCCATTATTCTCTATGTGGAGTGCGGCTCTGCGGGTGGAGGTCGGTGCTGGAGGCTCCATTATTCTCTATGTGGAGTGCGGCTCTGCGGGTGGAGGTCGGTGCTGGAGGCCCCATTATTCTCTATGTGGAGTGCGGCTCTGCGGGTGGAGGTCGGTGCTGGAGGCTCCATTATTCTCTATGTGGAGTGCGGCTCTGCGGGTGGAGGTCGGTGCTGGAGGCTCCATTATTCTCTATGTGGAGTGCGGCTCTGTGGGTGGAGGTCGGTGCTGGAGGCTCCATTATTCTCTATGTGGAGTGTGGCTCTGCGGGTGGAGGTCGGTGCTGGAGGCTCCATTATTCTCTATGTGGAGTGCGGCTCTGCGGGTGGAGGTCGGTGCTGGAGGCTCCATTATTCTCTATGTGGAGTGCGGCTCTGCGGGTGGAGGTCGGTGCTGGAGGCTCCATTATTCTCTATGTGGAGTGTGGCTCTGCGGGTGGAGGTCGGTGCTGGAGGCTCCATTATTCTCTATGTGGAGTGCGGCTCTGCGGGTGGAGGTCGGTGCTGGAGGCTCCATTATTCTCTATGTGGAGTGCGGCTCTGTGGGTGGAGGTCGGTGCTGGAGGCTCCATTATTCTCTATGTGGAGTGTGGCTCTGCGGGTGGAGGTCGGTGCTGGAGGCTCCATTATTCTCTATGTGGAGTGCGGCTCTGCGGGTGGAGGTCGGTGCTGGAGGCTCCATTATTCTCTATGTGGAGTGCGGCTCTGCGGGTGGAGGTCGGTGCCGGAGGCTCCATTATTCTCTATGTGGAGTGTGGCTCTGCGGGTGGAGGTCGGTGCTGGAGGCTCCATTATTCTCTATGTGGAGTGCGGCTCTGCGGGTGGAGGTCGGTGCTGGAGGCTCCATTATTCTCTATGTGGAGTGCGGCTCTGCGGGTGGAGGTCGGTGCTGGAGGCTCCATTATTCTCTATGTGGAGTGCGGCTCTGCGGGTGGAGGTCGGTGCTGGAGGCTCCATTATTCTCTATGTGGAGTGCGGCTCTTCAGGTGGAGGCTCCACACCAGGACTGTAGCAGGTAAAGACCCCAATATCCACAGGTGTCCCTTCTAATTGGGGGAAACTATCACCTCTAATAATCCTCGGACAGTTCTGACAAACACGGAAAAGTGCCCCTTTATGGAGGTGACAGAAAGTCTGTTTAGTCTCTTTAGCTTCATAGTATCAGCTCTAATCCAGTGGTGAGAGAGCGATTTACCCTGAAGAGTCACAGATTGTGGGGTTGGTATAAAATGTTATATTTAGGGGGTTCTGTGTTGTCTCCTTTATAAGAATCACAATGGTTTTGTTCCTTTTCCGCTGATAGATACAAACGACCCAACTATGAAAGACGGGAACCAAGGAAACCTGTATTACTCTCATAGTACGGGGCCTCTTACTTGGCCGCATATACAGTATAATGTTCCCCCAGTATCGCCATCCTCCACACACACAGTATTGTCGGGAAACTTTCATATAGACGGCCGGTGGGGATGGAGTCAGTGACGGACTCTGGCCAAATATGTTTCTAGAGCCGTAGTAGAAGATGAAGATGTCGTCCTCACCATGAAGTAGTTATTTCTCCTGTCCCGTGTAATGAATATCTCCTGCAGTATTGCTAATGCCGATTCCAGTGTCGGGAAATGAGACGAGAATTAGCGTTATGGAAGATGAGTCTATGAGAAACGTATTCAGCTGCCGACTCCGAGGGAGAAACTGCTTGTTGTCTGTGGCCTAAATATATAGGTTTTATTAGTAGATGTAAAGATGGAAACTAAATATTGTAAAATAATAAATCTCCTCATATGTTTCCCTTATTATCTCCAGTAATTGTATTATTACACAGGATTTTATGATGTTACATCGGCTCATCTTCTCATTCAGGTCTCTACAATATCGGATCCTCTCAGTGAAGATCTTCTACATAAGAGAATTTTCCTGATTTACCCATCAAGGATGGATATGGACAGAGACAAGATGGCGGAGAGGATATTACACCTCACCCTAGAGATCATCTTCCGGGTTACTGGAGAGGTGAGAGATTCTGATGACGTCACATTACATCATTCTTATCTATGGGAATAACAGATGGACAGAACTGGAGAGGTGAGGACTCTGGAAATGTCTGTAGTGAGATTTATTAATGTGTCTCTCCATAACCAGGATTACACAGTAGTGAAGAAGACCTCTAGTGGGCGCTGTCAGGACCCTGTGTCTGAGGGATGGGGAATACTCCTGAACCCAATCATGGGGCCTCCACCTCACCCACTGATACATGAGGACATCGATGATCAGAAGATCCTAGAACTCACCTACAATATGATTGAGCTTCTGACTGGAGAGGTGACACTGCTGGGAATGCTGGGACGTTATACAGTAACGATATGAAGGGATCGGGGGGATGACGGTATTGTATGTGTCAGGTTCCTATAAGGAGTCAGGATGTCGCTGTCTATTTCTCCATGGAGGAGTGGGAGTATTTAGAAGGACACAGAGATCTGTACAAGGACGTCATGATGGAGGTTCCCCAGCCCCTCACATCACCAGGTAATAGACAGGACTAAATACACACGGCCTATAATTATCTGTATGTAGAGAATGAATTCAGTCCCTGTATGTGTTTCCTCCAGATCTATCCAGTAAGACGACAACACCAGAGAGATGTCCCCGTCCTCTTCTTCCACAGGACTGCAAACAAGAAGATCCCAATGTTCCTCAGGATCATCAGGTAGATGGAGAGAAGGAGTCATGAGATCTCCCCTATGATGTGTAGACGGCTGCTCAGTCTTGTTTTATCCACCAGTATTATATGTTTTATACTTGTGTAATAAGAACGGTGGAGATGGCAGGATTAGAGCTGATCATAGATGTGACTTCTCCATCTGTCTGTGACTTTTGCAATATTTGTTTCAGGGTGAAGATCTGACCCATATTAATACTACAGAGACATATGTTAGGGATGATGAGTGGTGTAAAGAGGCGATTCCTACATATGACTACCCAGGTGAGTAGTAACAACTTAATACAGAGAAGTCACAGATTCTTCTCAGTCCTCAGTTGTGTCTGCTTTATCGGTGGTGTAGTCCGGCCATAATCACAATCATGTGATCACTAATGATAGGCGAGCACTAAAATGCTCGGGTGCTTGTTGCTTGGGTCGAGCAAATTGGAATACTCGGGTACTCAGACAGAACAACAAGCCCAATGTAAGTCTATGGGAGACCCGAGCATTTTTACCACGATCCCCCCGGGGGTCCTTTTAGGCTCTAAAAATGTCTGAAAATGATGGAAACACTGCTCAAATGACACGGGACATCATGGGGATCTCCCCTGGAAGCAATCCTGACTCCTAGTTCACAGCTTTAAACTATTTTTTTCAGAGTTTCATGTCATTTTTACCGGTGCACCAAAAAACATACCAAAACGGATTTTGCTGGGAAATATGTTAGGGTACATCCTTTCCAGGTTAATTACTTGTATGTAAGGCAAAATAATTAACCCCAGACCAAAATGTTCCTTCACCACTTGGGCTATGTTCAGACACAGCGTTTTTGAACCGTTTTTCAGCTTTAAAATTGTAATATTTCTTTCAGCCCAAACAAATGCATTCACTGGGAAATGTCATTGTAACATTTAACAACGCCAGCTGGCCATGTGGTGTGTGACACATAAGCAGACATATCTTGTTTCATTTATGAAGGAGGGACTCTTAAAGTCACAGAGCCTATTTTTACAGGGGCATCAGGTAGCATTAATCTGCTTCAAGGGCCATTATTAAACAGTGGGTCTCCTAAACTGTTGTAGCCTATGCAGTGAGTGGATGGGCTGCCGAGAATTACGACGCACCCCAATACCCCTTTCACGAGATGTCCAGGAGGGCTTCCAGAAAAAATGTTGCGTTGAATGCAAGGCCTGCCTTGCTGCCAAGTCATATGCACCCCAATAAGCCTTTGATCCCAGATACTGGAAGGCCACATGAAAACCCACTTCACAGTCTTCAGTTGGTCCTGCCATACGTATTCTTTATGCATTGAATGCAAGGGCCGCCTTGACGAAAATTTGCACGCACTCCAATCCCCCCATGGACGAAATATGGAGGAGGGCCGCCTTAAAAAAAATTTCCCATTACAAAGGAGCAGGTCTCCTAGACTTGTAATGCCCATACATGTAGGGCATGGGCTGACAAACATTTCCCCATGGGGGGTACATTTTTTAAAAGTATAATATGGGCATCATAGACACCCTTACCAAAAATTGGACTGCCTGCAGCAGCACAGAACACATCAACCCTGGTCATCTAGTGGCGGAGAAGAGGGAGACCTAATGATCAATCATACTAAAATCAAACAAATAAATTAAAAATGTTAATCCACCTATGAAAGAAAATAACAAAAGGGAGGTGCAAGCACAGGTTCATAGATATGAAGCCAGAATGTGTTCAACGAGATATGTTTTTCCCTAGCAACAGCTCAGAGACAGGGATATAAATAAAAATATAGTGACTTTTGCAGCATGGAATACGTTGACCCTGGTTTTCTACTGGTTGTGGATGATAAAGATGAGGATAAGGAGGAGGATAACACCAAACAGACCCAATCAGGAAGCGAATAACCATGTGATTGTGAAGTGGTGCATGAGAATACACTTCCCCAACCAGCCCAAAAAATTATTTGAGGTTATGTTTGGATGTTTTCATTCGGTGGTGTACAGAAGTCTTGGCCAATCCAGCCCTTGTTCATTTTGATAAGAGTCAGCCTGTCAGAATTGTCAGCTGACAGGCGGATGCGCTTATCTGTTATAATTCCACCAGCGGCACTAAAAACCCGCTCTGACAGAACGTTAGCAGCAGGGAAGGCCAGGACCTCCAAGGCGTGGAGAGCCAGTTCATGCCACGTGTCCAGCTTGGATAGCCAATAATTAAAAGGCACAGAGGAATCCCGGAGGACGTTTGTACGATCTGCAAGGTACTCCCTCACCATCTTCCCAATCTTTGCACTTCTTGTGACACCACCCCTTGCCTCTGTGGCGGCACGATGTGAACATCTGAGAAAGCTGTCTCAGAACTTTGCCATTGTTCCCCTGCCTTAGCTGGATTGTACTTCTGTCTCTGTTGCTTGGACTCCTTTGCTGTACAACAAACTCTGACGTCTGCTACCAGCGTTCTAACATGGGAATTTTTTCAGTAATTCTGGTACATCATCATTTTTGTACACCTCTCTGCCTCTGGAAGAAGAGATTGAAAGTTTTCCTTGTAACGTGGGTCTAGAAGTGTCACCAACCAGTAATGAGTGTCCCCGAAAATTTTTATAATGCGAGGGTCACGGGAACCGCAGTGCAACATAAAGTCAGCTATGCGTGCCAGACTACGAACAGGCAAGACTTCTGTGTCCTCACCAACAAGACGACTGAGCGTGTTGTCCTCCTCCTCCCTGTCCTCAGGCCATCCCCGCTGAACAAGCGGTATGACAGCTGTGCTTGTAGTACCGTCTAAAGTGCATGAAAGTAGCTCCTGTTCTTCTTCCTCCTCCTCCTCATCAATGTCTACCTATCCACATTGCGATGACATAAGGCTGGGCTGAGTGTAATCACCCTGTATGGTTCCTTGCTCCATGTCCTCATGCTCTAACAGCAATGCATCATCTTTAATTGTGAGCAAAGACGTTTTCAGAATGCTGAGAAGCGGGATGGTAACCCTAATGATGGCGTCATCGCCGCTCACCATCTTGGTGCAGTCCTCAAAGTTCTGGAGGATAGTACATATGTCTGACATCCATGTCCACTCCTAAGGTCTTATGTGTGGAGTCGCAACTGAATATCGACAGGCTTGTTGATGCTGGTAGTCAACAACTGCCCTGTTCTGCTCACAAATCCTCTCCAACATATGCAGTGTAGAGATCCAACGCGTGGAGACATCACACACGAGTCGGTGAGCCGGAAGATGCAAATGCTGCTGAAGCCTGGCAAGTGGCTGAAGCTGTAGCTGACTTTCTAAAATGGGCAGACAGACGGCATACTTTCACTAGCAGATCCAGCAGCTCCGGGTAGCTTTTGAGAAATCTTTGAACCATGAGGTTAAGCACATGTGCCAGGCAAGGTACGTGTGTGAGCTTACCTTGCCTCAGAGCCGCCACCAGGTTCTGGCCATTGTCACACATGACCATGCCTGGCTGTAGGTTCTGCGGTGTCAGCCAAATATCTGACTTCTCTTTCAGCGCTGTCCACAACTCTTCTGCATTGTGCGGTTTGTCACCTATGCAGATTACCTTCAGCACAGCCTCTTGCCGCTTGGCTGAGGCAGTACTGCAGTGCTTCCGGCTTCTGACAGGTGTGTTCATTTCAGAGATGGAGGCTGAAGAAGAGGAGGAGAAGGTGCAGGAGCTGTAGACTGTGGGGGTAACCCTGATTGACGTAGGGCCCGCAATCCTCGGCGTGGGGAGGATGTGTTCCATCCCAAGGTCCGACAGGGTCCCAGCGCCCACTATATTAACCCAGTGTGCCGTCAGTGAGATATACCGTCCCTGCCCACAGGCACTTGTCCACGTATCCGTGGTTAGGTGGACTTTCCCAGTAACAGTATTGTTCAGGGCACGGGTAATGTTGTGGGACACATGCTGATGTAATGCAGGTACGGCACAACGAGAGAAATAGTGGTGACTTGGGACCGAGTACCTTGGGACGGCCGCCGCCATCAGATTGCGAAAAGCTTCCGTCTGAACAAGCCTAAAAGCCTACTTTTAGAGTGCAAGCAGACAAGAAATATGCTAAGTAAGTACTGTGGCCTGTGTGGCATTGGATGCATATTTCCACTTGCATTCCAATGACTGGGGCATAGACAACTGAAGGCTGGGCTGGGACTAGGACGTGGATGGGCTTGCTGATAGTGCTGGTTGACTGTTGGCAACAACAGGTGCAGGGTCCGAGGCATCTTCACAGGCACGGTGAACTGGGGATTGGATTGGACGCGAAACAGTGGAAGAAGCAGTGTTGTCTCCTGCAGACAGTGTTCCTGGAGCTTGGGGTTCGGCCCACAAAGTCGGGTGCCTTGCTGCCATGTGCCAAATCATGCTGGTGGTGGTCAGGCTGGTAGTTTTGCTACCCCTGCTGATGCGGGCATGGCAAGTGCAGCATATCTCCTGTTTGGGGTTATCAGCAGAGTCCTTAAAAAACTAATAAGTGTTAGAGGGATATTCATTTCCTCCCTCTCCCACACCACCTCCTCACCTCGACACCTGTCTTTCGGTGTTCCCCAAGGCTCAGTTCTAGGACCCCTACTCTCCTCCATCTAATAACCAGACTCTGGAAGATCTAACAGAATGGCAACTTCCGTCCTGTTGGTGTTATGGCGAACAGATGCACGCCTTCTGTCGGCAGCCACCACACTGCTTATTCCTGCCTGTTGGGGTGCTGTGCCTCCTTCCCTATGTGTGCTGCTTTCCTCGCTCTGCATGTCCTCCTGCCAGGTTGTGTCAGTCACTATGTCATCCACCAACTCGTCTTCCACATCTGCACCCTGCTCCTCCTGACTTTCTGGCAATTGTGACTCCTCATCATCCACCTCAGGTGACTGTGGCTGCTCAAAGATTTGTGCATCGCTACATGGAATATCATATTGCCCCACTTCAAGTGGACGAATGTACAAATGGAGTACTGAACAGCTCTTCGGAGTATCCGAGGGTGGGATATGTTGTCTCGGGGCACTCGGCATGGCGTGAGGAAGGAGGATCATGGTGAGTAATATCCGGTCCACACTCACGGCTACTCAGACTTGACCGTGTGGAAGACGTGGTGGTGGCTAAGTGACCAGAAGCATTATCTGCTATCCAACCAACTGTTTCACACTGCTCTGGATTCAATAGTGGTGTGGTGCGGTCCCCTAAAAACTGGGACAGGAAAATCGAGTGCAAAGATGTGGGTCTTTGCTGTGGCCCACTTTCTGCTTGACCATGGCCTCGTTCTCTACATGCACCATCAGCATTACGTCCACTTCCCCGTCCCTTGCCCCTTGTCTTGCCCATTTTAAATGGACTACTGAAAAATTAGATGTGATAAGTCTGCCTGCAAAGGAAACAATTTTCCACCACAGATACACCAGGCCTCAGCTTGAGATCACAGACTGTATTATTTTTTTAATTATATTTGGGATACCAAAGACTGCTGTATATAACGACTGTGACAGCCAGGCCAAAAAAAAGGAAAACAACGTAAACTGGCAACGCTTTCACTACGCACCGATAACAGCTGGCACGAAGATACCGCACCCAAAAATGGGTGGCCTTCTTTTTGTTTGTTTTTGTGGCCTAAATACTGTTTTATTTCAGCAAAAATTAAAGTGAGAAAGAGAAAAAAGCCATAAACTGGCAACACTTTCGCCACGTACAAATAACAGCTGGCATAAAGATACCGCACCAAAAAATGGGAGGCCTTTTTTTTTTTTTTTTTTTTTGCCTTAAATACTGCTTGATTTCAGCAAAAATAAAATCTAGAAACAAAAAAGAGAAAAGCCGTAAACTGGCCAAACTTTCGCCATGGACAGATATGATATATGCGATGCTCTATATATGCACACATAGAGTGCCTGCAGGCCTTGCACTGATGAGTATACAGCTACGTACAATCCCCTGCCTGCCTAACACTGGAATCTATATAATGCAGAATTAGTCCTTAAAAGGACTGTTGGTTTAGCTGGATGTGAGTATTTAGGACTGTAGACCCCACACTTACTCAGAAATCCCCAATTCTGACCCTATCAAGGCAGCCACTCTCTCTCTCTACGGAGCTAAATGCGCCGAGCAGGGCAGCATCCGGTACTTTATACCCCTGATGATGCTATGCGGCCAGACAATCACTGCACGACCACAACAAAGATGGCTGCAACGTTTCATGTCCTGGCAGACAATCCCTGCATCGTGATTGGGTCTCTAAAGTCCGCCAAAATTGCTGGGTGGAGACCCGAGTTCCCACCGCGTAATCCCGGAAATACTCGGTGCTCACCGAGCACAGTGATACTCGGGTGAGTAATGAGTAGTGGCAAGCCTGTTCGTCACCATTTTGCCTTAAGACCACAATATTCTCCATCTAAAAAAGTTGAAATTCCTTTGAGAAATTGTGAAAGCTGCTGACCATTACCTGCCCAGATCTTTAAACTACAAAGCCAAATGACAGCATATGTAGAATGTGCAGAAAATCACTTGAAGATAATATTATAATGGGCCAGTAAGAAAAAGCAGAGGGTAATGATGCTGATGGCTTCTTCTAACCTTGTTGTCATGATCCAGGATGGGGTTTTGTCTTTGTCCCGTCCTGGTCAGACAGGGGTTAATTGTTTCTGCCTCTCTCTGGCAGAGGGCGGCTATTTAGTTGCCAACTGACCTAGGTCTGGTGTCAGTTATTCTCCTGCCCTCGGCTGAGTTAGTTGAGCCCTTGCGTGCCTTGTGCCTGATATCTTGTTGCTTGTTTGGTTTTGACCCGTTCATCTCTTCGTTCTGAGTTTGTCTACTGTCTTGGTACTGTATTTGCCCGTTCTGGTTTACTGATCTCTTGCTATGTCCTGACTATCCGTTCTGTCTAAGGCCGGTTTCACATTAGCACTTTTTCAGCGCGCGCACGGCCGGGGGTAGCTCTGCCCCCGAGCCGGCTCTCTGCCCGGCGTGCCCGCCCCTTGCTTGTAGCGCCGCCTACTAGCGGACAGCGGCGCCTGCGATCGGCGCACCCTATCTTTAGCATAGGGTGCGCAGATCGTGCGCAGGCCGTGCGCTAGTTGCGCTTTGACCTGCGCTGCGCACTTTTGACGGTGCGCCGTGCGCGCCAAAATCAAACTTTTCGGATTTTGGCGCGCACGGCGCACCGTCAAAAGTGCGCAGCGCAGGTCAAAGCGCAACTAGCGCACGGCCTGCGCACGATCTGCGCACCCTATGCTAAACATAGGGTGCGCCGATCGCAGGCGCCGCTGTCCGCTAGTAGGCGGCGCTACAAGCAAGGGGCGGGCACGCCGGGCAGAGAGCCGGCACGGGGGCGGAGCTACCCCCGGCCGTGCGCGCGCTGAAAAAGCGCTAATGTGAAACCGGCCTAAACCTTTGGTACTGTCATGCTATCTCGTGTTTTGACCCCGGCCTGATCTGGTTTACGTCTCTGTATTTGCCCCTTGGTACTTTGTCCCGTAATTACCCTTCTAGGAGTTTTCCTTCTGTTCCTAGAGTTTAGGCCAAGTCCCCAGCCGTCAGGTGATTCAGGTCCTAGCTGGCCTGAAGCAATCTCTCTCTCTGCTCCTGCTTTCTCTGAGAGACCTGTGGCCAGCTCCACCCCCAGCAGTCATGTGCTTCAGGTCCTGTTTGTCTGAAGCATTCTGTAACGGGGTCTTCTGTGCTGTAATATCTCTTACATTACCACCCCATTTCTCAGGAGGTTCACTCTGCTTTTCCTCGCTTCTGAATGAAGGACACTGGTTCGAAAGGCTATGTAACATGGGAACATATAAAAGATCACTGCTACTCCATGTATTTCCAGTGTGACAACATTTTACTCATCGGTCTCAGAATATATATACATACAGAGGGCAGGACAATCAATGTGTGTCGTGCCAGTAGATAACAGGCTCCAATTAAGACGCCAGACGTACATTACAATAGCCATGGGATTTACAAAGGTGGGGTTAGGTCAGAAGTGGGATATCTCGTTTACCTCAGCCCAGGGGGTCGCAGCCAGTCGGTTGCTGCATTGAGTATACATCTATTCAGAGTGCTGGGGGTTCTGTAACACACGCATCTTCGTCGCTGCTGCCCCGCTCCCCAGGTATCTTTGAGTACAGTCTGTCTAAAGCCCCCGTCACACATAGCGATCTCGTTAGCGAGATCCCTGCTGTGTCACAAGTTTTGTGACGCAACAGCGATCTCACCAGCGAGATTGCTGTGTGTGACACTTCTCAGCGACCGGCCCCCCTGCCAGGTATCGCTGGTCGACCTGGAAGAGCCAGGACATTTTTTTTGATCGCTGGTCTCCCGCTGGCCAGTACGCATCGCTGCGGGAGACCAGCGAGCTGCCGCTGGTAACTAAGGTAAACATCGGGTTTCTAAGCGGCGCGCAGTGCTTAGAAACCCGATGTGTACCTTAGTTACCAGCGCGCTGGTGCAGGGAGCTGGTAACCAAGGTACACATTGGGTTTCTAAGTGCCGAGCGCTGCTTAGAAACCCGATGTATACCTTGGTTACCAGCTCCCTGCACCAGCGCGCTGGTATCTAAGGTACACAGTGGGTAACTAAGCGACGTGCGTCGCTTGTTACCCCCGTGGTCGCGATCATGTAGTGACACACCGACGAGCCCGACAACGATATTACCTTGTCGCTATGTGTTACGGGGTCCTTACTCAGGACACGCGCACTGGCTCAATCAGCAAGTGCAGTGCGGTGTTCATGACACTTGTTATCTTAATGGATGAATCTATCTTCTGTCCCTTCTGTGCTGCTGAATGTGCTCATATGGTTCCTACAAGACCAGGTCCAGTCTTTCTGACCAAACTTCACTTTTATGATCGACAACATTAAAATGTCACTTTCTGTACAATAACAACAGAGTTTAATTTTATCCTGACTTTTCATATTCTTTTAAAACTGATTAAACAGAATTTCGATTAACTATTAAAAATACATTAAGACTGTGCCATGATATATCTCTAAGCTGTGTGTGGCTGATGGCTGTAATATACATTTATTCACCCCTGCAGGAGATGTGTTGGCATGGCTCCAGCCCTGGTTTCATGGATTCACTCCACATCATAAATTACATTGTTTTCGATCCTAAGGAATTCAGATTACTGCACATTCTCTCCTGAAATGGGGAGCACTAATACTTTTTCTACTCTTACCTTTGACTATCTAATAGTTCTCCTTGAAACTCATCTGACATAAAATATTGGCCCTTACGATAATTTAGATTGCCAAGAACCACTGAGCCCCATACTGTAACTACCGCAGAGAGGTTTCACCACCAGTTACTCAATTTTTTACTGATGGAGACTGTTGCGTTTGGTCATTTCAGTAGATGTTATTGTCTATAGTCACAGTTTTCGACTACAGTAATTGGTTCCCAAAATACTCTGATAACCAGTTCCTGCAGCCAGTTTTGTGTTCCTAATCAGGGCCCTTTTTTAAAAACTGACGTGCGTCACTTTGTGCAGTCATAATTTTAGAATTCTTCACAAAATATAAGCCCCAATTTTTTCACTTTCACAAAGGGTAATAGCAAACAGATTTACTCCATGTCAAATTCCATTATATTTTCGATCATAAGGAATTCAGGTTACTGAATAATCTCTCCTGAAATGAGGAATACTTTCTCTTCTTTTTTGGTAAGAACTCTTAGTAACTCTGTATCTCCCTGATAGTATTTAACAAAATGCCCGAAAACTAAATATGACACCTCGGCTCTGAATTATTCTAAAATGTTATGTTGACTACCTATTGTGTCTTCTTGAAACTCATCTGATAGAAAATATTGGCCCTTACGATAGTTTAGTTTGCCAAGAGCCAACAAACCCCAAATAGGTTTCATCACTAGTTACTCATTTTTTACTGAAGACTGTTGAGTTTGATGATTTCAGTAGATGTGTTATTGTTTATGGTCACAGTTTTTGACTACTGTATAGTCTCGGCTTATACGCGAGTATTTCAGCCCATATTTTTGTTCTGAAAGTCCCCCTCTCGGCTTATACGCGAGATCATACTGACCCCCCGGCGCGTCTCTGCAGTCCCCTTCTTGTCCCACGGTCTCAGGGGCCTGCGTTCAGCGGTCACGTGGTACCGCTCATTAAAGACATGAATATGTGCATATTCATGTCATTAATGAGCGGTATCACGTGACCGCTGAAGGCAGGCACCGGAGACCGTGGGAGAGTGGGGCTACAGAGACGCGCCAGGGGGAATGAGTATATGTGTGCATGAGAAAAAAATGTTCAGCTCACCCTTTATACCTCCAAATTGCTTTCAAGCACGGGCCACGGCTCTGTCAGGCGGTAAATGAAGAAAACGGTCCAGCTCAGAAAGATAAAATCCAAGGCGTTTATTCAGATATTCATAAAATATAGGAAAATAGTACAAAGTACAAAACCCGACTGCAGAACCGGAGGGAAGGTTGCAGCAGAGAAACTGAACGCATTTCGAACTAGATGTTCTTAGACTCGGTATGTCTCCAGAAAAAGGGTGTGAGAATATAACTAGTACACACGGGTGGCACTAATTAATTAAATAAACATGTGAAACAAAAAGACAATTAAAACCACCATATAAAACTAACAAAAATTAGTAATACAACATGAGTTCTTTCTTTAAATTTAATCCAGTGGGAACACATGAGTCCAAAAGGAGAATCCACAAAGCTTCTTTATCTCATAATTGTTCTTCTCTATTACCTCAACGCGGATGTCTTTTAACCTGCTCAAGAGCAAAAACATTAATAAAAAGCGACAATTCTCTATTATGTAGAGCAATAAAGTGTTTGGAGGCATTGGAAATATTGCGTATGGTAGGATTTATACTATCATAGATTTGCTCTCGAATGCGTTTTTAATTTTCTGATGGTAGAACCCACATACTTCAAATTACATTGTTTGCGTTCGATAACATATACCACATGATCTGTATTACAACTCAGAAAATCATTAATAAAGAAAACTTTGTTAGTAAGGCAGTCGGAAAAGAACAACGTTTTGGTAGAATGAGAACAAGTTTTACATGGAAAACGACCAGATCTATAAAAAACCTTCTAGAGACAATTTGGATCCCATTTTCAAGAATTTTATCCAAAGTACTGTCACTCCTAAGTATATTTGAATTGCAAGACACTATACCTGAAATAGATTTTAAAAAAGTACTGTGAGTAAGCACTAACGTAGGACTATTTTTAAGAAAGCTAGAATTAGCGCTATTAACCTTTTGTTGAGGAAATCGCCTTCTGTGGAATCAATTCAAAATTAATAAGGGAGTCACGCGGTTTTCCTTCTACAATTTTAAGCGCTCTCTCAAGAGACCACCTGGGATAATTGCGGTTTTTCAATCTATTTTGAATGCAGATACTTTCCTGTTCATAGGAAAGGGAATCACTGCCATTGGGTTTTGCCTGAGTAAACTCGCCAACAGTAACTGATTTAATAGTATGTGCAGGATGAAAACTATCCGCATGCAGAATAGTGTTTCCTGCAGTTTTTTTCCGATAGGTAGAACTGACAATGGTACAAGAGGGTATTCCTTCCAAACACAAATCCTAAAAACACATAGTTTTGCTGTCAACTGAATAAGTAAATTTGAGATTGAATGGATTGGAATTTAAATAATCAATAAAAAAAATACTTGATCCAAATCTCCTTTCCTGATCAACAACAGATCGTCTATGTATCTGGAATAATATTGGATGGAATCCACAAAAGGGTAGACAGTATTAAAAATATGTAACTCCTCCCACCATGCCATGACAAGGTTTGCAAAAGAAGGGGAGAATTTTGCCCCCATGGAGATACCTGAATTCTGTAAAAATAATTTATTGAAAGAAAAATAATTGAGTAAGAAGAAAACTTAGGACCTCCAAAATAAAATCAGAAAACTCAGTGGTAAAATGACCATATTTCTGTAAATGAAATTTAACAGCTATTAAAGCAATATAATGAGGTATACTGGTATAGAGCGCAATTACATCACAACTGAGCCAAGACCAAGAATTTTCCCAGGTGATATTCAATAGAGATAAAGTGGATGGCAAGGTTGCTTTTATACAACTCGCCGCTGTCTGCCGGCCGGGTCCCTCTGTCAGTGAAGTTCAGGTCCGAGGGCGTGGTGACGTTGTTAGTGCACACCGCGCCCTCTGCTGCCTGAACGTCACTGACAGACAGCGGTAAACAATGTGTGAACAGAGACAGGTGAATATCTCGGGTGTCGGGGTCCTGAGCCAGCAACAACAATGGCACCTGGCCCCCAGCGACGGAGAGGTGAGTATGTCATTTTTTTTAATTTGCTGCAGCAGCATATGGAGCATCTTATGGGGACATAATGTATGGAGCATCTTATGGGGACATAACCTTTATGGAGCAGCATATGGGGTATATTATTCTATGGAGCATCTTATGGGGCCATTATTAACCTTTGTGCAGCATTATATAGGGCGTATTTTGTATGGAGCATCTTATGGGGCCATCATGAACTGTATGGAGCATTATATGGGGCTCCTGATTCAATATGGATATTCAAAACCGAACTGATGTCTCAATTAATTTTACTTTTACTGGTATCTATTTTTATTTTTGAAATTTACCAGTAGCTGCTGCATTTTCCACCCTAGGCTTATACGCAAGTCAATAAGTTTTCCCAGTTTTTTTGTGGCAAAATTTGGGGGGTCAGCTTATACACGAGTATATTCGGTATATTATTTCGTGCCCAAAATATTCTGATTTAACCACTTCCTGCAGCCAGTTTTGTGTTCCTAATTAGTTCCTGTTTTTCAAATCTGTGTCACTTTGTGGTGATAACTTTGGAATTCTTCATAAAATATAAGCTCCAATTTTTTAATTTTCACAAAGGGGAATAGCAAAAAGATGGATTTTGCAAATTACTTTCCAACGTCTCTTGAATCCGACAATACCTTATGTACAGTTATACACTACTGTCTGGACACATAGCAGTATTAAGAAGGGAAGGAGCGCCACTTAGCGATTTGATTGCAGATCTTGCAGAAATAGTTTGCAGACACAATGTATTGGCAGCGCTGTTCGTGATCTCCTGGCAGCTCAAAAGATGGCCAGCATGAACAGGCTTGGTGCTATCTACTCCATTTTGCTGATGCTAGGGATTGTCTTGCTCACCACCCTTTAACCCCTCTACATGGATCTGGGTTGGGCCACAGTGTTACCTGTTCTGTAAAGTGAGATGACAAGAAGAATAGTCATGTAGTAGTGTCACAACCAGGAGGGCAGAGAAAATACAAAATCAGAAGGCTCAAGAATACGCCGTAAATGAACAGGGGTCACAACAGGAAACAAATACACAAACCTGGAGCTGAGCACAGAGGACTGAACCAGAGGAGAACAACGCTGTATCTGGCAGATTCCGGCCATATCCTTCAAGCTTCAGTAGAGTGTGGTGCTTTCCAATTGACTGAAGTAGTGAGCAGATTACTCCAGCTGAACAGCATACTCATTCATACTGCTGGTCTTGATGGTATTATTGGTCCCAGGCACCTTAATCTTACTGGCTGGACAGAACCTGTGCCGCCCAGAGCTTCCCATGTGTCCTCCATTACCAGCGCCACATGCAAAATGAATAAGGCTGCACCTGGTGACAGAAGCAGGTGTTGCAGGAGCAGATCCTAAAAGAGATGGGATGCACCATTTCCAGAAGCCCTAATATGAGAAAAGGGCAGAAAACCAGAGCAGTAGAAATCTCCATAAATTGACAATTTTTAAAAAAAAATTGTTTATTTAACCATAAAGCAAAATGTACAATATACATATTTGCATACAGTAGTGAGCATTATGCAGAGCACACTTATTCATATATATATTATTGAACACAAAACAAAATGTGCACTCTTATTTATATTCAAGGTGATACATACGTAACCTACGAATATATGTAAATGACAATAGGCTGTACACTATGAAATATTTGTCATTTAAATTATACAAGCCCTTAATAAACCTGTTCTAAGTTCCTAAACTACAACTACAGCAACTACTATTTTGCAACCTAATACTTTACATTGTATTATCATCTGTGCAATGCCCCATCTTTTTAGAGTAACATGAGAATAGTTCCACCCATCCCAAATTTTATCAAATTTACCCAGACATCCCCTGTTCTGATACAATATACGCTCATATGGGATAACCGAGTTCACCAAATCAATCCAGGGGCTCTGAGAGAGAGGCGTGAACCCCCCCCCCATCCATCGTAATGCCATTACCTTTTGTGCCATAAATAGCATCTCTCGCAAAAAAATCCCAACATAGTGACCCCAAGTTTCCTCATCCCATACCCCAAACAAACAGACCAGTGGTTCAAGAGGAACAGGAGCTTGTACCAGGGATGTCAATAATGACGTCACCTCTTTCCAGTATTGTAGGATAATGGGACACTGCCATATCGTATGAATAAAATCTGCATCTGATGAGTGGCATCACAGACATTCTGATGATTGGAATCGACCCATCCTAAAGAGTCGTGTCGGAGTCTAATATGATTGGTATATATAACTGTGTCATTCTATTGTTAGTAGATGGAGACACCCTGATTGGAGACTCCAGAATTTCTTCCCATTCCTCTTCCCGCACATTGGGGATGAGCACTTCCCCTTAAATGACACTGACACTAGTTTCTACAATGCCACTCTTGCATCAGCCATCGACTCGGTCACCCCTGTCATGCATAACAGACTACGACAAATCAATAGACAACCCTAGCACAATAACATCACTAAAAAGCTTTGGCAAGCATCCAGAATTGCAGAGCGGCGCTTAAAGAAAACACATTTGCAAGACGACTTCACTGCACTCAAACAAGCGACACTTGCATTCAAATCTGCCCTCACCTCTTCTAAACAGGCCTACTTTACATCCCTTGTATCTTCCTTATCCCACAACCCCAAACAGTTGTTCAATACTTTTAACTCCCTCCTCCGCCCACCACTGCCCCCTCCGACTTCCCTAATCTCTGCCGAGAACATTGCCACACACTTCAAAAACAAGATAGACCAAACACGGCAAGTCTTTATTGCTCAACCACCACAACCCCTTTGCACACCAGACCAATGCCCAAGCCCCATAACCTCCCTATCTAACATCACTGAATGGGAGCTTGCTCATCTTCTCTCCAAATCACACCTTACCACGTGCACTTGACCCTATCCCATCCCACCTCCACCCCAACATCACCACCACTCTTATCCCATCCCTAACCCACCTCTTCAACCTATCATTAACTACTGGTACCTTCCTTTCTGCTTTCAAACATGCCACAATCACGCCTATCCTTAAAAAGCCAACCCACCAGCCACATCTAGCTATCGCCCAATATCGCTGCTCCCATTCGCTTCTAAACTCCTGGAGCAGCATGTCCACGCTGAACTTTCCTCCCACCTCTCATCTAACTTGCTCTTTGACAATCTACAATCTGGTTTCTGTCCCCATCATTCCACTGAGACAGCCCTGTCCAAAATTACCAACGACCTACTTACAGCCAAAGCTAATAGACAATACTCTATACTCCTCCTTCTAGACCTGTCCTCTGCTTTTGACACAGTTGACCACTGCCTCCTACTACAGATCCTCTCCTCCTTTGGCATTAAAGACCTCGCCCTATCCTGGATCTCTTCATACCTTTCCAACCACACATTCTCCCACTCCCACACTATCTCCTCATCCCACCCTCTCTCTGTTGGCATCCCCCAAGGCTCTGTTCTAGGACCCCTACTCTTCTCAATCTATACACTTGGCCTGGGGCAACTCATAAAGTCCCATGGATTCCAGTACCACCTTTATGCCGACGATGCTCAGATCTACCTCTCTGGCCCAGACGTCACCTCTCTGCTGTCCAGAATCCCGTAGTGTCTATCAGCCATATCCTCCTCCTTTCGCTTCCTCAAGCGCAATGTGGACAAATCTGAACTGATCATCTTTCACCCATCTCACAGATCTTCCTTACCCAACCTATCTATAACAATTGATGACCTCAAGCTTTCCCCCATACTGGAGGTCCACTGCCTCGGAGTAACTCTTGACTCTGCCCTGTCCTTCAAATCGCACATCCAAGCTCTCCACCTCCTGTCACCTCCAGCTCAAAAATATTTCCAGAATCTGTCTCTTCCTCAATCTACTAAAATTCTTGCACATGCCCTCATCGTCTCCCACCTTGACTATTGCAACATCCTTTTCTGTGGCCTCCCTGCTAACACCCTCGCACCTCTCCAGTCCATCCTTAACTCTGATGCCCGACTAATTCATCTCTCTCCTCGCTACTCCTCCGCTTCTCCCCTCTGCAAATCTCTTCACTGGCTCCCATTCCCTCAGTGTATCTAATTCAAATTACTAATACTGACCTTCAAGGCCAACTTTAACCTGTCTCCTCCATATTTCTCTGAACTAATCTCCCGATATCTTCTCTCACGTAATCTCTGGTACTCTCAAGACCTCATTCTCTCCTCCACACTTATTCCCTCCTCACCCAACCGCCTCCAAGACGTCTCCCGAATATCCCCCATTCTCTGGAATTCTTTGCCCCAACACGTCAGACTATCAACCACATTCAGAGCCTTCAGACGGAACCTGAAAACCCATCTCTTCAGGAAAGCTTACAGCCTGCAATGATCCCCGCTGCCTCCCCACCACTACTGGAGCTACCGCCTCACCATCACTGGAGCTGCTGCAAACCCCCCAACCTACTGTCTCCTTCCCCACCATCCTGTAGAACAGGGTTCCCCAACTCCAGTCCTCAAGGCCCACCAACAGGTCATGTTTTCAGGATTTCCCTTGTATTGTACAGGTGATGCAATTATCATTTGGGCAATACTAAGGAAATCCTGAAAACATGACCTGTTGGTGGGCCTTGAGGACTGGAGTTGGGGAACCCTGCTGTAGAATGTAAGCCCGAAAGGGCAGGGTCCTCTCTCACCTCTATATCAGTCTGTGATTGTTAGTTTGTTTATTGTAAGTGATATCTGTAATTTGTAAGTAACCCCTTCTCATGTACAGCACAATGGAATCCATGGTGCTATATAAATTAATAATAATTATAGAACGTATGGGCGATTCAGCTCCCACTGATAGCATGTATGTATACAAGGAGGAGATAAGGCCCTGAGGACCCTGCGAGTTAAGGATACCTATTAAAGGTAGAGACGAGATAGCACAGTTCACGTCCATACACCTTATGTGCGACTGAAAGGCTGAGCTTAGCTGTAAGTAACGGAAAAATTGGGACCTCGGGATACCACATTTAGCCTGTAGTTGCTCAAAAGACATTAAGGTCCCATGATCATACAAATTGCCTATCGAGGAGACATTATACAGAAGTCAGTGGATGGGTAGTTCAACAGCACCGGAAGATAATTGTTGTTCCACAAGGGCATTTCAGCTATGATGTCCTTAAATCCAATTACTTTCTTAATTTGCTTCCATACTGATTGCGCTAGTTGAAGTAGGGGCAATAGACGAGGGTCATTGATTTTTTCCAACTCCAGGAAACCCAGTGGGCAGTCAGTCTGTGCAGCATGAAGCAGATGACTTTCAGAGATAGGGAGATAATTGTCAGGCATCCATTTCCTTAGGGCTTTAGCCTGTCCAGCCAGATAATATAAAAAGAAATCCAGTAGCGCTTCTCCACCCCCCTGTTTAGGTCTCTGTAGGGCGGATAACCTGAGTTTGGGTCTAGTTTTCCCCCATATAAAAGATGTAATTTGGGAATTTAAATTTGCAAAGATGGATTTAGATATCAGTACAGCACTGTTTTGAATGGAATAGCTGAGTTTAGGGAGCAATATCATTTTGATCAGGTTTAAACGACCCACTACAGATAGCGGAGGTTTACTCCAAGTTGCAAATTGAAATTTAACTAGTTCCAGCAGTGGGTAGATATTAAGTTGTAAGTCACGTGTACTGTATTGAGATATGTGGATACCTAGATATTTGAAGCTAGATAAAATAGGCAGCGAGGAGAGGGTCTCAAGTCGGGACATCGGGGTAAGGGAGAGGGGCAATAGGGCAGACTTCTCCCAGTTTATATATAAGCCAGAATATTTACTAAATGTATCTATGGTGGCAATCACTTGTATCAATGTTTCCTCCGCTCTATCCATAAATATCACCATGTCGTCAGCATATAGGCCAATGGTGTCTACACAATCTGCTATATCTATACCCTTAATATCAGGGGAAGACCTTATGCGTATTGCCAATGCTTCAATCGCAAGGGCAAATAGGGCCGGGGAAAGGGGGCACCCCTGACGTGTCCCCCTGTGTAATGAAAATGACTCAGATATGGAATTATTTACAATAATACGAGCTTTGGGTTTTATATATAGTACACCGACCCATTTTAAAAATTTATCACCAAAGCCATACCTCTGCAAGCATGCAGTTAGTAAAGGCCACTCAAGAGAGACAAAGACCTTGGTCTCGTCCAGTGACGCCAATGCCCACTTGTTGTCTGGTATCAGGGAGCTATATTGGACCACCGACTGTACTCGCCTAATGTTAATAGAAGTACTCTTGCCAGGCATAAAGCCGGTTTGGTCAGGATGTATAAGGTTCCGTATAATTGAATTCAATCTGGTGGCCAGGACCTTGGTAAAGAACTTATAGACCACATTTACTAACGATATGGGGCGATAAGATCCTTATTCCAAAGGGTCCTTCCCCTCCTTCCTAAGTACAATAATATTTGCCTCGTAAAAGGACTCTGGCATAGATTCCCCCCCCAATTCCCCGATATACCCTTAACAGAAGTGGTGCCAATATATCCCAATATTTCCTGTATAGTTCAATGGGAAACCTGTCCGGCCCAGGAGCCTTCCCGGAGGCCATGTCCGCCATGGCATTTTCTAACTCTTCCAAAGTGAACTCAGCCTCCATAAAGGCCCGCTGGGCAGGACTCAATGTGGGAAATGTTATATCTGATAGGTAGTCCAAACATTCCAAATTATCAAAACCACATTTAGATTTATATAATGACCTGTAGTAAGCATGAAAGCAGTTAAGTATTTCTTCATTTGAGGACACCTATGAACCATCTGGTCTGCGAATCTGTAGTATTGTATTAGATGTGTTGTGTTGGCGCACCAGAAAGGCCAAAAATTTACTTGCCTGGTTTCCTAGTTCAAAATAGGACTGACGGGTAAAGAATAATTTACAGTTAGACTTAGTGTCCATATATTGGGTGTACAGTCTTTGAGCGGCTAGCCAGTCAATTCTATTGCCGTTAGTCTGATTAGATATGTATGCAGCTTCCGAATCTTTCAATTGTCGCTCCATCTCATCATCCTCCCTCGAGGTTACCCGTTTGATATAAGAAATCATAGAGGATAAACAACCTCTTATGTATGCCTTAAGGGTATCCCAAAATAAATTGACATTCTGAGGTTCTGGGTGGGACGAGATGAAGCAATTCAATTGATTGATCATTCTAGCGGGAGATCCTATTAATTTCAGCCAGAAAGGATTTATCTTCCAGACCATCCCATTATTTAGTTGCCCATATTTAAGTTTAAGAATAACCGGGCCATGATCTGAGACCCCCCTACTGCCACGTTCTATATTATCCACCTACATCGCTAGACCACTGGACCTGAATATATAATCTATGCGTGACAGAGAGCGCCTAGTGGATGAGTGACAAGTATATTCCTTTACCTCAGGGTGACGCACCCGCCACAAATCCATCCATCCACTACCCTCCATGAACTGTGCCAGTTGGGATGGAGCCGGAGAGGGAGTCTCCCCAGGCGTCCCATCACCCAATCTTTGTCTATCAAGACAATTGTTCATGACTAAATTAAAGTCTCCCATGCAGGTGACATCTGATAATTTAGGGCAAAACTCATCGCCAACTGGAGAATTGACGTATGAGCCGAGGGTGATTATAAACACAATATGAAATATTCCCTAGAATTAATCAGTGCATATACAAAAGCAAAGCGACCTTCAGGATCCTTCTGGGCCTCCCACCTAACCTCTCTATATATCAATAATGAAATCCCTCTGGAGTAACTAGTATGAAATGCATGGATGAACCATTGTACCCATGGTTTCTGTACGCACCGAGCTGTATCCCTGGTCAGGTGCGTCTCCACCAAGGCCACAATGGGAGGGTGATAATGCCTAATCTGCGAAAATACTTTGATTTTCTTCCGGGGGGTTTAATACCCCTCATTCCAGGTCATGCATATTATTTCAGACCCCATGCTTACTCATCTGGATATGGTGCACATTATTACTTGAATAAAATTTAAGAGACATCACACAGAAAATGAGAATGCTGTTGGCTGCGGCTTCTACCTAAACAACAAATTAAACCAATGTGAGAGAAAAAAACAAGAACCAAACAATATAGGAGCAAAGTTCCATGCTCCCATCATAAAATAGACAAGGGGATACCATCACTGAACTCAGCATCCGGTATTGTTGGTAAACTGGACGCCTGCGGAAAAAGCTTCAATCAAACCATTAGTAAAATAATTCTGCTTGACAGTGGGTATATTAGGATTCCTTTGTACTAGACCCCTTATGGGACCGCAGCTGAATGGCTGCGTCCGCTGGATCCGTAAAAAACATGGAAGAACCTTCGTGGACAACTTGGAACCGAGCTGGATAAATCATTGAATACATAATGTTCTTTTCTCTAAGTTGTTTCTTACTTTCCATGAACTGTGCCTGCTGTTTCTGGAGTGCCATAGAGAAATCCGGATAGATCGAGATCGTGGCATTGTTGAACTTAATGGGGCTTTTTTTGCTGTGCCAAATGTAGAATAGCATCTCTGTCCTTACAGTTGAGGAGACGTGCCAGGAAAGGTCTAGGTGGGGCTCCCGGAGGAAGGGGTTTTGTATGGACCCTGTGAGCCCTTTCTACGGAGAACGTTGGAGAGAAGCTTTAAGCCAGCCTTACAAAAATTGCTCTAGTTGTTGACCTTCCGAGCGTTCTAGCAGACCAATGATCCGGATATTATTCCGACACTGTCTATTCTCTAGGTCGTACGCTTTTTGCTTCCAGGCATTTATAGAGCCTGCCACTTTTGTTAGCTTGGCCTCCATAGGTGTAATGGTATCCTCTATCTGGGACACTCTTGTCTCCACCTCCGTAATGCACCCCCTCATGTCCTGTATGTCTTGCCGAAGACGCCCCACCTCAGTGTACACATCCTTTCTCGGTCAGGGATATTCTGGTTAAGGATATGGCCTGCATTAACTGTTCGGACGCCTGTTTAAGGGTCAATTCTTCCTACTCACTCCCCTCCACACCCTCAGAGGGACAATTTTTACGCTGAGCCTGTAAGGAATTATTTGTGAGGGATCGTGCACTCTAAAGGAGGTTTTACACATAGCGATATCACTAGCAATATCGCTAAAGCATCACAGATTTGGTGACGCAGCAGCGATATCGCAATGTGTGATACTTACCTCCGACCTGCTCCCCCGCTGTCTGTCGCTGATCGCGCAGCTCCATTTCTCGTCGGGAGCTTCCTGCTGGGCTTCCTGCTGGCGCCGATGAGCGACGCGTGGACGCAGATGGGAGGACGTCAGGATCGTCTCGTCTGAAAGGTAAGTAACGACTGCTGTATCGCTGCTGCATCGCTGTGAGATCTGCCATAATTTTTCGGCAGCTCTTGACCCCCTATTCATGATTAATAGGAATATGGCACAGCAAGATTACTGAAATTAAATGCTCTGGGGATTTCTCACTCCCAGTGATAAACACAGCAGGGCTATTATCTAGTATTGATGTCCCGAAAACAACTCAAAGCAGATGGACTGTGTAAAATTGTAGCGATTATAACAGGTGCTGAGTCAGTTCCTGGATTTCATGTAGCCAAGAGAGACAGTGCCTGCATGAACAGCAGCAGACAAGGGGGTTCCAGAGGCCCCTAAAGTAATGGTGCCGACAGGTTTAGTGTCTTTTCAGTGGGGGAGCGCGGGGCCCAATTTTTCAGAGCACTCACCGCGTGTCCCCCTCAGATCCCCAGGATATGCGCTCATCTCCCAAGCAGCAGTGCAGTGATGGGGGCTGGTGCTGACAGAGCACGCACCTTAGAAGATGGCCGCCGCCTCATGCAGGCCCCGTCGTCCGCCCAGGCCTCCTCAGTTCCCACCTCACCAGAGCCTCTCAACGCCCTCCCACAGGGGCCTAGAGGCGTCTCATAGTCCATGGGGTCCCGAAGCTGGTGGGTATGCCTTGGTAAAAGAGGTCTATATGGCAGGATTAATGCAGGATTCCAGGAGCTCTTCTCAGACGCGTCCTCACTCCACAGCTACATAGCCACGCCCCCAAAGTGACTAAATTTATGGAATTATAACCCTATGAATTAATCTATAGGAGTAGTGACTATTTTGATTCCACAGCCACTTTCTGGAAATTAGCACACAGTGGATGTTGAAGTGAAAATTGCAAATATACTATTTTATTACCCAAAAAATAGTGCCCAGATATTGCTCCAGGAGACAGACACACTGTAAATTAAGTGGCTTCCTCTCACAGTAGTAATGCCAAATATATTGATGCTAAATGTGGTTTGGGCACACTGCAAGGCTCAAAATCGAGGGGGAGATTTGACTTTGGGAGAGCAGATATTGCTGGATTGGTTTATGGAAGCCATGTTGCTTTTTAAGAGCCTTTGAGCCACTAATAATGTGGTAATCTCTGTTTTTCCATTGACAGATGATGGACCTGAGTATAGACTTATTTTTTGATAGATGAGTAGAAGGTTTTATTGGTGTTATTTTCACCTACATATCATTCTTTGGTGGCTTTTTATTCCATATGTGGGAGACAGAATGAACAAACAGTTGAACACCACATTCTACTGGTTCATCCTATGATGTTTTTATTAGACTGATCTGTCATTGTCTCAGTGAATGTTTCTATATTTTACATAACTTGACATTTTTACAAACAGTCTAAGTAGAAATGTTAAAAAATGAAAAATATTTTATTCAAAAATGTTTTATTCTTAGCAGATGACTGTACGAGGAGATCAATGGGACAGCTGACATCTTCAATTTTTAAGTCTGAAGATCTTGAGATCCCACAGGATGCAATTGAAGTGATTGCTATTACTCCAGATATACCATCATCCATTCACAGCAAAGATCTGTCATCTGATCCTATGAAACAGGTCCTGTCTTCTTATTCATTACCGACTAATAAGGAAAATCAAAGTCACAAAATAAGCATTAAAAAACAAACTGCTCCTAAAGCAAAGAAGTCATTTTCAAGCTCAGAATATGGAAATAGTTTTCCCCTTGAAAAGTCTTTTCTTAAGATTCACGCAGCAGAGAACACATTTTCTTGTTCAGAATGTGGGAAATGTTTTGACCAGAAATCATATTTGGTTAGGCACCGGAGAATTCACATAGGGGAGAAGCATTTTTCATGTTCAGAATGTGGGAAATGGTTTAACCGGAAAACAAATTTGGTTGTACATCAGCGAACTCACACGGGAGAGAAGCCTTTTTTCTGTTCAGAATGTGGAAAATGTTTTACAGATTCATCAAGTCTTATCAGACATCAGAAAACTCACACAGGGGTGAAGCCTTTTTCATGTCCAGAGTGTGGGAAATGTTTTAACCGGAAAACTCATCTTGATAGACACCAGAGAACCCATACAGGGGAGGGGCCTTTTTCATGTTCAGAATGTGGGAAATGTTTTAACCGGAAAATGTATCTTGATAACCACCAGAGATCACACACAGGGGAGAAGCCTTTTTCCTGTTCACAATGTGAGAAATGTTTTAACCGGAAAATGCATCTTGCTAGACACCAGAGATCCCACATAGGGGAGAAGCCTTTTTAATGTTCAGAATGTGGGAAATGTTTTGTGATGAAATCCTCTGTTCTTAGTCACCTGAGCATTCACGTAGGGTAGAAGTCTTTTTCATGTTCAAAATGTCAGTGTTTTAACTGAAAAATGTACCTTTCTAAAGGAATTGTCAACTTCCAAGTAACCTCTTTTCAGTCCTTATGTTTGGCCTTATTAAAATAAAATCGGTCATATTCATATTCCTTGCCAGCGCCGTTCCCAGCGGTGTCAGAACTCACGTTCCCAAGGCTCATGTGAGGTTGTTACATAACACGAGCCCTGCACCCAATCAAGGCCAGCTTCACTGTTCCGCTCTCGGACATGTTGAACATCAACAGAAAGCCTGGGGTTTGGCTGCTCTTCAATTTCCTTTTAATGTTCTATTTGTTCAAAGGTGGCGACAGTGATACTATCGCTGATTGGGTGCAGGGCTCACATTACATAACAACCTCACATGAGCCCCAGGTGCCGACATTTCTGGAAGGGCATCTGTATGGGAGGTTTGCATAATTGGTTTTATTGTAACAGGATCAAACCTGAGGAATGAGAAGGGGTTATATATATATACAGTGCCTACAAGTAGTATTCAACCCCCTGCAGATTTAGCAGGTTTGATAAGATGCAAATAAGTTAGAGCCTTCAAACTTCACACAAGAGCAGGATTTATTAACAGATGCAGAAATCTTACAAACCAAAAAGTTATGTTGCTCAGTTAAATTTTAATAAATTTTAAACATACAAGTGTGGGTCAATTATTATTCAACCCCTAGGTTTAATATTTTGTGGAATAACCCTTGTTTGCAATTACAGCTAATAATCGTCTTTTATAAGACCTGATCAGGCCGGCACAGGTCTCTGGAGTTATCTTGGCCCACTCCTCCATGCAGATCTTCTCCAAGTTATCTAGGTTCTTTGGGTGTCTCATGTGGACTTTAATCTTGAGCTCCTTCCACAAGTTTTCAATTGGGTTAAGGTCAGGAGACTGACTAGGCCACTCCAACACC
The DNA here is from genome assembly GCF_039654945.1 of Dendrobates tinctorius. Classification (NCBI taxonomy): domain Eukaryota; kingdom Metazoa; phylum Chordata; class Amphibia; order Anura; family Dendrobatidae; genus Dendrobates; species Dendrobates tinctorius. Next base: position 15,368,029 of record NW_027361794.1, read on the forward strand.
TTGATTTTTTGCCTCTTGAACCAGGCCTTGGTTTTCTTGGCTGTGTGCTTTGGGTCGTTGTCTTGTTGAAAGATGAAATGACGACCCATCTTAAGATCCTTGATGGAGGAGCGGAGGTTCTTGGCCAAAATCTCCAGGTAGGCCGTGCTATCCATCTTCCCATGGATGCGGACCAGATGGCCAGGCCCCTTGGCTGAGAAACAGCCCCACAGCATGATGCTGCCACCACCATGCTTGACTGTAGGGATGGTATTCTTGGGGTCGTATGCAGTGCCATCCAGTCTCCAAACGTCACATGTGTGGTTGGCACCAAAGATCTCGATCTTGGTCTCATCAGACCAGAGAACCTTGAACCAGTCTGTCTCAGAGTCCTCCAAGTGATCATGAGCAAACTGTAGACGAGCCTTGACATGACGCTTTGAAAGTAAAGGTACCTTACGGGCTCGTCTGGAACGGAGACCATTGCGGTGGAGTACGTTACTTATGGTATTGACTGAAACCAATGTCCCCACTGCCATGAGATCTTCCCGGAGCTCCTTCCTTGTTGTCCTTGGGTTAGCCTTGACTCTTCGGACAAGCCTGGCCTCGGCACGGGAGGAAACTTTCAAAGGCTGTCCAGGCCGTGGAAGGCTAACAGTAGTTCCATAAGCCTTCCACTTCCGGATGATGCTCCCAACAGTGGAGACAGGTAGGCCCAACTCCTTGGAAAGGGTTTTGTACCCCTTGCCAGCCTTGTGACCCTCCACGATCTTGTCTCTGATGACCTTGGAATGCTCCTTTGTCGTTCCCATGTTGACCATGTATGAGTGCTGTTCACAAGTTTGGGGAGGGTCTTAAATAGTCAGAAAAGGCTGGAAAAAGAGATAATTAATCCAAACGTGAAGCTCATTGTTCTTTGTCCCTGAAATACTTCTTAATACTTTAGGGGAACCAAACAGAATTCTGGTGGTTTGAGGGGTTGAATAATAAATGACCCTCTGAATAAACTTTTCACAATTTAAAAAAAAATTAAAGAAATAACATTCTTTTTTGCTGCAGTGCATTTCACACTTCCAGGCTGATCTACAGTCCAAATGTCACAATGCCAAGTTAATTCCGAATGTGTAAACCTGCTAAATCTGCAGGGGGTTGAATACTACTTGTAGGCACTGTATATATAGTGTATCTCATTTGCAAATTGTAGGAAAACCTGTATCAGACAGTCGTATGATTAAATGAAAAAGGGAAATTACTTTAGAATGTACTGTACTTTTTGGCATATAAGGGTACCGTTACACTAAGCGACGCACCAGCGATCCCGACAACGATAGGACCTGGTAAGGATCGCTGGTGCGTCACTAAATGGTCGCTAGTGAGCTGCCAAACAGGCAGATCTACTCAACGACGCAGCAACGATTTGGTGATCCGTATAATGACCTCAGTGGTCGTTGGTACCTTGTCACACAGCAGCTATTCTGACGACTCACACCTGCGTCCCTGAGTTCTGCGTCGCCAACGAGGCCGCTTGTCAGCGTCAAACACAGCGATGCATGCTGGCCAGTGGGACACCAACGATCAGAAAATGGCCCAGGACAATCAATCATGATCAGCGATATCCAGCGGGGGGGGGGGGGGGGGGGGATGGTCGCCGCTATGTGTCACATGTAGCCAGATCGCTGTTGCGTCACAAAATCGGTGACGCAACAGCAATCTCGCTAGCGATTTCATTATGTGAGATGGGGCCTTTAGACACACTTTTAGCAAGAAAAAAATCTTCCTAATAAGTAATTGCATCTTATAAACCAGGATTCCCCAACTCCAGTCCTCAAGTCCCACCAACAGATCATGTTTTCAGGATTCCCTTAGTATTGCTTCACCTGTGCAATACAAAGGAAATCCTGAAAACATGATCTGTTGGTGGACCTTGAGGACTGGAGTTGGGGAACCCTGTTATAGACCATAAGCAACTTCCTGTAACAGAGAACAATGAGACATTGGCCTTCATGATCACTGAGAGAACTGCTCTCTCTGCAATAAAGACAGCTGTCTTACATAGTCACCCTTATAAAAGACTCTTGTCCACAGACTAAATTAATCAGTCAGACTCTAAACGCTACAACATGGGTAAGACCAAAGAGCTTTATAAAGATGTCAGGGACAAGATCATAGATCTGCACAAGGCTGGAATGGGCTGCAAAACCATAAGTAAAATGATGTTTGAGAAGGAGACAACTGTTGGTGCAATAGTAACAAAATGGAAGAAATATAAAATGACTGTCAATCGACATCGATCTGGGGCACCATGCAAAATCTCACCTCGTGGGATATCCTTGATCATGAGGAAGGTGAGATCAACCTAAAACTATATGGGGGAAACTTGTTAAGGATCCGAAAGCAGCTGGGACTACAGTCACCACGAAAACCATTGGTAACACATTAGCCATAAAGGTTTAAAATCATGCAGTGCCCACAAGGTTCCTCTGCTCAAGAAGGCACATGTGCAGGCCTGTCTGAAGTTTGCCAATGAACACCTGGATGATTCTGTGAGTGATTGGGAGAAGGTGCTGTGGTTAGATGAGACAAAAATTGAGCTCTTTGGCATTAACTCCCCATGTTTGGAGGAAAGGAAATGCTGCATATGACCCAAAGAACACCACCCCTACTGTAAAGCATGGAGGTGGAAACATGTTTTGGGAGTATTTCTCTGCTAAGGGCACAGGACTACAGTGGGTGCGGAAAGTATTCAGACCCCTTTAAATTTTTCACTCTTTGTTTCATTGCAGCCATTTGGTAAATTCAAAAAAAGTTCTTTTTTTCTCATTAATGTGCACTTTACACCCCATCTCGACTGAAAAAAATAAAGAAATGTAGAAATTTTTGAAAATGTATTAAAAAAGAAAAACTGAAATATCAGATGGTCAAAACTATTCAGACCCTTTGCTCAGACACTCATATTTAAGTCACATGATGTCCATTTCCTTGTGATACTTCTTGAGATGGTTCTACTCCTTCATTGAAGTCCAGCTGTGTTTAAACTGATAGGACTTGATTTGGAAAGGCACACACCTGTCTATATAAGACCTCACAGCTCACAGTGCATGTCAGACCAATTGAGAATCATGAGGCCAAAGGAACTGGCCAAGGAGCTCAGAGACAGAATTGTGGCAAGGCACAGATCTGGCCAAGTTTACAAAAGAATTTCTGCAGTACTCAAGGTTTCTAAGAGCACAGTGGCCTCCATAATCCTTAAATGAAAGAAGTTTGGGACCACCAAAAGTCTTCCTAGACCTGGCCGTCCAGCCAAACTGAGCAATCATAGGAGAAGAGTCTTGGTGAGAGAGGTAAAGAAGAACCCCAAGATTACTGTGGCTGAGTTGCACAGATGCAGTAGGAATATGGGGGAAAGTTCCACAAAGTCAACTATCACTGCAGCCCTCCACCAGCCAGGCCTTTATGGCAGAGTGGTCTGACAAAAGCCTCTCCTCAGTGCAAGACATATGAAAGTCCGCATAGAATTTGCTAAAAAAAACACAAAGGACTCCCAGACTATGAGAAATAAGATTCTCTGGTCTGACGAGATGAAGATAGACCTTTTTGGTGATAATTCTAAGCGGCATGTGTGGAGAAAACCAGGCACTGCTCATCACCTGCCCAACACAGTGCCAACATTGAAACATGGTGACAGCATCATGCTATGGGGATGTTTTTCAGCTGCAGGCACAGTCCGACTGGTTGCAATTGAAACATGAATGCGGCCAAGTACAAAGATATCCTGGATGAAAATCTCTTCCAGAGTGCTCTGGACCTCAGACTTGGCCGAAGGTTCACCTTCCAAACAAGGCAATGACCCTAAGCACACAGCACAAAGGAGTGGCTTCAGAACAACTCTGTGACCATTCTTGACTGGCCCAGCCAGAGCCCTGACCTAAATCCAGTTGAGCATCTCAGGAGAGACCTGAAAATGGCTGTCCCCCAACATTCACCATCCAACCTGATGGAACTAGAGAGGATCTGCAAGGAAGAATGGCAGAGGATCCCCAAATCCAGGTGTGAAAAACTTGTTGCATCATTCACAAGAAGACTCATGGCCAGAGGCGTATCTAGGCTTCCTGGCACCCGGGGCAAGAATTTGGTTTGGCGCCCTCCCCACTCCAAATCCCCCACACATTAACCCCATCCCCACTAATTAACCCCCATCCCCACTCCCAAATCCCCCCCACACATTATGTACCCCCCACTCCAAATCCCCCACACATTAACCCCATCCCCACTCCCAAATCCCCCCCACACATTATGTACCCTCACTCCAAATCCCCCACATATTAACCCCATCCCTACTCATTAACCCCACCAAACAATAACCCCCATCCCCACTCATTAATTCCATCCCCACTCATTAACCCCCCTGTCCATACTCCCAAATCCCCCAACACATTATGTACCCCCCACTCCAAATCCCCCACTCATTAACCCCCAGACATTAATTCCATCCCCACTCATTAACCCTCCACAAATTAATTCCATCCCCACTCAATAACCCCCATCCCCACACATTAACCCCATCCCCACACATTAACCCCATCCCCACTCATTAACCCCATCCCCACTCATTAACCCCCATCCCCACTCTTTACCCCCACACAGTAACCCCCATCTCCAGTCATTAACCCCCCCACCCCACACATTAACCCCCATGCATTAACCCCATCCCCACTCATTAACCCCCACACACATTAACCCCATCCCCACTCATTAACCCCCCACACACATTAACCCCCCACACATTAACCCCCATCCCCACTCATTAACCCCCCACACATTAACCCCCATCCCCACTCAATAACCCCCCCACACATTAACCCCATCCCCACTCATTAACCCCCCACACATTAACCCCATCCACACTTTACCCCCCACACAGTAACCCCCATCTCCACTCATTAACCCCCCCAGTCATTAACCCCCATCCATTAACCTCATCCCCACTCATTAACCCCCATCACCACACATTAACACCCCCCCATCTTCGGTGGTTTCTTCAGCTCCACATTGGAGCACACTTACCACCAGTGCTGAGCGTTCACTCTGGGCGCCGGGGAGTGACGTCAGCAGCGTGATCACATGACAAGTCACGCTGCTGACGTCGCTCTGGCCCGGCGGTCAGAGCTGCAATTCTACTGGCGTCTATACAGATGCCAGTACAATTGTTCCCTGGGAGCCAGCACGCGCACCTTCTCTGCGCAAGCTATCAGCTTGACAGCTGACACAGAGAACCGCCGACTCTCAGGCCAGGGGGCGGCAGAACACAGCTGCCAGGGAGGACACTGCGGACCGCTGCATTAGGTGGCCCGACTGCGCCCCCTCTGCTGGCTGCGCCCGGGGCAACTGCCCCTGTTGCCCGCCCCTAGATACGCCCCTGCTCATGGCTGTACTAGGGGAAAAGGGTGCGTCTACTCAATACTGAGCAAAGGGTCTGAATACTTATAACCATGTGATATTTCAGTTTTTCTTTTTTAATAAAATTGCAAAAATTTCTTTTTTTCCAGTAAAGATGGGGTGCAGAGTGTATATTAATGAGAAAAAAAATAACTTTTTTGAATTTACCAAATGGATGCAATGAAATAAAGAGTGAAAAATTTAAAGGGGTCTGAATACTTTCCGTACCCACTGCACTTCACCTCATCAATGGTAGAATGGATGGAGCCATGTACCGTAAAATGCTGAGTGACAACCTCTTTCTCAGGACAATAAAAATGGGTCATGGCTGGGTATTCCAGCAAGACAATGACCCAAAACATACAGCAAAGGAAACAAAGGAGTGGCTCAAAAAAAGAGGCACATTAATGTCATGGAGTGGCCTAACCAGTCTCCAGACCTTAATCCCTTGGAAAACCTATGGAGGAAGTTGAAGCTCCGAGTTGCCAAGCCAAGCGACAGCGTCAAAATCTTAATAATTTGGAGATGATCTGCAAGGAGGAGTGGACCAAAATTCCTCCTGACATGTGCACAAACCTCTTTATCACTTCGTAGAACTGGACTGGTTTGCTATCTAATCTGCAATGCTTGATTTATCAAATTGTCATACTGACCATAACCTCTATGTATATACTTTGGTTATTACTTCATTTTATGTCTTTTGTTTTATTCATTTATATTTTGATTATTTTGTTGTAATTGATGAAGGTCCGATAGTGACCGAAACATTTTTGTTTACTACACTGTGAAAGTTCAGCTTTGATTTCATTAAGTTGAGTGCCAAGTTTCTTATATAATGTGTGCAAATCTCATCATCAACTACAAAAAATGTTTTACTGCTGTACTTGCCAACAAGGGTTTTGCCACCAAGTATTAAGTCTTGTTTGCCAGAGGGATCAAATACCGTATATACTCGTGTATAAGCCAAGATTTTCAGCACACTTTTTTGTGCTGAAAACGCCCCCCTCGGCTTAAACACGAGTCATTGTCCAGAAAGCCGGTGGGGGAGCGGCGGAGCAGAAGACATCATACTCACCCTCCTCACGTTGTTGATGCATCTCAGTCCCTGCATCTCTGTGCTGGTGCCGGCAGCTCTTCCTTTCTTCCTGTGCTCAGCGATCACTTGGTACTGCTCATTAAGGTAATAAATATGCATGTGTCTTCACTCCCATAGGCGTGGAGCGCATATTCATTACCTTAATGAGCGGTACCAAGTGACTGCTGAGCACAGGAAGAACTGGCACCGGATGGAGATGCAAGGACGACGCGAGGAGGGTAAGTAGGATGGGGGTGAGCCATGCATCCAGACGGGACTGGGGGTGAGCCATGCATACAGGTGGGACTGGGGTGAGCCACTCATACAAAGGGGGAGCCACACATAGCAGGACATGGATGAGTGGACAATGCATACCCAGCTTATACTCGAGTCAGTACCATTATTTCAGCTGACGTTATTTGTAGATTTTTCTTTGCATCCCGAACAATTTTCCTGGCATTTGTCACAGGTCACAAGTGAGGATTTTACCTTTAGTAGCCATTCAAACCCATTTGTGTCAACTTCTGTGCATGTAATCAGGCCAAAAAATCACCAGGGTTTGTAAACTTTTAGTCAGGGTCATTTGGATGTTTTGGGTTGTCATTATGATTTAAAAAGAGAAAACACAGTAGTTTGACAATAAATGGCTTCACCCAACCACTAACCATGAGTGGAGAAAAAGTTTTGGTGTTATCATTCATATTCTGTGAAAAAAGGCCAAGAAAGCAAAAAGTCTGTCTGGGTATGTAAACTTTTGAGCAAAACTGTATACACACAAATATATATATATACATATACAGCTCTGTAAAAAGTTAAGAGACCACTGCACAGTTTTATGAAAATCAGCTTCTCTACATATCTGACAGCCATTCCATTCCAGTGTCAGTTTAATTCCAACCAGAGTACACCTCATTCTACTTAATGTGCTTCTGATTAGGTGATCACCTGAAACAAATCTTATTTAACAATGGAAAGTAAAAAACCCTGCTGTGGTGTTCACAATCCTCTTGCAATAGGACAAGCTGGATGGCAAAACAAGTGCTAGTAATATCTCAAAAGTAATAGGAATGAAAAAATAACTTTTAACCATGGAAAGGTTGTTCCCCAACTCTGAGGTCTAGTTTTTCCAGGAGGACAATGCGCCATGCCACACAGCTAGGTCAATCAATATTTGGATGAAGGACCACCACATCAAATCCCTGTCATGGGCAGCCCAATCTCCAGACCTGAACCCCATTCAAAACATCTGGAATGTAATGGAGAGGAAGAAGGATAGTCACAAGCCATCAAACAAAGAAGAACTGCATCAATTTTTTTACCAGGAGTGGCATAAGGTCACCCAGAAGCAGTGCGAAAGACTGGTTGAAAGCATGCCAAGACGCATGAAAGCTGTGATTAAAAATCATGGTTATTCCACAAAATATTGATTTCTGAACTCTTCCTGAGTTAAAATAGTAGTATTGCTGTTTCTAAATGATTATGAACTTGTTTTCTTAGCATTATTTTAGGTCTGCAAGCACTGCATTTTTTTTTTGTTATTTTGACCATTTCTCATTTTCGGAAAATAAATACAAAATTTAGTGCTTGGAAATTCGGAGACATGTCAGAAGTTTATAGAATAAAAGAGCAATTTACATTTTACACAAAAATATACCTATATATAAAGAGAAAAATCACACAAACTGAAAATTTTCCAGTAGTCTCTTAACTTGTGCCAGGGCTGTGTATGTATATATGTATGAGTGTGTGTATTGTGAGGGAGCGCTGTCATTCAAGTAGGGGATACTCGCTTAGCCGCCACAAAACCAGATCCGGCACGGGTTTTCCACAAAACAATCATAGTCCCTTCGGTTTATTCAGCATCATAAACCATAACAGCAACAGAAAACAGCATATAATCAGCATAGCGTCCATTACAGAGTTTCCCTCTGTTATCCTGTAGTCATATAAGTTATGCACTGTTCAATGCGCAGGCTTCCTAGCCCCACGTTATCTCACCCTGTCAGGGTTTCCTCATGCTGCTTCACCATGCTGCACACGTTCATTCCCTCCAGGGAACTAACAGGCACACGTCACCATTACTCACAGCCACTTCACCAGGCTGTTAGCCAGGAAGCCCCATCTCAGCGGGACCTTTCACACTGGACCAACCGGGTCCCAGCATTCACCACATGTGACCTATCCTGGCCACCTTATACGGTCCGTAGCCACGCCCTCCGGGTCACATGGCTATGACCTCATCACAGGTCCTTGAACCATTCACACATTTTTATCACAACGTTCTCAAACACCCCCGGGTGGGTTTGTAGGTAACTGGGTCCGCCCATCTCCCCAGCTACCTGGAGACTTCTCCCTGATACATTGAACAACACCTCAGCAATATCATTGCTGATCAACACACATACATAAGTCTCCATCTCAAGGCCACCCAACTTGAGATACATAACGGTCCTTCAGGAATCTGCCAGTCATCCTCTCTCTTGGAACATCCACACAGCGCCCCCTAGCGGACACAGTGGTCACTACACCACAGTATATAGATATATATATATATACACACACACACACACACATATATGCACACACACTGCACACGTTTACATACACATCTTACATACACTATACACTCATGCATGCGCTCTCCACATATATGCCGACATTTGAAGGAGCCTGAAGAGGGTTTCTTATTCGGAGCTGAAGTTGGTTTCTTTTTTATCAGTTTTGTATTCGTCAATTTTTTCTTTTCTGTTTTTTATAGGTTTAACAACAAAAAATAATCACAATAATGAAACACAATGCAGCGAGGCGCCCCGATGTGAATACGCTTAAAAACAACTATAAAAACTATAAAACTGGCTCAAAAATGTGGATCAAAGTGGGCACCAAAGAGCACTGAAGAAAGGGTTAAATGACTTTGGGCCACTGATCTCACACTGCAGACGTATAGAACAGGGAGCCCCACATCAAAACCAGCCTGGCCCATATGGGTTCTGGGCATCAGAACTGGCATCAAAGTGGGCAGACAATTTTGGCCATTTGAATAAGTAACTGGTGTTTTTAAGGGGTTAAATGACTTTGGGCCACTGATCTCACACTAAGAATACACAGATAGTGATGTCCCGCATCAAACTCAGGTCCCTCCAGTCTGGATTAAATGGGTTCCGGGCATCAGAATTGTCATCAAAAGTGGGTAAACAGCCCATTTTCACAGATTTGAATAAGTAACTGATGTTTTTAAGGGGTTAAATGACTTTGGGCCACTGATCTCACACGAAGAATACTTACCAATGTGTATAGCAGCCCAGCAATCCTGCTCTGCATCTTAACCCTGGCAGAGCAGCTCCAGTATTAGTCACAGACCACTGCTCACATTCCCTTGGTGCAATGCATCATGGGAGAATGACGTCAACAGAGAAAAGGAGCTTGGGCATTCCCCTGGAGGTGACTTCAGTTGCAGTAGGCTAAGTTAAGTGAGTGGCTCCTGCCAAGGAAGGGAGTTTTCTCCCACTTCTTATATACCTTATTTATCATTTTTTTGTCAAATTATTGATATTTGTACTTATGCTTTTAAGTTAAATGCTAAAAAATGTAGTGCTAGGTTCACTTTAAAGAAAATCTAAGAAGTCTGTGAGAGCCAGAATTCTTACTGGTTGGTCGGTGATCAAATACTTATTTCATGCATTAAAATGCAATTTAATTATGTAAAATCATACAATGTTAATTCCTGGTTTTTATTTTTAGATTCTGTCTCACAGTTGAAGCGTACCTACGATAAAATTTACAGACCTCTCCATTATTTGTAGGTGGGAAACTTGAAAAATTGGTAGTGTATCCATTTGGTTGCGGAAAATTTGGGATAATCTATATGGAATAAAATATCATTTAGATAGTAATTCTCCAAGTGATTTGTACCTTTAGATTGGTTTCAAATAGCCGAGAAAGACATTTTGCCAGTGATATGGTGTAAATGTACATTTTAGGCGTTTTTCCCATTTTTACGTCATCAGGTCTATCTAAGGCATGTGACGCCATGCTCAGCAAACTGTAGCTCGGACCCAGGCAGCGTAGGGAGAGGTGCTGAGCTGACGAGAGAGGGACAGAATTGTAGCAACGTATTAGCTGGGGATTCAACCACATTTACCGTATATACTCGTGTATAAGCCGACCCGTGTATAAGCCGACCCCCCCAAATTTTGCCACAAAAAACTGGGAAAACTTATTGACTCGCGTATAAGCCTAGGGTTAAATGGTGGTCCAAGAAGATGTTCCATAGATAAAACCCCCCCATATGCTGCTGCACAAGGGATAATGCTGGCCCCATAAGATGCTCCATAAATACCCCTTATTTGCTGCTGCTGCTGCAATAAAAAAATGACATACTCACCTCTCTGTTACTGGGGGCTAGGTGCCGGTGTCCTGAGCCCCTGGTAGTGGCGATATTCACCTGTCCCCATTCCAAGTCGTGCACCGCTGTGTCTCCTGGATCTCTGCATTGACAGCAGAGGGTGCACACTGACTACGTCATCGCGCCCTGTGCCGTCACAGCAGGAGGACCCGGAGACACAGCGGTGCATGGCTTGGAACGGTGACAGGTGAATATCACTCTGCCCCCGTCATACTCACCCCTCCTAGCGCAAGGTCTTCTCTGTAGTGGCAGCCCCTGCTCCCTCTGCTGTCTGCTTCCTTCATTCAGCTGGTCACGTGGTACCGCTCATTAAACTCATAAATATGCGCATATTCATGAGTTTAATGAGCGGTACCACGTGACCGCTGAATGCAGGAAGCAGATGGCAGAGGGAGACGCAGGGGCTGCAGAGAAGTGCCAGGAGAGGTGAGTATGGTCTCTGACACCCCCGCCCACTCCCCCAGTATATGACTCTCGTATAAGCCGAGAGGGGGACTTTCAGCCCCAAAAATGGGCTGAAAATCTCGGCTTACACACGAGTATATATGGTATATTTCTGTGAAGTGCAATAACAGTTTTTCTTAGGGCTAATTATATTCAGTATTAGTACTGCTGTTAGCAGCACTTAGGGAGAGATTGTGCCGTAGGGATCATGTAGGACAGCATAGGGTGAATTGCACATCCTTTATGCTGCAGCCTGTAACTGATACCAAAACCCCTTCTCAGGGCTAATAATATTCTTTTTTCCATTCCCCACAATAACACCATGGAGAGAGAGGATCTACCCTCAAGGATAGGAAACCCTACAGCTTTAGAAGACGGAGACCTCTAGTAGGCTTCAGTGGTTTCCTGTCCTTGATGGAGACCGTATGGCTCCCCAGTGGTGGCGGGGGAATGAAGATCCTACCTGGGTTGACGTCCCAGCAGCGCGAAAAATGAAATAGAGTCCCTGATGGGCGGAGGGGCTGGCGTTCAGGGACATCTCAGGAGCATGCCCAGACCAGATGCGGTACAACCCGGGGAGCCAGTGAAAGTAGATCGATGTCAGTTCGGGATACATGGCTTGATATGATGCGGAGCCTCACCGGAACCCAGCTGAGCATTTGATGTCACATCTGGTGATGCTGTGTATCACCAGGAGCTGGCATATCGATGCATTCCGGGGGGCTTGGCCTGGTATGGCATGGTGCATGCCTGGAATGGAGCTGGGCGTCTTCTTGGGGCACAGCCTGAAATGATACAGTCCATCCCCAGCATCAACTGCAGTAGTGACAGATCCTGGGATATGACTGAAGCCACTCCCTACTCCTGGCTCGATCCGGTGTTGGACCCTGGATGTATACAGAATAAAAACCTACAGGGATGCTTAAAACACTTACAAATCCAGGTTGTCCCCTTTAGTCTATCTATGGTCCCATGTGCGTTCACAAAAATAGCAAGCGGTCGATCATGTCAGGGAAATACTGTGCTCCCTAGGATGGATAATAAACTTAAAAAAAATCTCAGATAAAACCAGATCGAAGGCAGATTTTCTTAGGAATTCTGTTGGATTCAAAGAGACAAACTTCTTTTCACCCGAAAGAAAAGATAGGGAAAGTGTGCAGATCGATTTCCGAATTGATAAATAATCCGGTGATTACCCTAAGAAGGGCTGTCAATCCTGAGTGTCTTAACTTCTTGCATCCCGGCCATAAGTTGGGTAAGGTTCCACTTGAGAACCCTTCAGTGGGAAGTTTTGAAAGAAGGAGAAAAAGCAGAAGGAAATCTGGATAAAACAATTATTATCTCAGGAAGGACACAGCAATCTTTAACCTCTTTCCTACATTGGACGTACCATTCCGTCCATGTGACCTGGGACCTAAGTCCCAAGGACGGAATAGTACGTCCAACGCGATAAGCGGCGCTCACGGGGGGAGCACCGCTGATCGCGGCCAGGTAACAGCTGATTATCACAGCTGACAGCGGGCACTATGTGTCAGGGGCAGTCACGAACCACCCCCGGCATATTAACCCCTGGCACACTGCGATAAAACATGATCGCAGTGTACCGAGGGCACAGGGCCCACTCCCTGCGCGCTTTCCTGAGACCCCCCGGAGTGACGCGATGTACTGCGTCGCTCCGGGGGTCCTTCTCCCTGCAGGCCCCCGGATTCAATATGGCCGCGGGTGCCTTCAGGGTTCTGCAGGGAGGCGGCTTCCTCAGTGTCTGCAGTGAGCAGGAACGGAGGAGGCCTGCAGCAGCGCCAGTCAGACCGCTGATCTGACAGTGCTGTCCAAACTGTCAGATCAGCGATCTAACACAAGACAGTGATGTCTCCACCTGGGACAATATAATAAAGTAAAAAAATAAAAAAACAAAAACACTTGTAAAAATAATTTTAAAAAAATTCCTAAATAAATTTAAAAAATAAATATTCCTTAATAAATACTTTTTTTTCCTAAATAAAAAAAAACAAAACAATAAAAGTACAAATATTTAGCATCGCCACGTCCGTAACGACCCACCCTATAAAACTGTCCCACTAGTTAACCCCTTTAGTGAACCCCTTCAAAAAAAAAACAAAGCAAAAAACAATGCTTTATCATCATACCGCTGAACAAAATGTGCAATAACACGCAATCAAATAGACGGATATGAATAAACATGGTACCGCTGAAAACGTTGTCTTATCCCCAAAAAACGAGCTGCCATACAGCATCATAAGCGAAAAAATAAAAAAGTTATAGCTCGCAGAATAAAGCGATACAAAAACAATTATTTTTTATATAAAATTGGTTTTATTGTATAAAAGCGCCAAAACATAAAAAATTACATAAATGAGGTATCGCTGTAATCGTACTGACACGAATAATAAAACTACTTTATCAATTTTACCACAAGCAGAACGGTGTAAATGCACCCCCCCAAAAGAAATTCATGAAACGCTGGTTTTTGTTCGTTCTGCGTCCCAAAAATCGGAATAAAAAGCGATAAAAATTGTCATGTGCCTAAAAATGGTACCAATAAAAACATCAACTTGTCCCGCAAAAAATAAGAACTCACATGACTCTGTGGGTCAAAATAAGGAAAAATTGCAGCTCTCAAAATGTGGTGATGCCAAAAGTATTTGTACAATAAAAAAGCGTCTTTTAGCATGTGACAGCTGCCAAGCATAAAAACCCGCTAAAAATAGTAAATCAAACTCCCCTTTATCACCCCCTAAGTTAGGGAAAAATAATAAAATAAAAAAAATGTAATTATTTCCTTTTCCCCATTAGGGTTAGGGCTAGGGCTAGGGTTAGGGCTGAGATTAGGGTTAGGGGTGTGTGTTATGAATGGGTCACCGAGGAGAAAAAACAACACAAGCTAAGCCTCAGAAAACCAGAGAGGTTGGTAACTATGCAGATTGCAGATCCCTGATCCTAACCACACAACTAGCAGCAGTCGTGGAGCGTACCTACGATGAATCTAGACGCCTCGTCACAGCCGGAGGACTACATAAGCCTAAAACAAGAAAAGGGGAAAGCTAACTGCCCCAGAGCAGACCCCAAAGGAAAGACAGCCCACACACAAGTATTGACGGTGAAACAAGATGAAAACACAAACACAGGCAGGAAAATAGGCTGAACAAACGATGGGGCCAAACTAACTAGAAAGGACAGGAAAGGAAAGACACTGTCTGCAATCTGCCAAAAACCCTACAAAAATAATGTCCAACACTTCTGATAGCAAAATTAACCCAGAAGTCACTAGACTTCTCCCTCTATATCAGCACTCTGAAATATTCTGAGACAGAGCAAAAAGAGGCCAATCTAATAAGGGACAAAAAAGGCAAATTGGCAAATACAGATAAATAAGAGTGGAAATTCAGCACAGCCCCAGCCGGGGCTGGCTGACCACACATAAAACTGAATAGACCAACAAAAGCAAGTGTGAACATTAGCAAAAAAACTTAGCTTGAGAAGACTGGAACAGAGTTGAAGTCCAAGACCTGAGAAGCAGACTGAATCACCAGCACCAGGATAGGGCGTCGGCTGTCTTATATCCAGTCTGATACTCCAGAGATCCAATCATTATCCTCATCATCAGGTGGCAGATCACTACCAATTAAACCAACCTCACTACCTCCTGTCACCACCAGAGGGAGAACGGAAGGAAAACTCTCAACTGGTGGAGCAGAAAATGAGTTCACAACAAGTGTGTTGGGGTTAGAGTTGAGTTAGAATTGGGGGGTTTCCACTGTTTGGGCACAATAGGGGCTCTCCAAATGCAACATGGCATCTGATCTCAATTCCAGCCAATTCTGCGCTGAAAAAGTCAAACAGTACTCCTTCCCTTCCAAGCTCTGCCATGCGCCCAAACTAGTTTACCCCTACATATGGGGTACCAGCGTACTCAGGACAAATTGGACAACAACTTTTAGGGTCCAATTTCTCCTGTTACCCTTGGGAAAATAAAAAATTAGGAGCAAAAATATCATTTTTGTGCAAAAAAATATATAATTTTTTTTATTTGTATGGCTCTACGTTATAAAGTTCTGTGACACACCTGGGGGTTCAAAGTGCTCACCACACATCTAAATAAGTTACTTGGGGGGTCTAGTTTCCAAAATGGGGTCACTTGTGGGGAGTTTTCACTGTTTAGGCGCATCAGGGGCTCTCCAAACGTGCCATGGCGACCGATCTCAATTCCAGCCAATTTTGTGTTGAAAAAGTCAAACGGTAGTCCTTCCCTTCCGAGCTTTGCCATGTTCCGAAACAGTGGTTCCCCCCACATATCAGGTATCGGCGTACTCAGGATAAATTGTGCAATGACTTTTGCAGCCCAATTTCTCCTGCTACCCCTGGTAACATAAAAAAATTGGACCTGAATTAATTTTTTTGTGAAAAAAAGTTAAATGTTAATTTTTTTTAAACATTCCAAAAATTCCTGTGAAGCACCTGAAGGGTTAATAAACTTATTGAATGTGGTTTTGAGCACCTTGAGGGGTGCAGTTTTTAGAATGGTGTCACTTTTGGGTATTTTCTGCCATATAGACCCCTCAAAGTGACTTCAAATGTGATGTGGTCCCTAAAAAAAATGGTGAAAGTAGCTCCTGTTCTTCCTCGTCCTCCTCTTCTTCCTCATTGCCACCTAATCCAGGTTGGGATGAGATGAGACTGGTCTGTGTGTAATCACCCTGTATGGTTCCTTGCTCCATCTCATCATGCTCTGCCTGCAATGCATCCTGTTTGATTGTGAGCAGAGAGCATTTCAGAACACAGAGAAGCAGGATGGTGACATTAATTATGGTGTCATCGTTGCTCACCATCTTGGTTGGAGTCCTCAAAGTTTTGGAGGATGGTACATAAGTCTGATATCCATGTCCACTCCTGAGGTCTTATGTGTGGAGTCTGAACTGAATACTGATGGCCTTGTTGATGCTGGTAGTCAACAATTGCCCTCTTCTGCTCACAAATCCTTCCCAACATCTGCAGTGTACATTTCCAATCCATGGGGACATCACACAACAGTCGGTGAGCCAGAAGCTGCAAACGTTGCTGAAGCATGGCAAGGGCGGCAGAAGCTGTAGCTGACTTTCTAAAATGGGCACACAGGTGGAGTACTTTGAAAAGCAGATCCGCGCGTCAGGGGCGGCACGTGGCTCCGGGGCACTATAGCAGCATACTTTATGGGTAAGCACTAAAAGCACTTTTTGCACATCATTTTACCATTTCCTCTTAACAGTGCTCTGATGTTATATACACTGGAGCTACTCCAGGCTTTATGAGCAAAAGCATTTGTCTGTTTTGAAGGGTTTATGTTGTGGATAGATATGGTTGGAAATTGTATCTTATATTAATATTACAATTTTCTTATGTGCCATATTTTACTTTATTATTATATTACCCTACTGCGTGCCCTGGGTTCATATATTGTTTTTGATTTAGGATTTTTTTCTATTTACTGTTTTTATACATGCATGTCACTTGATGGAATAAAAAATTATTGATTTTTTTTATAATGTTTTGTATGGAACTCCATTTTTTTGTTTTTAATGGTATGTATGTGAGCTCACCTTGCCTCAGAGCTGCCACCAGGTTCCGGCCATTGTCAAACGCGACCATGCCTGGCTGTAGGTTCAGCGGTGTCAGCCACAGATCAGCCTTCTCCTTCAGAGCTGTCCACAACTCTTCAGCATTGTGCGGTTTGTCACCTAAACATAATTGCTTCAGCACAGCCTGTTGCTGCTTGGCTGAGGCAGTGCTGCAGTACTTCCAGCTTGTGACTGATGTGGTCATTTCAGAGATGGAAGCTGAAGAGGAGGAGGAGGTGCAGGAGCTATAGACTGTGTTGGCAACCCTTATTGACCTAGGGCCCACAATTCTCTGTGTCAGGAGGACTAGGGATGAGCAAGCATATTCGCGGGTATTCGGTACTCGGCGAGTAATGCAGTACATAGCGAGTATTTCACTACTCGCCTCGCACTATTCGGTTCTCCCACCCAGCAGTTGCCAATCACAGTAATGCCGCACCCTTCTTGGTTATGGGCGGCATTACTATGATTGGCTGGCCGCCCAGCGGCATAGGCTATGAGTGATCATTGCCTTGCTCTATCTAAGCCCTGCCGCCGCCATTTTCTGCACATTGCATGCAGAACACAGCTAGTGTAGGGAGAGTGTGAGCAGCTGCTAGGGAGAGTTGTGTTTGTTGGTGCAAATAATCCAGAAATCCTCTGTGAAACCCAAAAGCTCTTTTCAGAGCTGAAGTATAAGGTCAGGGAGGGTCCTCAGGGACTGAGTAGTGACCGTTTTCCCAGCTTCTTTTGGGGTCACATTTACCCCTGCAGGGCAGTTTTTTGTGCTGTTGTGGTGCTGTGTTCACAGCAAATAGTACGCAGGCACGGTACTGCACAACTGACACACAGCCAGCACCGCTGTCTTGTGTGGTGTCTGGGGTGCGTATTCTTGCCTTAAACCTCAGGGAAGTTTTTTTGTGCTGTTGCGGTGCTGTGTTCACAGCGAATAGTACGCACGCACGCTACTGCACAACTAACACGCAGCCAGCACCGCTGTCTCGTGTGGTGTCTGAGGTGCGTATTCTTGCCTTAAACCTCAGGGCAGTTTTTTTGTGCCGTTGTGGTGCTGTGTTCACAGGCAGCGAATAGTACGCATGCACGCTACTGCACAACTGACAAGCAGCCAGCACCGCTGTCTTGTGTGGTGTCTGGGGTGCGTAATCTCACCTTAAACCTCAGGGCAATTTTTTTCTGCTGCTGTGGTGCTGTTTGTAAAACACAAAGCAGTACTAGGCTGTAGTGCTACCTTCCACAAAGCACTAACTGCTCCTTGTTCCCCAATATCTGCATCTGAACATCTGCAACTATGGCAGAAAAATCCAAAATTCCTAAAAAGGCTGTTGTGAAGGGACAGGGACGTGGGGTCGTTGGTGCCCAACAAGGCACAGAGTCTGGGAGATCGAAGAAGGTTAATGCATCTAGTTTCCTGACGAAATTTCCCGGTCTGGAACATAAACGGCCTGGAAGCCAGAAGAACAAGAGCAGATACTGTCTTGGATGGCTGATAAGGCCTCAACGAAATGTTCTAGCAGCAACCAATCGTCCAGTCTACTGTCCATACAGATAACGCTGGGTCATCCTATTCTCAACCTGTTCCTAGTTCATAACCCGGTCAGGAGTCACAGGAAACAGTTGACCCCAACCTTGGACACTCCGAGGATCTGTTTGGTCCATTTTCTTTCGTTGCCTCTGGTCTCTCACCGCACGACATTGAAGAGGAACGTGAGGGGGCATCGTCTGTTGATGACGGCCAAATATTTGAAACTCCACGGCCAGAAGAAAGCCACTTTCATCCACGTGATATACCGAGTGAAGAGGTGGAGGCTGATGGTGATGACACACAGTTGCCATCTGGCCAGTCGCCAATATCAACACGGAAGGAGGATGACATGGACGACGAGGTGGTCGATGATGAGACCACCGATCCGTCCTGGACCGTTGGCACGCATAGCCAGCATGGCAGCACAGAGGATGAAAGTGGATACGTAGCACCAATAAAGGCACCAAGTGCTAAGTGTGTCAACTGTTGCCAAAAATGGGCTGAAAATCTCGGCTTATACACGAGTATATACGGTATATTTCTGTGAAGTGCAATAACAGTTTTTCTTAGGGCTAATTATATTCAGTATTAGTACTGCTGTTAGCAGCACTTAGGGAGAGATTGTGCTGTAGGGATCATGTAGGACAGCATAGGGTGAATTGCACATCCTTTATGCTGCAGCCTGTAACTGATACCAAAACCCCTTCTCAGGGCTAATAATATTCTTTTTTCCATTCCCCACAATAACACCATGGAGAGAGAGGATCTACCCTCAAGGATAGGAAACCCTACAGCTTTAGAAGACGGAGACCTCTAGTACGCTTCACTGGTTTCCTGTCCTTGATGGAGACCGTATGGCTCCCCAGTGGTGGCGGGGGAATGAAGATCCTACCTGGGTTGACGTCCCAGCAGCGCGAAAAATGAAATAGAGTCCCTGATGGGCGGAGGGGCTGACGTTCAGGGACATCTCAGGAGCATGCCCAGACCAGATGCGGTACAACCCGGGGAGCCAGTGAAAGTAGATCGATGTCAGTTCGGGATGCATGGCTTGATATGATGCGGAGCCTCACCGGAACCCAGCTGAGCATTTGATGTCACATCTGGTGATGCTGTGTATCACCAGGAGCTGGCATATCGATGCACTCCGGGGGGCATGGCCTGGTATGGTATGGTGCATGCCTGGAATGGAGCTGGGCGTCTTCTTGGGGCACAGCCTGAAATGATACAGTCCATCCCCAGCAACAACTGCAGTAGTGACAGATCCTGGGATATGACTGAAGCCACTCCCTACTCCTGGCTCGATCCGGGGACGGACCCTGGATGTATACAGAATAAAAACCTACAGGGATGCTTAAAACACTTACAAATCCAGGTTGTCCCCTTTAGTCTATGGTCCCATGTGCGTTCACAAAAATAGCAAGCGGTCGATCATGTCAGGGAAATACAGTGCTCCCTAGGATGGATAATAAACTTAAAAAAAATCTCAGATAAAACCAGATCAAAGGCAGATTTTCTTAGGAATTCTGTTGGATTCAAAGAGACAAACTTCTTTTCACCCGAAAGAAAAGATAGGGAAAGTGTGCAGATCGATTTCCGAATTGATAAATAATCCGGTGATTACCCTAAGAAGGGCTGTCAATCCTGAGGGACTTAACTTCTTGCATCCCGGCCATAAGTTGGGTAAGGTTCCACTTGAGAACCCTTCAGTGGGAAGTTTTGAAAGAAGGAGAAAAAGCAGAAGGAAATCTGGATAAAACAATTATTATCTCAGGAAAGACTCAGCAATCTTTAACCTCTTTCCTACATTGGACGTACTATTCCGTCCATGTGACTTGGGACCTAAGTCCCAAGGACGGAATAGTACGTCCAACGCGATCAGCGGCACTCACGGGGGGAGCACCGCTGATCGCGGCCAGGTATCAGCTGATTATCACAGCTGACAACGGGCACTATGTGTCAGGGGCAGTCACGGACCACCCCCGGCATATTAACCCCTGGCACACTGCGATCAAACATGATCGCAGTGTACCGAGGGCACAGGGAAGAATCGCGCAGGGAGTGGGCTCCCTGCGCGCTTTCCTGAGACCCCCGGAGTGGCGCGATGTACTGCGTCGCTCCGGGGGTCCTCCTCCCTGCAGACCCCCGTATTCAATATGGCCGCGGGGGCCTTCGGGGTCCTGCAGGGAGGCGGCTTCCTCAGTGCCTGCAGTGAGCTGGAACGGAGGAAGCCTGCAGCAGCGCCAGTCAGACCACTGATCTGACAGAGTGCTGTCCAAACTGTCAGATCAGTGATCTAACACAAGACAGTGATGTCCCCACCTGGGGCAATATAATAAAGTAAAAAAAAAAAAAACACTTGTAAAAATAATTTTAAAAAAATTCATAAATAAATTTTAAAAATAAATGTTCCTTTAATAAATTCTTTTTTTCCTAAATAAAAAAAACAAAACAATAAAAGTACAAATATGTAGCATCGCCGCGTCCGTAACGACCCACCCTATAAAACTGTCCCACTGGTTAACCCCTTTAGTGAATCCGTTCAAAAAAAAAACAAAGCGAAAAACAATGCTTTATCATGATACCGCCAAACAAAATGTGCAATAACACGTGATCAAAAAGCCGAATATCAATAAACATGGTACCGCTGAAAACGTTGTCTTATCCCCAAAAAACGAGCTGCCGTACAGCATCATAAGCGAAAAAATAAAAAAGTTATAGCTCGCAGAATAAAGCGATACAAAAACAATTATTTTTTATATAAAATTGGTTTTATTATATAAAAGCGCCAAAACATAAAAAATTACATAAATGAGGTATCGCTGTAATCGTACTGACCCGAATCATAAAACTACTTTATCAATTTTACCACATGCAGAACGGTGTAAACGCACCCCCCCAAAAGAAATTCATGAAACGCTGGTTTTTGTTCATTCTGCGTCCCAAAAAACGGAATAAAAAGCGATAAAAAATTGTCACGTGCCTAAAAATGGTACCAATAAAAACGTCAACTTGTCCCGCAAAAAATAAGAACTCATATGACTCTGTGGGTCAAAATATGGAAAAATTGTAGCTCTCAAAATGTGGTGATGCTAAAAGTATTTTTACAATAAAAAAGCGTCTTTTAGCATGTGACAGCTGCCAAGCATAAAAACCCGCTAAAAATAGTAAATCAAACTCCCCTTTATCACCCCCTAAGTTAGGGAAAAATAATAAAATAAAAAAAATGTATTTATTTCCTTTTCTCCATTAGGGTTAGGGCTAGGGCTAGGGTTAGGGCTGAGATTAGGGTTAGGGGTGTGTGTTATGAATGGGTCACCGAGGAGAAAAAACACAAGCTAAGTCTCAGAAAACCAGAGAGGTTGGTAACTATGCAGATTGCAGATCCCTGATCCTAACCACACAACTAGCAGCAGTCGTGGAGCATACCTACGATGAATCTAGACGCCTCGTCACAACCGGGGGACTACATAAGCCTAAAACAAGAAAAGGGGAAAGCTAACTGCCCCAGAGCAGACCCCAAAGGGAAGACAGCCCACACACAAGTATTGACGGTGAAACAAGATGAAAACACAAACACAGGCAGGAAAATAGGCTGAGCAAACGATGGGGCCAAACTAACTAGAAAGGACAGGAAAGGAAAGACACTGTCTGCAATCTGCCAAAAACCTTACAAAAATAATGTCCAACACTTCTGATAGCAAAATTAACCCTGAAGTCACTAGACTTCTCCCTCTATATCAGCACTCTGAAATATTCTGAGACAGAGCAAAAAGAGGCCAATCTAATAAGGGACAAAAAAGGCAAATTGGCAAATACAGATAAATAAGAGTGGAAATTCAGCACAGCCCCAGCCGGGGCTGGCTGACCACACAAAAAACTGAATAGACCAACAAAAGCAAGTGTGAACATTAGCAAAAAAACTTAGCTTGAGAAGACTGGAACAGAGTTGAAGTCCAAGACCTGAGAAGCAGACTGAATCACCAGCACCAGGATAGGGCGTCGGCTGTCTTATATCCAGTCTGATACTCCAGAGATCCAATCATTATCCTCATCATCAGGTGGCAGATCACTACCAATTAAACCAACCTCACTACCTCCTGTCACCACCAGAGGGAGAACGGAAGGAGAACTCTCAACTGGTGGATCCGAAAATGATTTCACAACAAGTGTGTTGGGGTTAGGGTTGAGTTAGAATTGGGGGGTTTCCACTGTTTGGGCACAATAGGGGCTCTCCAAATGCAACATGGTGTCTGATCTCAATTCCAGCCAATTCTGCGCTGAAAAAGTCAAACAGTGCTCCTTCCCTTCCAAGCTCTGCCATGCACCCAAACAGTAGTTTACCCCTACATATGGGGTACCAGCGTACTCAGGACAAATTGGACAACAACTTTTAGGGTCCAATTTCTCCTGTTACCCTTGGGAAAATAAAAAATTAGGAGCAAAAATATCATTTTTGTGGAAAAAAAATATAATTTTTTTTATTTGTATGGCTCTACGTTATAAAGTTCTGTGACACACTTGAGGGTTCAAAGTGCTCACCACACATCTAGATAAGTTACTTGGGGGGTCTAGTTTCCAAAATGGGGTCACTTGTGGGGAGTTTTCACTGTTTAGGCGCATCAGGGGCTCTCCAAACGTGCCATGGCGACCAATCTCAATTCCAGCCAATTTTGTGTTGAAAAAGTCAAACGGTACTCCTTCCCTTCTGAGCTTTGCCATGCTCCGCAACAGTGGTTCCCCCGACATATCAGGTATCGGCGTACTCAGGATAAATTGTGCAATAACTTTTGCAGCCCAATTTCTCCTGCTACCCCTGGTAACATAAAAAAATTGGACTTGAATTAATTTTTTTGTGAAAAAAAGTTAAATGTTAATTTTTTTTAAACATTCCGAAAATTCCTGTGAAGCACCTAAAGGGTTAATAAACTTATTGAATGTGGTTTTGAGCACCTTGAGGGGTTCAGTTTTTAGAATGGTGTCACTTTTGGGTATTTTCTGCCATATAGACCCCTCAAAGTGACTTCAAATGTGATGTGGTCCCTAAAAAAATGGTGAAAGTAGCTCCTGTTCTTCCTCGTCCTCCTCTTCTTCCTCATTGCCACCTAATCCAGGTTGGGATGAGATGAGACTGGTCTGTGTGTAATCACCCTGTATGGTTCCTTGCTCCATCTCATTGTGCTCCGCCTGCAATGCATCCTGTTTGATTGTGAGCAGAGAGCATTTCAGAACACAGAGAAGCAGGATGGTGACATTAATTATGGTGTCATCGTTGCTCACCATCTTGGTTGGAGTCCTCAAAGTTTTGGAGGATGGTACATAAGTCTGATATCCATGTCCACTCCTGAGGTCTTATGTGTGGAGTCTGAACTGAATACTGATGGCCTTGTTGATGCTGGTAGTCAACAATTGCCCTCTTCTGCTCACAAATCCTTCCCAACATCTGCAGTGTACATTTCCAATCCATGGGGACATCACACAACAGTCGGTGAGCCAGAAGCTGCAAGCGCTGCTGAAGCATGGCAAGGGCGGCAGAAGCTGTAGCTGACTTTCTAAAATGGGCACACAGGCGGAGTACTTTGAAAAGCAGATCCGCGCGTCAGGGGCGGCACGTGGCTCCGGGGCACTATAGCAGCATACTTTATGGGTAAGCACTAAAAGCACTTTTTGCACATCATTTTACCATTTCCTCTTAACAGTGCTCTGATGTTATATACACTGGAGCTACTCCAGGCTTTATGAGCAAAAGCATTTGTCTGTTTTGAAGGGTTTATGTTGTGGATAGATATGGTTGGAAATTGTATCTTACATTAATATTACAATTTTCTTATGTGCCATATTTTACTATATTATTTTATTACCCTACTGCGTGCCCTGGGTTCATATATTGTTTTTGATTTAGGATTTTTTTCTATTTACTGTTTTTATACATGCATGTCACTTGATGGAATAAAAAATTATTGATTTTTTTATAATGTTTTGTATGGAACTCCATTTTTTTGTTTTTAATGGTATGTATGTGAGCTCACCTTGCCTCAGAGCTGCCACCAGGTTCCGGCCATTGTCAAACGCGACCATGCCTGGCTGTAGGTTCAGCGGTGTCAGCCACAGATCAGCCTTCTCTTTCAGAGCTGTCCACAACTCTTCAGCATTGTGCGGTTTGTCACCTAAACATAATTGCTTCAGCACAGCCTGTTGCTGCTTGGCTGAGGCAGTGCTGCAGTACTTCCAGCTTGTGACTGATGTGGTCATTTCAGAGATGGAAGCTGAAGAGGAGGAGGAGGTGCAGGAGCTATAAACATTGTTGGCAACCCTTATTGACCTAGGGCCCACAATTCTCTGTGTCAGGAGGACTAGGGATGAGCAAGCATATTCGTTTTTTGTGCTGTTGCGGTGCTGTGTTCACAGAGAATAGTACGCACGCACGCTACTGCACAATTGACAAGCAGCCAGCACCGCTGTCTTGTGTGGTGTCTGGGGTGCGTTATCTCACCTTAAACCTCAGGGCAATTTTTTTCTGCTGCTGTTTGTAAAACACAAAGCAGTACTAGGCTGTAGTGCTACCTTCCTCAAAGCACTAACTGCTCCTTGTTCCCCAATATCTGCATCTGAACATCTGCAACTATGGCAGAAAAATCCAAAATTCCTAAAAAGGCTGTTGTGAAGGGACAGGGACGTGGGGTCGTTGGTGCCCAACAAGGCACAGAGTCTGGGAGATCGAAGAAGGTTGATGCATCTAGTTTCCTGATGAAATGTCCCGGTCTGGAACATAAGCGGCCTGGAAGCCAGAAGAACAAGAGCAGATACTGTCTTGGATGGCTGATAAGGCCTCAACGAAATGTTCTAGCAGCACCCTATTGTCCAGTCTACTGTCCATACAGATAACGCTGGGTCATCCTATTCTCAACCTGTTCCTAGTTCATCACCCGGTCAGGAGTCACAGGAAACAGTTGACCCCAACCTTGGTCACTCCGAGGATCTGTTTGGTCCATTTTCTTTCGTTGCCTCTGGTCTCTCACCGCACGACATTGAAGAGGAACGTGAGGGGGCATCGTCTGTTGATGATGGCCAAATATTTGAAACTCCACGGCCAGAAGAAAGCCACTTTCATCCACGTGATATACCGGGTGAAGAGGTGGAGGCTGATGGTGATGACACACAGTTGCCATCTGGCCAGTCGCCAATATCAACACGGAAGGAGGATGACACGGACGACGAGATGGTCGATGATGAGACCACCGATCCGTCCTGGACCGTTGGCACGCATAGCCAGCACAGCAGCACAGAGGATGAAGGTGGATACGTAGCACCAACAAAGGCACCAAGGGCTACTGGTTTGAGCAGAGTGCTAAGTGTGTCAACTGTTGCCAAGAGCAATTCCTCTGTGCCCCAAGTCAAGGCAAGAGTATGTTCAGCGGCTGTCTGGAAATTTTTTTCCGATAGTCTTTCTGAACCAAATGTTGTCATCTGTAGCATATGCCATAGGAAGCTGAGCAGAGGCCAGGGTAAAGGCAACCAAAGCACCACCAGTATGCGGAAACACATGGCAGCCAAGCACCCTAGTCAGTAGGCTGAACAACAGGGTACCAAATCAGTGTCTGCGACTGCGGGTCAAACCACTGCCATGTCGCCTGTGATACGTCCTTTCCAATCTGCTGGGCAGGAAGCAAGTGCTCATCATACCTCTTGCTGACAAGCTGCGGTTGCACAGACACAGGCCACAACAAGCTCATCCACTTGTTTGTCCCAGGAAAGCATCCAATTGTCCGTGCCCCAGATGTATGAAAGGACACGTAAATACCAAGCCACGCACCCACAAGCACAAATACTGAACGCACACATTGCCAAGTTGCTAGCCATGGAGATGTTGCCGTTTAGGCTTGTTGGGACACAGTCTTTCCGTGATCTTTTGGCTGTGGCTGCCACACGATACTCGGTTCCCAGCCGGCACTATTTTTCATGGTGTGCCGTCCCCGCGTTACACCAGCACGTCTTAAACAATCTAAAGCGTGCTCTCACCAACACCGTAACCGGGAAGGTCCATCTTACAACAAACACATGGACAAGTACTTGTGGCCAGGGACGATACATCTCTGTCACGGAACTCTGGCTCAACCTGGTGGAGGGTGGGACAAAGTCTCAAACTGGACCATCACATATCCTACCCACGCCAAGAATAGCGGGCCCAACCTCAATCAGGGTTTCCGCCTCATCATATACGTCCAGTCTTCCCTCTTCCTCCTCCTCTGCCTCATCATCTTATGCTGAATTACCCTCCACATCACTACCAAGTTGGGAGCTGTGCAGCAGCGCATCAGCAAAGCGACAAAATGCTCTGCTGTAGCTGATCTGCTTAGGTGAAACACCACACACTGCAGCAGAGCTGTGGCAAGGAATAAAACAACAGACCGATCAGTGGCTCTCCCCACTGCAACTCCAACCTGGTCTGGTTGTCTGCGACAATGGGCGTAACCTGGTGTCAGCTTTAAAGCTCGGGAAGCTGGTACACGTGCCATGCATGGCTCACTTGCTGAACTTAGTGGTGCAGAAATGTCTAAAAACATACCCTGACTTGCTGTACCTACTTGAGAAGGTGCGCCGTATTTGCGCCCATTTCCGCCACTCCTCAACCGCTGTTGCCGGTCTTGCAGCGCTTCAAACGCAATTTAATTTGCTAAACTACAGACTCATTTGTAACCTGCCAACACGGTGGAACTCAACATATCATATGTTGGCAAGGGTAAGTGAGCAGCAGAGGGCACTTTCTGAATACCAGCTTACATATGCCCGTCACACTGAGACTCAGCCAAGACACATAACAACAGTCAAGTGGGTGTGGATCGCTGACATTTGTGAGGTGCTTGATAACTTTGAGTACTGCACCAAGCTTGTGAGCGGTGATCAGGCTATTATCAGCTTAACCATCCTTATGCTATGTCTGCTGAAAAAAATCGCTGCAGAATCAAAAAATGGAATCTTTGCGTGCCCAGCAGCTGGGTATGGAGCAAGATTTCACAATGGGTGATCCTACCCAGCCCAGCCAATATCATCAGGATGAAGATGATGATGAAAATGAGGAGGGAGAGGACTTCTTTTTCAGTGGTACCGAGGGGACACCTCATGCTACAGAAGGGAATCCCAACTGCAGCTTTATGTCTGTCCAGCATGGGTGGGCTGAAGAGGAGGTGGAGGAGGAGAGTCAGTGTGAGGAGAGGATGGGTATTGTTCCTCCTTGAGGGGTCACAGAACATTTGCCTCTTTGCAGCTTGGCACACATGGCACACTTCATATCTGACTGTCTGTGCCAAGACCCTCGCGTTATCCACATTTTCAATAGCAACCTATACTGGTTGGCCACCTTTCTAGACCCACGGTACAAGGACAAATTTCCTTCGCTACTGTTGCAATCACCAAGGGGTTTCACAATGGAATCCTTCAAGAAGGCCGTTGTCGATCATTTGATGGCAACAGCACCCTCAGACACCACTGCTAGCAGAGATACCAGCTCTGTGCAACAGCATGCATTAATGGGGAGAGATACGCCAAACAGGTCCAAAAGAGATGGTGGTAAAGTGTAAACAAACTGGGTTATCTTCAATAAACCGGCTCATCACCAAGGACTAGCTGGAACAGTAGCAATGTCAAGGAGGGAGAAGATGAACAAGATGGTCAATGACTATCTAAGTGACCATACCTGCGTCCTTCCTGATGCTTCTGTACCGTTTAATTACTGGGTATCCAAGCTGCATAGTTGGCCCGACCTCTCCTTCTATGCCTTGGAGGTGCTGGCCTGCTCTGCTGCTAGTGTGATGTCAGAGCGTGTTTTCAGTGACACTGGGGCAATCATCACAGATACACGCACACGGTTGACTACACAGAATGCAGACAGGCTGATTCTGCTAAAATTTAACAAGGACTGGATTTCGCGACAGTATTTAAGCCCTCCAGATGACAGTATCCCAACCTAAAGTCACCCAACACTTTTTTTTTAAATTGGTGATCACATCCATCCCTTCCCATACAAGCCCCTTTTCTTCTTCTTACACGTTTTCAAAACCTGCTTCTGACACGTACCTCATGGTCAATAAGCTAAAAACAATGTTACGTTAATTAATATTTCCCATCGGAGGCACTTGTGATGAGTGAGACTCTTCTTCCTTCATCAACCATGCTATCATGCTCCTTGGGCTAATTTTTGGAGACACTATGGCTATGCCTGGCCACTGGGCACTGCAACCTCTATGCTAGTAGTCCTAGCTTCATCATAATTGTTTGGCCCTTCAGACCTGTCTTGCTTCCTTCATCAACTATGATACAGCGCCTTGGGCTAATTTTTGGAGACACCATGGCTATGCCTGCACATTGGGCACTGGAACTACCATGCTAGTAGTCTACTTTTATAATTGTCTGGCTCTTGAGGCCTCCTTCCTGCATCAACCATGAGACAGCCCCTAGGGCTAATGTTTTGAAGACACTATGTCTATGCCTACACATTGGGCAGTGGCAATGGAACAACAAGGACAGTAGTCCAAGCTTTATAATTGTGTATCCCTTGTGATGATGATGATGGGTGTCTTCTTTCTGCATTAACCATCAAACAGCCCCTGGTGCAGATCGCTCTCCTTACTCCACTTACACACTTAGCTGTCATAAGGTCGCCTCTATCATCACTCGCTCTTATGACACTCCTGATATAACACTGGCACTGCGTAAGTGGCATACGAGTCCCGCTCTTCTGGCAAAAAACTACAGGACTTCAAATAGTGTTTGTACATTCTAGTGAAGCAGTGGTGTAAAACCACTCGTGCAGCGCCTGACCAGGTGCCCCCATGTTATATACTTTTTTTAACATTTACACATTTTTTTCCTTTTCCTCAGCCCCCAGACTGCTTTGTGGGGTCCAGCAGACAATTACTCGCATTTTCCATTGACTATCATTGGACTCGCTATTCGTACCGAATACCCGAGTATTAAGGTATACTCGGTACAAGTATAGTGAGTCTGAATACTTCAGTACTCGCTCATCCTTAAGGAGGACGTGTTCCATCCTAAGGTCTGACTGGATCCCAGCTTCCACTGTGATAACCCAGTGTGCCGTTAACGAGATGTAGAATCCCTGCCCACAAGCACTTGTCCACATGTCCGTGGTTAGGTAGAATTTTCCAGCAACTGCTTTGTTGAGGGCACGGCTAATGTTGAGACACATGCTTTGTGTAATGCAGGGTTGGCACATCGGTGCAAATAGTGGCGGCTGGTGACTGAGTTGGCTGCTTATTTGCGCTTGCATTCCAAGGAATGGGGTATGGACAACTGAACGCTGCACTGGGACAAGGGTGTGGACGTGCTTGCTGATGGTGCTATATTTGCTGTTGGTGCTAGTTGAGTGTGTGCAATGACAGGAGCAGGGCAGGAGACATCTTCGCATGCACCATGGACAGTGAATTGGCTTGCATGCACAACAGCGGAACAAGCGGTGGTGTGACCCGCAGACACTGTTCCTGGATCCTGGGGTTCAGCCCACTAATTCAGGTGCTTTGTTGCATGTGCCTGATCATGCTGGTGGTGGTCAGGCTGTTACTTTTGCTACCCCTGCTGATGCGGGCCTGGCAGGTGGTGCAAATGATCTTTTTGGAGTTACCGGCAGAGTCTTTAAAAAACAACCAGACTCAGGAAGACCTATCAGTTGTACTAGCAACTTCTGACATGTTGGTGTTACGGGGAATTGTTGCCCGCCTTCTGTCTGCGGCCACCTCACTGCTTATCCCTGCCTGATGGGGTGATACGCCTCCCTCCCCCTGTGTGTTGCTGTCCTCACTCTGCATGTCCTCCTGCCAGGTTGGGTCAGTTACTATATCATCCACCACCTCATCTTCCACTTTTCCACTTTCACACCCTGGTCCTCTTGTGACATTTTCCCACCGTCGCCTTTGTGTGACCGTGGCTGCTCAAATATTTGTGCATCGCTGCATGCAATCACCTCTTGCCTTGCTTCAAGTGGACTGGGAGAGAGGACCGAATCTATAAATGGAAAAGTGAACAGTTTTTTGGAGTGTCCAAGGGTGGGATCAGTTGTCTCCGGGCACTCATCATTGTTGTGAGTTCATTTTCCCCTTCACTACTGAGGCCCGAGGAACTCCCTCTTCTGGTGAAGAAAGGTAGTGAGCCTGATTGTCAAACACCTGGGGCTGATGATGATGACTGGCTGAGTGGAGTTAATGACTGGATATAAGGCTGCCGACGCCCTTCTGGCCTGCGGGTGATTTCTCTGTGGACTTCTAGGAAACCAGTCTGATTCCTGCTCATCTAAAGCTAAGATTTCTGCTTTGCTTTTTTGCATTAGTGTTTTGTTTTCCTTGCTTTTCTGGATTCTGCCATTCCCTGCTGGGGTGAGCTGAATCTCCTTTTGCCTGTTGCTCTGTCTTCAGAATATTCCTGAGTACTGACATAGCTTTTTTGAAGCCTAGCATCTTCAGAGTCTTTTTTACTGTCAGTTTGTTGGCTCTTATTTTCATAGGGTTTTTCACGGATTTCAGACAGCAGCCTTCCTGTCCTTTCCTATCTAAGCTAGCGTGGGCCCCATCTTTGCTCAGTCTATCTTTCTGTCTGTGTTTTGTTCTTTCTTCTTGCTTCACCGTCATTATATGTGGGGGGCTGCCTTTTGCTTTGGGGTCTGCTCTGGGGCAGTTTAGATTTCCCTTTCTGTCTTTAGGCTATGTAGTCCTCCGGCTGTGATCGAGGGGCCTAGGGCATCATAGGAGCCCCCCACGGCTACTGCTAGTTGTGTTGATAGGTTCAGGGGTCTGCAATCCGATAGCTGCCAACTTCTCTGGTTTTCTGGACTTAGCTAGCATTTCTATTTTTGCCTCCTACGGTGACTCAATTGTTGTGAGTTCATTTTCCCCTCCGTCACTGAGGCCTGGTGAACTCCCTATTCTAGTGAAGGAAGGTAGTGAGCCTGATTATCAGGCTCCTGGGACTAATGAGGACGATTGGCTGAGTGGAGTCTCTGACTGGATTTAAGGCAGCCTACGCCCTTTCTGCCCTGTGGGTGATTTCTCTGTGGACTCTTGGACACCAGTCTGATTCCTGCTCTCCTAAAGCTAAGTTTTCTGTTTTGCCTTTTTGCATTTAAGATTTGTTTTTGTTTCTCTTGCTTTTTGGATTCTGCCACTCCCTGCTGGAGTGTGCAGTGTTCCGTGAGCTCTGTCTTCTGAAAGTACCTGAGTGCTGATTTAGTTTTTGAAGCTTAGTTGCTTCAGGGCCATTTTTTTATCAGCTTGTTGGCTTTTGTCTCTGATAGGGTTTTGGCAGATTGCAGACAGCAGCCTACCTATCCGTTCCTATCTAGGTAGTTTTTGGGCCCCGTATTTGCTCAGCCTGTCTTTCTGTCTGTGTAAGTGTTTTCATCTTGCTTCACCGTCATTATATGTGGGGGGCTGCCTATTGCTTTGGGGTCTGCTCTGGGGCAGTTAGATTTCCCCTTTCCTTCTTTAGGCATATGTATCTCTCCGGCTGTGATCGAGGGGTCTAGGTCATCGTAGGAACCCCCCACGGCTACTGCTAGTTATGTTGATAGATTCAGGGGTCTGCAATCTGATAGTTGCCAACTTCTCTGGTTTTCTGGACTTAGCTAGCATTTCTGTTTTTGCCTCCTACGGTGACTCAATCATAACACTCAATCATAACAGAATCACCCGCCATACCGCAGATTCTAGGGTACTCAATAGCAGGAAAGAATTGTATAAAAAAAAAAAAAAGGTGTGTATATTTTTTCCTCTATATCTCTGAGGCCGTAGGGGGAATTTTTTTTTTTTTCTCTCAATGGAGATAGAGCAATTGTCTGATCGTGTGGAGCAGCTCGCTGCGGAAGTGCGGGGAATTTCCGCCTACCTTGCTCATTCACATGCTGCTGAACCAAAGATTCCTACACCTGATGTATTTTTTGGGGATCGGTCTAAATTTTTGAATTTCAAAAATAATTGTAAATTATTTTTTGCCTTGAAGCCTAACTCGTCAGGGAGCTCCGTGCAGGTTAAAATTGTCATCTTTTTGCTGCGTGGCGATCCCCAGGATTGGGCGTTTTCTTTGAAACCAGATGATCCTATTCTGACTAATGTGAACGCATTTTTTCAGGCCTTGGGGTTGTTGTATGACGAACCTAATGCCATTGATCAGGCTGAAAAGACCCTGCTGGCATTGAACCAGGGTCGTGACTCTGCAGAATTGTACTGTCAAAAATTCCGAAAGTGGGCAGTACTTACTACCTGGAATGATAATGCCTTGGCTGCTCTCTTTCGGAAGGGGTTGTCAGAAGCCATAAAAGATACTATGGTGGGATTTCCTGTTCCCTCTGGTCTTGACGATTCTATGTCTTTAGCCATTCAGGTTGATCGGCGTTTACGCGAACGCAGAGCTGCACGAGAGGTGTTGCCACCTGTTGAACAGATGTCTGAACCTATGCAATGTGATAGAGTTTTTTCCAGAGAGCAGCGTCAGGAGTTCAGAAGGCGTAATAAGTTGTGTTTTTTCTGTGGAGATGCCTCGCATATTATTTCTGTCTGTCCTAAACGCGAGAAACGCTTTGCACACACGTTTTCTGTTGGTGGTGTTCAACCTAAGTTTCTTCTGGCTATTACTCTGATCTGCTCCCTGTCCACATTTTCCGCCAAGGCTTTTGTGGATTCGGGAGCAGCTCTAAACCTAATGGACTTGGATTTTGCTAAACGTTGTGGAATTCCGATGACACCTCTGCAGACGCCTATCCCTTTGAGGGGGATTGATGCTACTCCTTTGGCTAAAAATAAACCTCAGTTTTGGACCCAGGTGGTAATGCGGGTCGCCCCAGACCATCAAGAAAATTGCAGGTTTTTGGTGTTACATAATCTGCATGATACTATTGTTCTGGGGTTTCCCTGGTTACAAATTCATAATCCAGTTTTGGATTGGAAATCTGTGTCTGTGGTGAGTTGGGGTTGTCGGTGTGCCTTTAGTGAGGCTCCGGTGTTTTCCACCTCTCCTCAGTCGCATGATGTTCCTGATTATTTGGCGGACTTTTATGATGTATTTAGTGAGAATGAGTCTGCGTCTCTGCCTCCTCGTAGGAGTTATGACTGTGCTATTGAACTGAGCCCGGGGTGTAAATTTCCCAAGGGTCGGCTCTTCAATTTATCTGTACCCGAGCACGAGGCTATGCGATCCTATATTAAGGAGGCGTTGGAGAAGGGTCATATTAGACCATCCTCATCACCCTTAGGTGTCCGGTTTTTTTTTGTAGCCAAAAAGGATGGATCATTAAGACCTTGTATTGATTATCGTGCTCTCAACAAAATTACTGTTAAATATCAGTATCCGTTACCCCTGATTTCTGATCTATTCTCCAGAGTTAAAGGTGCTTGCTGGTTTACCAAGCTTGACCTCAGGGGGGCGTATAATCTTATTCGCATTAAGCATGGGGATGAATGGAAGACGGCGTTTAATACTCCGGAGGGACATTTTGAGTACCTGGTGATGCCTTTTGGGCTCACTAATGCCCCTTCTGTCTTCCAGTGCTTCATGAACGATATTTTCCGAGATTTTGTCGATAAATTTTTGATTATCTATCTGGATGATATTTTGATCTTCTCCAAGGATTGGGATTCTCATGTGGAACATATTCGGACTGTGTTCCGGATCTTGAGGGAGAATTCCCTGTATGTCAAAGGATCTAAATGCCTTTTTGGAGTACAGAGGATTTCTTTTTTGGGATTTATTTTGTCCCCGTCAACTATTGAAATGGACCCGGCCAAGGTACAGGCCATTTACGATTGGGTTCAGCCCACTTCTTTGAAGGCCCTCCAGAAGTTTTTGGGTTTTGCTAATTTTTATTGGAAATTTATAGCAAAATTTTCTAGTATTGCCAAGCCATTGACTGATTTGACTAAGAAGGGTGCTGATGTGTTAAATTGGTCTCCGGAGGCTGTTTCTTCCTTTCAGGAGCTGAAGCAAAGATTCACCTCCGCCCCAGTTTTGCGGCAACCTGATGTCTCACTTCCGTTCCAGGTAGAGGTGGATGCTTCTGAGATTGGTGCAGGAGCTGTTTTGTCCCAAAAGGATCCTGTAACATCTAAAATGAATCCCTGTGCTTTCTTTTCCCGAAAGTTCTCTCCCCGAAAGTTCTCTCCATCTGAACGTAACTATGATGTGGGGAATCGGGAACTGTTAGCCATGAAATGGGCATTTGAGGAGTGGAGACATTGGTTGGAGGGAGCTAAGCATCAAGTCGTGGTCCTCACTGACCACAAGAATTTGATTTACCTAGAGTTGGCTAAGCGCTTGAACCCTAGACAGGCTAGGTGGGCCTTGTTTTTTACACGTTTTGATTTTGTGGTTTCTTTTCTTCCTGGAACTAAGAATGTCAAGGCTGACGCCCTCTCTAGGAGCTTCTTTGCTGATTCTCCTGTGGTGACCAAGCCTGCTACCATCTTAGGCAAAGGGGTAGTTCTTTCTGCCATCTCGCCCGATGTGAGACGTGCTCTGGAAGAGTTCCAGGAGGACAAACCTGAGCGTTGTCCCAGTGGAAAGTTGTATGTTCCTGACCAGTGGAAGAAGAGAGTGATGTCTGAAGTTCATTGCTCTGCTTTGGCTGGTCATCCAGGTATTTTTGGTACTAGAGATCTGGTGAGTCGGTCTTTTTGGTGGCCCTCCTTGTCTCGTGATGTCAGGAATTTTGTGCAGTCCTGTGGGACGTGCTCCCGGTCTAAATCGTGTTCTCGCTCTAATGGGTTGTTGATGCCTTTGCCTGTCCCCAAGAGGCCATGGACCCATATTTCAATGGATTTCATCTCTGATATGCCTGTCTCTCAAAGGATGACTGTTATTTGGGTGATTTGTGATAGGTTCTCTAAGATGGTTCATCTTGTACCACTCCCTAAGTTGCCGTCTTCCTCTGAATTGGTGCCCTTGTTTTTACAACAGGTGGTTCGCTTGCACGGGATTCCTGAGAACATTGTATCTGAAAGAGGAGTCCAGTTTGTGTCTAGATTTTGGAGAACTTTCTGTTCCAAGCTGGGAATTCAGTTGTCCTTCTCCTCTGCTTTTCACCCTCAGACCAATGGGCAGACAGAGAGAACAAACCAGACCTTGGAGTCATATTTGAGATGTTTTATTTCTGCTGATCAGGATGATTGGGTTTCATTTTTGCCCTTGGCCGAATTTGCTTTAAATAATAGAGCTAGTTCTGCCACTTTGATGTCTCCTTTTTTTTGTAACTTTGGGTTTCATCCTCGATTTTCTTCAGGGCAGGTGGAGCCCTCTGCCTGCCCAGGGGTTGACACTGTGGTGGAGAGAATGCACCAGATCTGGGACCAAGTGGTGGATAAGTTATCTCTCTCCCAGGAAAAGGCCCAGCGGTTTTCCAACCGACATAGGACCATTGGTCCCCAATTTAAGGTTGGTGATATGGTGTGGTTATCATCAAAAAATATTGCTATGAAGGTGGCTTCTCCTAAGTTTAAGCCTAGATTTATTGGACCTTACAAGATTGTGGAGATTATTAATCCGGTCTCTTTTCGTTTGGCTCTTCCTGTCACATTTAAAATCCATAATGTGTTCCATAAATCTTTGTTGAAGAGGTTTGTTGAACCTGTTGTTCCGGGGGTTGCACCTCCAGACCCTGTATTGGTTGAAGGTAACATGGAATATGAGGTAGAGAAAGTACTGGATTCCCGTCTGGCTAGACGGAGACTCCAGTATTTGGTTAAGTGGAAGGGTTATGGTCAGGAGGATAATTCCTGGGTCTCTGCCTCTGATATTCATGCCAAAAGATTGGTGCGTGCCTTTCATCGGGCTCACCCTGATCGCCCTGGTGGCGTGGTTGAGGGTTCGGTGACCCCTCCTCAAGGGGGAGGTACTGTTGTGAGTTCATTTTCCCCTTCACTGCTGAGGCCCGAGGAACTCCCTCTTCTGGTGAAGAAAGGTAGTGAGCCTGATTGTCAAACACCTGGGGCTGATGATGATGACTGGCTGAGTGGAGTTAATGACTGGATATAAGGCTGCCAACGCCCTTCTGGCCTGCGGGTGATTTCTCTGTGGACTTCTAGGAAACCAGTCTGATTCCTGCTCATCTAAAGCTAAGATTTCTGCTTTGCCTTTTTGCATTAGTGTTTTGTTTTCCTTGCTTTTCTGGATTCTGCCATTCCCTGCTGGGGTGAGCTGAATCTCCCTTTGCCTGTTGCTCTGTCTTCAGAATATTCCTGAGTACTGACATAGCTTTTTTGAAGCCTAGCGTCTTCAGAGTCTTTTTTACTGTCAGTTTGTTGGCTCTTATTTTCATAGGGTTTTTCACGGATTGCAGACAGCAGCCTTCCTGTCCTTTCCTATCTAAGCTAGCGTGGGCCCCATCTTTGCTCAGTCTATCTTTCTGTCTGTGTTTTGTTCTTTCTTCTTGCTTCACCGTCATTATATGTGGGGGCTGCCTTTTGCTTTGGGGTCTGCTCTGGGGCAGTTTAGATTTCCCTTTCTGTCTTTAGGCTATGTAGTCCTCCGGCTGTGATCGAGGGGCCTAGGGCATCGTAGGAGCCCCCCACGGCTACTGCTAGTTGTGTTGATAGGTTCAGGGGTCTGCAATCCGATAGCTGCCAACTTCTCTGGTTTTCTGGACTTAGCTAGCATTTCTATTTTTGCCTCCTACGGTGACTCAATCATAACACATCATGGTGGGAGGAAGGAGGATCAGAGTGCAGAATATGTTGTTCAGACTCACGGCTACTGAGAATTGATGTATGAGACAGGGTGGTGATGGCAAAGTGACTGGTAGTATTATCCACTATCCAACCAACAACTGTTTTACACTGCTCTGGGTTTAATAGTGGTGTGCTGCGGTCCCCTAGTAATTGGGACAGGAAGGTTCGAGCGAGAAGAGATGGGTGTTTTTTGTGGCACAATTTCTGTTAGAATCTGTTTTGTTTGACCGTCCGCCATTTTCTTGTGGTGTTCAGGCTGCTGGTCTTTCTCCTCTGGTGCTTGTCTTGGGTCAGGTGATTGTATCACTCTTTATTAACCTGCACCTGTCTCCCTATCCTTGCTGGACAACAGTGTTAATCCGCTTGAGTTCTGGCTTGGTTTTTTGCCTTCTGTGTTTGTAACTTGCAGTGCTGGGACCTCTGGTCCTGCTAGGCCTTGTTCCTTTATCCTATTGGTTTCTGCAGCCTTCTCTGGGTTCTCTATTAAGAGGTGACCTGTTTTTATACCCAGCCCTTAGGGGGAGGGGGTCCCTGAAAGATCTATCTATAGGTCTTCACTTGAGATTAACCTAGGATCGTCGGTGGGTCTATTCGCAAGGAATGGGTCGCCCACTCCATCGTTGGGTATCAGTCTAGTTGTAGTGCAGGGTCAGTTCTCCCCCTTCTACCCTAGTCCTGTGCTGCAGAACCGTAACAGTTTGTCCAGCCCGAGAAAGTAAAAAAAAAACCTCTCGGATTTCTGCAATATGAACAGCGTTCAGGATCTTACTCAACGCCTGCAACGGTTAACGTTGGAAGTTGACAGCTTACAACAGCACGTG
Organism: Dendrobates tinctorius; assembly: GCF_039654945.1. Lineage (NCBI taxonomy): Eukaryota > Metazoa > Chordata > Amphibia > Anura > Dendrobatidae > Dendrobates > Dendrobates tinctorius. Next base: position 15,406,039 of record NW_027361794.1, read on the forward strand.
AGTAATTGCCCAGGAGTCCGCCCTGAAGAGCCTAAGGTGGGTTTGCCTGAATGTTTTTCCAGTAAATGGCAGGAATTTTTTTAGTTTAAAAATGCATATTTACTTTATTTTCGGCTTAGACCCAGGTCTTCAGGGGCTGAATTACAGTGTGTGGGGATTATTATGTCCTTATCGCGAGGGGAGCCGCAAGTTTGGGCATTTTCACAGTGTCCAGATGACCCTCGTTTGATGTCAGTAGAAGCATTTTTTTCCGCTATGGGGTTAATATATGACGATCCGGATCGGGTCGTTACAGCCGAGGCAAAACTCAGACGGCTGAAACAGGGTTCTGGTGACACTGAGGGATATTGTACCCAGTTCAGACGATGGTCTGCAGAAGTCAGCTGGAATGATCCAGCACTCAAGAGTCAGTTTTCAGCAGGTTTGAATGACAGGGCTAAAGATTTACTCATTGCATACCCTGCAGCTGCTACACTTGAGGCTGCCATGCAGTTAGCTATCCTGGTGGATAGAAGATTGAGAGACAGGCAGAATGAGGAGAAGGCTTCAATTTTGCTGGGTCCTGTCTCTCAAGAGACCCCCGTGGACTATGGGGAACCGATGGAACTTGGGGCGATGTCCTCTCATTCCCAGGAAAGGGAGAGAAGGTTCTCAGAGGGGCTATGCCTTTATTGTGGTAAGACTGGCCATTTTATTAAGCAATGTGAAGGTCGCATAAATCAGGAAAAGAAAAAAAAGGGTCAGAGTAACCCTCCCGTTCGTATTGCATTTTTACGGTCTGCAGGAGTTTCTTTTTCTGGCAGATCTATCTGTCATGGTCATACTATGGATTTTCAAATGATGGTGGACTGTGGGTCTGCACTGAATTTGATCGATCAACAATTTCTAGACAAGTATAAGATTGAGTCTGTACCTTTATCATCCCCTTTTCCTGTAGTGGCGATTGATAACACTCTGCTAGAGCATGGGTGCGTTTCTCGAAAGGTCACCGGGTTTCCACTCACTGTGAATAGGGAGCACCAGGAATCTTTAGATTTGTTTGTACTTGATAAATTGCCTTTTCCAGTCATCCTGGGGTTACCCTGGTTAAAAATGCACAATCCTGTCCTGGACTGGTCGTCAAATACGTCAAATTTCCTTCTATGACGGAATCACTGATTGGGTGGATCATGGAAATGCTGTAGATATAGTATATCTTGACTTCAGCAAAGCATTTGACAAAGTCTCTCATATAATCCTTATTGAAAAAATGACTAAGTATGGAATGGACAAGGCAACTGTTAGGTGGATTCATAACTGGCTTAGTGATCGGACCCAAAGAGTGGTCGTAAATGGCTGCACATCCAGTTGGAAGAATGTCTCAAGTGGGGTACCACAGGGCTCTGTCCTGGGCCCTGTATTGTTCAACATCTTTATCAATGATTTAGATGAAGGAATTGAGGGTAAACTGATTAAATTTGCTGATGACACAAAGCTAGGAGGGATAGCTAATACTAGAGAAGAGAGAGAGAGGATTCAAAAAGATATAAATAAACTGGAGAAGTGGGCAGCAACTAACAGAATGGTTTTTAACAGGGAAAAATGCAAAGTACTACATCTGGGCAATAAAAATGAAAAAAGCATATACAGAATGGGAGGAATAGGGCTAAGTGACAGCACATGTGAAAAAGACTTGGGTATACTAATAGATCACAGACTGAATATGAGTCAACAGTGTGATGCAGCAGCAAAAAAGGCAAATGCAATTCTAGGATGTATTAACAGAAGCATACAGTCTAGATCACGTGAAGTCATTATTTCCCTCTACTCCTCTTTGGTCAGACCTCATCTGGAAAATTGTGTCCAGTTTTGGGCACCACATTTTAAAAAAGACATCAACAAACTGGAGCAAGTTCAGAAAAGAGCGACCAGAATGGTGACCGGTCTGCAAACCCTGTCTTATGAGGAAAGGTTGCAGGATTTGGGAATGTTTAGTTTGCAAAAGAGAAGACTGAGAGGAGACTTAATAGCTGTCTATAAATATCTAAAGGGCTGTCACACTGTAGAAGGATCAACTTTATTCTCATTTGCACAAGGAAAGACTAGAAGCAATGGGATGAAACTGAATGGGAGGAGACACAGATTAGATATTAGAAAAAACTTTTTGACAGTTAGAGTGATCAATGAGTGGAACAGGCTGCCACGAGAAGTGGTGAGTTCTCCTTCAATGGAAGTCTTCAAACAGAGACTGGACAGACATCTGGCTGGGATGATTTAGCGAATCCTGCTTTGAGCAGGGGGTTGGACCAGATGGCCCAGGAGGTCCCTTCCAACTCTACGATTCTATGATTCTATGAAGATCCTGGGGTCAGGGGTGTTATGGGAAATGTTGTGATGTACACATCGCTGCTGTTGTGAAAAATGAGCTACCTGAAGCCATTCAGGAATTCTGGAAAGTATTTTCAGAAGTTGAGTCACAAGCTCTACCACCGCATAGATATTACGATTGCGCTATTGAGTTCGTCCCAGGTGCTACTCTCCCTAAGAGTCGTTTATTTAATCTGACGATTCCCGAGAAGGAGGCTTTAAAGGAATACCTGCAGACTAGTCTTGCTGCAGGTCATATAAGACCCTCTAAGTCCCCTGTGGCTGTGGGATTTTTTTTTGTCAAAAAAATAGATGGGGGTCTTAGGCCGTGTCTGGATTTCAGGGAGATTAATTAGATCGCTGTGCGCAATCCTTACCCCTTGCCGCTAATTCTGGATTTGTTTAACCAATTAGTTGGAGCCAAGTGGTTCTCTAAGATTGATCTCCATGGGGCATATAATTTGCTGCGGGTTAAAGAAGGCGATGAATGGAAGACAGCCTTTAATACCCCAGAAGGTCATTTTGAGTGTCTCGTAATGCCTTTCAGCCTTACAAATGCTCCGTCGTTCTTTCAAAATTTCATTAACGACATTTTGAGGCCGTTGATCGGTAGGGGTGTTATTGTTTTTTTGGATGATATTTTGATCTACTCGCCTGATCTGGAGTCGCATTGGCAGAGAGTCCGCAAGGTTCTGCAGATTCCGAGAGAAAACACACTCTTTGCTAAACTGGAGAAATGCGAGTTTGCAGTACAGAAAATTAGCTTTTTTTTCAGGCGGTATTGGAGTGGCCTAAACCTGAATGCTTGAAGTCAATTCAGAGATTCTTGGGGTTTGCTAATTATAATAGAAAATTCATAAAGAATTTTCCTGTTATCACCAATCCTCTTACTGATCTTACTAAGAAGGGTTCCAATACTGTCCAATGGTCCACTGAGGCTGTTAAGGCTTTTGAGTGTCTCAAGGAGAGATTTAGCTCTGCTCCTGTTTTGATCCAGACAAATGAGACTAAGTCCTTGCTGGTAGAGGTGGATGCCTCATCAGTAGGAGTGGGGGCTATTCTGTCACAGGAAGGTGAGGATGGGGTGCATCCTTGTGCGTTCTTTTCTAAGAAATTTTCTGAGGCGGAGCTCAACTATGATGTTGGGAACCGAGAATTGCTGGCTATTAAGCTTGCGTTTGAGCATTGGCGACATTTTTTGGAGGGCGCTAGACATCCTATACAAGTCTTTACTGATCGTAAGAATCTGATCTATCTGGATGCTGCTAAACATTTGAATGCCCGTCAAGCTAGGTGGGCATTGTTTTTTGCCCGGTTCCATTTCTCTGTGACATATATCCCTGGGACAAAGAATGTTAAAGCTGATGCTTTCTCTCGAAGTTTCTCCCCAGCGGTTATTACTGAAAGGGAGGAATCTATCTAATCTGCAGAGCGAGGTGGTGGTGGCATTAGGTTCTGAGTTGGAAAATAGCATTATTAAAGCCCAAGATGCGGCACCAACTAAAACTCTGTATGGGAAATTACATGTGCCTAAAGCCCTGAGGAGAGCTTTGTTTACAGAATGTCATGAGTCCCGTTTGGCGGGTCATTGCCGAAACTAGAAAATCGATCGGTCGGACTTTCTGGTGGCCGGGGTGGCTAAGAGAAATCTTCAAGTGGGTAAGTCAGTGTACTGTGTGCGCGAGGTCGAAGGCTTCTCATGCTCTGGCGGCAGGGTTGCTTTGCCCGTTAGAGGTTCCTAATTCTCCATGAACGCATCTTGCAATGGATTTTATCACCGACCTGCCGGTCTCTGAGGGTTTTTCTGCCATCTGGGTTGTAGTGGACCGGTTTAGTACAATGTGTCATCTGGTCCCTTTCAATAAATTACCCTGTTCTGACACCTGCCAGGGCATTTGTGAAAGAGATTGTCAGACTCCATGGTGTTCCCACGGACATTGTCTCTGATATGTTACCACAGTTTGTGGCTCGCTTTTGGCATGCCTTTTGTGACAGACTTAAGGTTCATTTGTCATTTTCGTTGGGTTATCATCTGGAGTCCAATGGACAGACCGCGAGGAAGAACCAGGACGTTGAACAGTTTTTGAGATGTTTTGTAGCAGACAATCAGGAGATGTGGTCGGAATATCTACCATTAGTTGAGTTTGCTCTCAATAATCATACGTCTTCTTCGGCTGGGTGTTCTTTTTTTTTTGTTGTGCTGGGAAGCATCCATCTTTCAGTCCTTTTTCTAGGATTGGAGCGGCGGTGCCTGAGGAGGAGAGTTTTTCTGGAAATTTGGAAAGGATTTGAACCAATGTGCGCCATAATCTGAAACAGGCTAATAGGAGGTCTAAAAAATATTTTGACAAGGGGGCGTGGTTTGCAGGGGCCAGGAGCAGACGTGCTTTGCAAGAGCTCCTGAGATTCCCCTAAAGAAGCCACTTTAAGCCTACAAATAAGTGGATTTCCTGCGGCTGTGGAAGACTTCCATGAACAAGCCTGGAACAAAAGAAATGGAGATTGAGAAGAATCTGGTGGATAAAAAGCTCCCTGCAGCGTCGGGAATAAGCGGCCTGAAATTGCTGTGTCATCCCCGCTGTCTGGCTGGAGGAAAATGGCGGCTGCAGGGAAGCCCGTGGTAAAGAAGACTGAAGCGGTGCCGCTGGAGAAGTCTGCTGGGTCACAATCAAGCAACCAGAACATCTGCAGTGAACCAGGAAGAAAAGTAATGGCGTCATCACCGGCTGTCAGCGGCGGGAGGAGAAGCGGCGGCATTGGTGCAGCGGCAGAGCAGAAGAGGAATATGGAGTCGGCATCGATGAAGAAGTCTGTCGGGATGTCATCATCAGGCCCAGGCGTGAGGAGCGGACTAAGGAGAGGAGCGGTGATGTCACCCCAGGCTGCCGGCGGGAAGAAGAGAGGCCGCGGGGGTGCCGCAGTGACGGAGAAGCTGGAGAACGCGGCGGTGAAGCCTGTCGGGGCTTCGCTGGGTGGATGAGACGGCGTGGGAAATTAAGAGGACAGAGGCGGCAGAGCGATGACAGCAGCAGTGACGTCGTCGAAGGAGGGAGCCGCGGCCCTGACTGCGGCTCTAACAGCGGCTGACAGTAGGATCCGGGAGACATCGGAAGCCCGGGGGCAGCGGTCGGGACATCGCACAGCCGGCGGTGAGATTAGAGATCACCACGACCTTGGCAGCAGCTGGTGTCGGGCGCCGGGGGATGTCAGACGCCCGGGGTCAGAAGCCGGCACTTCACACAGCGGGAGGCAGGATGTCGACGCTCACCGCGGCTTCTGGAGCAGCTGATGAGAGCCGTCGGGTGAGCGTGCAGATGTCAGGAACCGGAGTATAGCGGGAGAAGGCGGGAGAGGAGTGTTTACGGTCAGAACCAGGAGGAGGCAACCTGCGGCATGATGCTGCGGTGTTTGTGCCGGCGGCACTCAGAGATGGGGGCGCCCGGGCACAGTCATGGGGGGAGGAGAAGCAGGGGAAAACTTCACCACAAAGGAGCCTGAATGGGGGATCCCCCTTTACTCCAACACTTAGAAATCATACAGGGGCAGCAGGATGTGGGTGAGGAAGCTCCTATATCTTTTACCTATAAAAAAGAACCAGGAAAATATGGAGGGAAAGGATCTGTGGGTTGGTCATCTGGGGTGGCAAATAACATACCATCCCTAGAAAACAACGTTTTCAAAATCCCTGCTAATATAGGAAGTCAGCTGAACGGAGCCTTATACAAGCCAAATGAGGCTATAATTAATAATAACAAACTCCGGGAATATAAAAAACAGCACACCAAACAACCTAAATTGGGGGATGGGGAGAAAAATGGGTTCCATATGGATTCTACCAACAGCATAGCAATTAAAGGGGAAGCGTATCAAAAGATGTTGGGAAGCTCCCAGTTGAATGAGATTACTTTCGGCATCAATGATGATCTAGAAAGCATTTACACGATAGAATCCTCTGACGAGGCTGATTCATACGAAGCGTATGGGAGCGATCCTTTTATTGATAAGGTCTTTGATAAGGCTTCATCTTTATACTCTTCCTCTGAGGGGGATAATACTCCTGAGATTAACACTTCGTTGATAGATGACATATCTACCTGCCTCAGATGACCATCCTTCAGAAGGCTTTGTAGTTAGAATGTGTACAGCCCTTTTGGAATCACTGGATGCTTCAGTAGAAAACCATATTATTCAAAGAAACTCATTTAAGCAAAAAGAATCCAAGGCTTCTGAAGTCTTCATTAAAAATCTTTTTACGGATACTTAGTTGCACCTAACTGATGATTCCTACCCTAATTCTACTAGAAACTTTGATAACACCACAAAAAATCGAGAAGTACCCGACTCTCATGGAAATCATGAGCCCCGACCCTCTATTACTCTAAAATAGACTGATATCCCTAATAAAAATCATGAGACATCAATACTAGCCGATGGTACCCATTCAACTTCTTTGATCTCTTCAAGGGTCTCTTGTATACGTTATCTTCACGACCCAAAGATAATTGAGCCAATCAAAATTAAAAGTGACATATTACAATCAAGCAACTCTCAAACGCTGTCCATGTTCTCAGACTCATTGAATAAAATTAAAAAGGACATTGCTTCTTTCAACTCCACCCTGGCCAATTATGAGGATTTTAAAAGAAAAAACAATGTTAAAATACGAGGGATCCCTGAGTTAGTCCAGACCTACCAGCTAAAGAGCTATATATCTTCAATGATCATCTACTTATTTCCCAATACCAATGAGAACTATCTGATTGAAAAAAACTTTTCGAATACGCAGACCACTCGCACTTCCGCAAGACTTAGCAAGAGATGTTATTGTGTCGTTTCATCTAAACTGGATAAGAAGTGCGCTTCTTGGAATATCCAAAGAACTAAAATTCAAATCTTCCCCCTACAGCCATCTATCTTTCTTTAAGGACTTATCAAGAGTCACCTTACAAAAAAGGAAAGCATTCTCCTCTACTACACGCGAACTGCTACGTGCTGAGATACCATATTTCTGGACTCAATCTTCGACTCTCCTGGTGAAATATGCAGCAAGGCTAATTCCTATCTCATCTCCGGACGAAGGGACTGACTTCTTAGAATGTGCCGGAATTAAAATTTCCAAGATCTCCCGGGCAAGCTCTTCTTCTTCGAACTCGGACCTTCATCCTGACTGAAAGAACTGTACTTTACTATTTTAACTTACTTCAGGTTTTCATACTTGTCTTTATTAGTATTATATTCCACTTGTATAATATTCTGGGAATGAACCGGACATTCCCCCCAATCGGTCCCAGGGGCATCACCGGATACCCCGGATGCGGCAGGCTACTATACCTCCTATACTCTACTTTATATATGCTTACTAATTGGCACATTGGAGGCAAACGAGAATAATTGCTTTTTTTTTTAGGTATTAATATGAAGATTTCTAAACCATTATTATAAGCTTTTTTACTTTATTGCAGAGAAATTAAGCAACTGGATAGTAACGTTGAGTTTGTAGCTTTTTCTTAGCTAACACAGATATGCAAACATTACAGCATATTTCTGTCCACTGATTTCTATTTCTTACTGATACTCAACTCTGATGATCACTAAAAAGACTCTTAGTATTATTCGAGGTCAATATGTAAAACTTTGTGGTCTCTGATTTATTATGTATATAGCCTGTCTACTCCCCCACTCTCTGGGGGATTTCCCTGTCTTCACTGGGAAATTTCTTTTTCCCTATCCCATCCCTTTGTTTTTGTACCCTTTCCCTTCCCTCATAAAATTCTTTAAAAATCTAATAAAGATTATTGGAAAATAAAAAATATTTTGACAAGAGAAGAAGGGAGGCGAGGTTTGTTGTTGGGGACATGGCTTGGTTGTTCTCTAGGAATCTGCGTTTGAAGGTTCCTTCTAAAAAGTTGGGGCCTAAGTTTGTAGAACCCTTCAAAGTGGTTCAGATTGTCAACTCGGCAGCGGTGAGATTAGACATTCCTTCGTCCTAGAAAATTAATTCAGTTTTTCATGTATCTTTGCTGAAGAAAATTGACACGCCAGATAAGGTGGCTATGCCGTCTGCTCCTCCAATTGATGAGGTCTGTGAGTTTGAGATTCCACGCATTCTTGATTCCAGATGGCACAGAGGAGGGTTACAGTATCTCATGTCCTGGAATGGTTTCGGTCCCGAGGACAATTCCTGGGTGAAAGCTGAGGACGTCTCAGCCACAAGGTTAATTAAAGCTTTTCACTGGAGATTTCCATATAAGGCCCGGCCTAGAGGATCTGGGGAATCCTCATTAAAGGGGAGGTACTGTTAGAATGTTTTGTTTGACCGTCCGCCATTTTCTTGTGGTGTTCAGGCTGCTGGTCTTTCTCCTCTGGTGCTGGGTTTGTCTTGGGTCAGGTGATTGTATCACTCTTTATTAACCTGCACCTGTCTCCCTATCCTTGCTGGACAACAGTGTTAATCCGCTTGAGTTCTGGCTTGTTCTTTGCATTGCCTTCTGTGTTTGCCTTAAGTGCTGGGATCTCTGGTCCTGCTCGTCCTTGTTTCTTTATCCTATTGGTTTCTGCAGCCTTCTCTGTGTTTTCTATTAGGAGTTGACCCATTTTTATACCCAGTCCTTAGATCTTTCAGGGACCCCCCTCCCCCTTTCTATAGGTCATCGCTTGAGATTAACCTAGGATCATCGGTGGGTCTATTCACAAGGAATGGGTCTCCCACTCCATCGTAGGGTATCAGTCTAGTTGCAGTGCAAGGTCAGTTTTCCCCCTTCTACCCTAGTCCTGTGCTGCAGAACCGTAACAATTTCAGCTCGGCCTCTGCATGCACCATGACCATCATGTCCAGTTCCCCGTCCCTTGCCACGCGCCTTGCCCATTTTAAATGGAGGACAATATTTTCCACATTCACTACAAATGGCTGAATTTGGAGCAAACTTATATGTGATCTGTGTGATAGAAAACCACAGTTTTAAATAGCTGGCCTGTAGGTAACTATTTTAATAGCAAACAGTTGTCAATAACTTCGGGGGTGGACATCTGGCCCTGGGGCTCCCTCTCTGGCTTCTCAGATCCCGGTAAGCTGCATTGTTCATCTGTTAAACTTGGCTGTTCAGGATATATCACGGTACTATTGCGATCCGCGATGGGAATTCCCTGACCAGCCTTTTATACATTTCCTCTTTTGGTCACTTGACCTGAGTATTTGCTTACAACAGGATTGCTTTGCCAGAGGGGCGGCCCTTGTGTTTTGCTTGTATGCTCCTTGGTGCACTATCTTACCAAGTATGATTATTTATATATTTTGTATGCATAATAAACATTTATATTTATATATAAAAAAGTATTTTTCTTGCTGTCACCGCGTACTCCAGTTTCTCTTGTTATGGCATAGTCTATTGGAGTTGGTGTATTTGTTTGCTGGGAGGCTCACCAGGTGGTGATGTCATCCTGTGCATTTTTATGCACACTGGTTTTGTTTTTAAATGGCTGAATTTGGAGAAAACTTATATGTGATCCATGTGATAGAAAACCACAGTTTTAAATAGCTGGCCTGTAGGTAACTATTTTAATAGCAAACAGTTGTCAATAACTTCGCTAACAACTGCAACAAAATTTCAATGGAGGCTAGAAATGGCAGAATTTTAAGCAAACTTATATGTGATCCGTGTGAAGTAAAACCACAGTTTTAAGTAGCTGGCATGTAGGTAACTATTTTTTACAGCAAACTGTTGTAAATAATTTCGCTAACACAGGATGGGGGTTGTATTAGTTAGCTTCAATGAAAAAAATTAAATCCTTGGAAGAAGATAACTTTATTGTATTTTATGTATAACAATAACATATAATGATACCATGTAACATTGAAAATATCTTTGTTCTACTGATGTCTCTTTGTAAAATGTTATTCTGTAAATTTCTTAATAAAAATGATCTGATTAAAAGTGTCAGTCTTGTAGTCCAAGAAATACAGTAATTTCCCTTTCTCATTGAATTATACAACTGTCTGTTATGTTTTGTACAATTTGTCAATAACATATATTCTTTCTATGCGTCTGAGTTATATTTTGATGGTCAACAAAATATGATTTTCTAGTAATTCATTTTTTACACTGTAGGTATGATGATAACTTCTCTCCTCTGTGTTTGACCCTGTTAAAATAAAAACACATATAAACCTCCCATGCCGGCACGGTTCGTTCCAGCACTTGTGTTTCAGGGGCTCATGTAAGGTTGTTATGTCATGTGAACCCTGCGTCCAATTTTGCTGGCATCACTGTTCTCGCCTTAATCAGAGAGAAGTCGCAGGCCTGGCTTCCTGTTGATGTTCCAACACGTCCAAAAGCAGGGAAAGTAAAGCCCGAGGTGATTGGGCACAGGGCTTGTGTGATGTAACAATCTCATGTGAGTGCAGGGAACGCGAGTGTCAATACCGCTTGTACGGCCCTGGCACAGAAGGAGAGTATGATTTTTATTTTTTTAACAAAGCCAAACATGAGGAATGACAAGGGGTTGTCATAGTAGTGCACAACCCCTTTAAGAAAATACAATTTTCAGTTAAAATGTTTCCAACATTCTGAACATGAAAAAGGCTTCTCCCCTGTGTGACTTCTCTGATATTGTTTAAGAGATTATTTCCATTTAAAACATTTCCCACATTAAGAACCTGTGTGAATTCTCTGGTGTTTAACCAAATCTGATTTCTGGATAAAATATTTCCCACATTCTGAACATAAAAAGGGTTTCTCCCCTGAGTGAGTTCTCTGGTGTGTGATAAGATTTGATTCATTTGTAAAACATTTCCCACATTCTGAACAGGAAAAAGGCTTTTCCCCTGTGTGAGTTTTCTGGTGTGTGATAAGATTTGATTTATTTGTAAAACATTTCCCACATTCTGAACAGGAAAAAGGCTTTTCCTATTGTGTGAGTTCTCTGGTGGTTAACCAAATCGGATTTCTGGATAAAATATTCCCCACATGCTGAAAATGAAAACGGCTTCTCCCTTGTGTGAGTTCTCTGATGTTTGATAAGATTTGATTTACCGTATATACATACTAGTGTATAAGCCAAGTTTTTCAACACATTTCTGTGCTGAAAATGCCCCCCTTGGCTTATACACAAGTCATCTGTCCCAGAAAGTCATGGGGGGAGGGGGAGCGGCGGAACAGAGTGTCACAGAGGCAAGAGATGGCAGGGAAGGGGAGCGGCGGGTGATAGAGGCAGGTGCCGGCGGCTGCGCTGAAGCCTGTACCATTGCTAAAGAGAAATGAATATTAATTTCTCTTATAGCGTGCACAGTGACATACACAGCCGCCGGTTACCAGACGACGTCCTACTCACCCACCAGCGCGCCCTCACAGCATCTCGATGATCTTCGGGGCTGGCGCGAACTGCCGAACAATCACATGGCCCCGCTCATTAAAGGTAATGAATATGCACACCTCTCCACTCCCATAGCCGTGGAGGGAATATTCATTACCTTAATAAGCGGGGCCACATGATCGCTCAGCACAGGAAGAGCTGCCAGCGCCAAATGAGATGCTGCAGAGCATGCAGGTGGGTGATTAGGATGTTTGTTTTTTATTTAATAGGAACCATGCATACCAGGACAGGACAGGGGAGCCATGTATACCGGGACAGGACAGGAAGAGAGGGGGAAGCCATGCATACCGGGACAGGAAAGGGGAACCATGCATACAAAGACAGCGATGGAGGAGCCATGCATACAAGGGCAGGGGAGCCACACATACCAGGACAGGGATGAGGGGACAACGCATAACAGGCTTATACTTGAGTCAATAAGCTTACCCAGTTTTCCATGGAAAAATAAGTGCCTCGGCTTATACTCGGGTCGTCTTATACTCGAGTATAAACTGTATTTGTAAAACATTTCCCACATTCTGAACAGAAAAAAGTCTTTTCCCCTGTGTGACTTCTCTGGTGCATAACCAAATCGGATTTCTGGATAAAATATTTCCCACATTCTGAACATGAAAAGGCTTCTCCCCTGTGTGAGTTCTCTGGTGCTTAACTAAATATGATTTCTGGATAAATTGTTTCCCACATTCTGAACAGGCAAAAGGCTTTTCCCCTGTGTGAGTTCTCTGGTGCTTAACCAAATCTGATTTCTGGATAAAATATTTAGCACATTCTGAACAGGAAAAAGGCTTCTCCCCTGTGTGAGTTCTCTGATGTTTTATAAGATTTGATTCATTTGTCATTTCCCACATTCTGAAGAGGAAAAAGGTTTCTTCCCTGTGTGGGTGCTCTGGTGCTTAACCAAATCTGATTTCTGGATAAAACATTTTCAACATTCTGAACACGAAAATGGTTTCTCTTCTGTGTGGGTTCTCTGGTGTGTAACAAGATTCTAATTCTGTTTAAAACATTTCTCACATTTGGAACAGGAAAAAAGCTTCTCCCCTGTGTGACTTCTCTGGTGCTTAACCAAATTGGATTTCTGTGTAAAATATTTCCCACATTCTGAACATGAAAATTACTTCTCTCCTGTGTGAGTTCTCTGGTGCCTAACGAAATCTGATTTCTGATTGAAACATTTCCCACATTCTAAACAGGCAAAAGGATTCTCCCCTGTGTGGGTTCTCTGGTGCTTAACCAAATCTGGTTTCTGGATAAAATATTTCTTACAGTCTCAACAGGAAAAAGGTTTCTGCTCTGTGTGGGTTTTCTGGTTCTTAACCAAATCTAATTTCTGGATTAAATATTTCCCACATTTTGAACAGGAAAATTACTTCTCTCCTGTGTGAGTTCTCTGGTGCCTAACGAAATCTGATTTCTGATTGACACATTTCCCACATTCTGAACAGGAAAAAGGCTTCTCCCCTGTGTGACTTCTTTGGTGCTTAACCAAACCGGATTTCTGGTTAAAATATTTTCCACATTCTGAACAGGAAAAAGGTTTTTCCCCTGTGTGGGTTCTCTGGTGCTTAACCAAATCTGATTTCTGGATAAAACATTTTCCACATTCTGAACAGGAAAAAGGCTTCTCCCCTGTGTGGGTTCTGTGGTGCTTAACCAAATCTGATTTCTGGATATAACATTTTTCACATTCTGAACAGGAAAAAGGCTTCTCCCCTGTGTGGGTTCTCTGGTGCGTAACCAAACTTAATTTACAATTAAAACATTTCCCACATTCTGAACATGAAAAAGGCTTCTCTCCTGTGTGAGTTCTCTGATGTTTGATAAGATTTGATTTATTTGTAAAACATTTCCCACATTCTGAACAGGTAAAAGGCTTCTCCCCTGTGTGACATCTTTGGTGCCCAACCAAACCGGATTTCTGGTTAAAATATTTTCCACATTCTGAACAGGAAAAAGGTTTATCCCCTGTGTGGTTTCTCTGGTGCTTAACCAAATCTGATTTCTGGATAAAACATTTTTCACATTCTGAACAGGAAAATGGTTTCTCCCCTGTGTGGGTTCTCTGATGCTTAACCAAATCTGATTTCTGGATAAAACATTTTCCACATTCTGAACAGGAAAAAGGCTTCTCCCCTGTGTGGGTTCTCAGGTGCGTAACCAAACTTAATTTACGACTAAAACATTTCCCACATTCGGAACAGGAAAAAGGCTTCTCCCCTGTGTGACTTCTCTGGTGCTTGACCAAATTGGATTTCTGTGTAAAATATTTCCCACATTGTGAACATGAAAATGACTTCTCCCCTGTGTGAGATCTCTTGTGCCTAACCAAATTTGATTTCTGACTGAAGCATTTTCCACATTCTGAACAGGAAAAAGGCTTCTCCCCTGTGTGGGTTCTCTTGTGCTTAACAAAAACTGATTTCTGGTTAAAACATTTCCCACACTTAGAACAAGAAAATCTATTCTCTGCTGTGTGAATTTTTTTATGTTTAAGTAAAGACTTTTCGAGAGGTAAACTATTTCCATATTCCGAATGCGATAATGGGTTCTTTGATTTAGGAGCAGTTCCTTTTTTAATGCTTATTTTGCGACTGTGATTTTCTTTAGTAGTCGGTAATGAGTCAGAAGACAGGACCTGTTTCAAAGGATCAGATGGTCGATCTTTGCTGTGAAGGGATGATGGTACATCTGGCGTAATGGCATTCACTTCAATTGTATCCTGTGGAATCTCAAGATCATCTGATTTAAAAATTGAAGATGTCAGATGTCCCTCTGATTTCTTGGTACCTCCTAAGAATCAAACCAATTACTATTTTAGAATTAAATATTCTCAGATTTAATATTTTTTAACATTTCTACATAAACTGTCCGTAAATATGGCAAGTTATGTGAAAAATTTGAATTATTCACCAAGACAATGATAGTTCACAGTCTAACAGAAAACTTCATAGCATGAACAAAAGGAGCATGGTTTTCAACTGTTGTTCATTGTGACTCACAAATATGGAATAAAAAGCCACTCAAGAATGTTATGTAGGTAAAAATAATTCCAAAAAAAGTTCTACTCATCTTACAAAAAAAAAGTCCCCATTCAGGTCCATCACCTTTCAATGGAAAAACAGAGGTTTCCATATTATTAGTGGCTCAAAGGCTCTTGAAAAGCAACATGGCTTCCATAAAATCCAGCAATATCCACTCTCCCAAAGTCAAACTTCCTCATCGCTTCTAAGCCTTGCAGTGTGCCCAAACCACATTTAAGATCCCTGTATTTAGCATTTCTGTAGTGAGAAGAACCCACTTAACTTGCTGTATGTGTGTCTCCTGGAGCACAATCTGGGCACTATGTGTTGGGTAATAAAATGGCATATTATCAATTTTTACTGTCCAACATCCATTGCATGCTAATTATGGGCAAGTGCCTGTGGAGTCCAAATAGTCACTACTCCTATAGACCAATTCATTGAGTGTTATACTGTCCAAAATGTCACTTTATAGGGATTTCTACTGCTCTGGTTTTCTGACATTTTGTCATATTAGAGCAAATGGAGTATCCTATCTAATCTGGAACCTGCTACTGCGACGTCTCTTTCTGTCATCAGGCGCAGCCTTATTCATTCCGCAGGCAGCACTGGTAATGGAGGAGACGTCAGAACCAGAAGCTCTGAGTGGCACCGGCTCTGTCCAACCACTAAGGTTAGGGTAGCTATGTTGTACCATCCAGTCTGGCACTATGAGCGTGTGTGTTGTTCAGCTGAAGTAATCTGTTCCCCGCTTCAGCCAATTGGAAAGCACCAAACCCTACTAAAGCCCAAAAACTATTGCCGGAAACTGCCAGATACAGCCTTGTTCTCCTCTGGTTCAGTCCTTTGTGTTCAGCTCCTGGCTTGCCTATTTGTTTCCTGTTGTGACCCCCACCCGTTTACTGACTATTCTTGTGTCTTCTGATTATATATTTTCTCTGTCTTCATGGTTGCAACCCAAGTACCATACTATTCTTCTTACCATCTCTCCCTGTCGAATGTAAGCCCGCAGGGGCAGGGTCCTCTCTGTATCAGTCTGTCATTGTTAGTTTGTTTACTGTAAGTGATATCTGTAATTTGTATGTAACCCCTTCTCATGTACAGCACCATGGAATCAATGGTGCTATATAAATAATAATAATAATAATAATAATAATAATAATAATAATAAAATATCACACTACAGAAAAGCAAGTAACAGCGTGGCCCTACCTAGACGTATGTGCACAAGTCCAGATGTAGAGGGGTTTAAGAAGTTAAAGAGTGAGGGGCAAAAGTGTGACTATAGACAATAACACATCTACTGAAATTATCAAGCTGAATAGCTTTCTTAAGTATAAAAAAAATTGAGTAACTAGTGGTGAAACCTCTCTGGGGTAATTACAGTTACGGGGCTCGGTGGCTCCTGGCAATCTAAACTATCGTAAGGGCCAATATTTTCTATCACATGAGTTTCAAGAAGAAATATACTTTTAAAGAGATCTATTTATAATAGCGCAGAGCTGAGGTGTTGTAAATTCAGATCTCGGCATTTGGAAGAGGCAATGGAGACCTTATTTTAAAAACTATCAGTGAGTAACAGACTCACATATATGAGGCCGAGCCCACCACAATCAAACTATCATACAGAATGAACAGGTAAAAAAAAAAGACATTTTTTCATTCTATGTTACATCTCTAGCAACAACATATGTAGGAGTGGAAAACTCCAACATTAAACTGGAGTGGCACTCATTTATGTTGGAGGACTATTAGAGCTACTATGAGTCCTGACCAGAAGATTAGAGAAAGTATTAGCACCCCCCATTTCAGGAGAGATTGTGCAGTAATCTGAATTCCTTAGGATCAAAAGCATAATGGAATTTATGACGTGGAGTGAATCTATGAAACCAGGGCTCGAGCCATGCCAACACATCTCCTGCAGGAGTGAATAAATGTATATTACAGCCATCAGCCACGCACAGCTTAGAGATATATCATGGCTCAGGTGTAATGGTTTTCCTGTAGATTATCACAATCCTCCTTGAAATTAGTTTTAATACAAATTGAAAAGTCAGGATAAATGGAAACTCTGTTGTTATTGTACAGAAATTCACACTTGGCCTCACTGCACTTTTAGTGTTAGTGATCATAAAAGAGAAGTTTGGCCAGAAAGACTGGACCTGGTCTTGTAGGGACCATATGAGACATTCAGCAGCAGAGAAGGGAGAGAAGGGAGATTCATCCAATAAGATCCCAGAGATCTAGGAAGCCAACAGCATCGTTACCCTCCACTTTCTCTAAGAGGCCCAACATAATATTTTTCTTCAAGTGATTTTCTATCTTGTCAGCACATTCTAGGTACACTGTCATTTGGCTTTGTAGTTTATAGATCTCGGCAAGTAATGGTCAGCGTCTTCTAATCCCAGGGGGTAGGTGGATCCTCCAGGTGGTAAGTTCTATAGAGA
This sequence comes from Dendrobates tinctorius, assembly GCF_039654945.1. Lineage (NCBI taxonomy): Eukaryota > Metazoa > Chordata > Amphibia > Anura > Dendrobatidae > Dendrobates > Dendrobates tinctorius. The sequence continues at coordinate 15,423,221 of NW_027361794.1, forward strand.
AGGGCTTTCAATGTGTGGCGCCCCTGAGGATTCAGTTGCCACAGAGGTACTGCACCTCCTCCTGAGGTGTGGTACCCCACCATCCAGGTAAGTTGGAGGCTCCTGACAACGTTCCAACACCTGCATCCCACACAACACAGTAGTTCAGCAAAGCCACATTGCGGCTCCCTGCTTGGAGTGTAGCAGAGCACCTTTGGTGGCTCCCTGCTTGGAACACGAAACGTGCTGTGAGGAGGGTGGAGTTAGAATACATAAAAGAGCGGGAAGGTTTAGGATTGCAGGTCAGTCAGTCAGTTCAGCTCAGAGGAGTGAGGAGAGAAGATCCCTGGGAGAGGGATGGAGGAAGGAGGTGCTGCAGCAGACCTCAGTGACCTGGGTCTGCTGGCACGGGAAAGGAAAGAAGGAGAAACCATTTAAGGAAACCAGGATGGATGAACACAGAACTTAAGCACATGCTAAAAAGGAAGAAAAAAAAATGTTTATAGAATGGAAAGAGGGAGGCATATCTAAAGAAGAATATAATGTTGTCTGCAGAACCTGCAGGGCACAAATCAGATTAACTAAAGCTGACAATGAATTGAGGCTTGCAAGAGATGTCAAAAGCAATAATAAAGGATTTTGGGGATATGTCAAAAGTAAAAGAAAAGTCAAAGATGCTATAGGATTTTTACAGGATGAAAATGATGAAATGGTAAGACAGGATGTTGAGAAGGCTGAACTTTTAAATTCCTATTTTGCATCTGTTTTCTCTCAGAAAGGAAATGTAACATCAACTGTTCTTCACTGTCCTATTAAGGGAATAGAAGAATGCAGGAAATCTATAAACAGAAAGATAGTGAGGAAACACTTAGCTAACCTAAATAAATTCAAGTCTCCAGGTCCAGATGAATTACACCCCAGAGTACTGAAGGAGATAGCAGAAGAAATTTTTGAACCCCTCTCCATAATCTTTGAAAATTCTTGGAGAACAGGAGAAGTGCCAGAAGACTGGAGAAGAGCAAATGTTCCTATCTTCAAAAAGGGGAAGAAGGTGGACCCAGGCAACTATAGGCCGGTGAGTCTGACTTCTATACCAGGAAAGATCTTTGAACAAATTATTAAACAACATGTATGTCAGTACCTGGATAAGAATGAAGTGATTAAACAGAGTCAGCATGGGTTTGTAACTAATAAGTCATGTCAGACTAACTTAATTTCCTTCTATGACGGAATCACTGATTGGGTGGATCAAGGAAATGCTGTGGATATAGTATATCTTGACTTCAGCAAAGCATTTGACAAAGTATCTCATACAATCCTTATTGAAAAAATGACTAAGTATGGAATGGACAAGGCAACTGTTAGGTGGATTCATAACTGGCTTAGTGATCGGACCCAAAGAGTGGTCGTAAATGGCTGCACATCCAGTTGGAAGAATGTCTCAAGTGGGGTACCACAGGGCTCTGTCCTGGGCCCTGTATTGTTCAACATCTTTATCAACGATTTAGATGAAGGAATTCAGGGTAAACTGATTAAATTTGCTGATGACACAAAGTTAGGAGGGATAGCTAATACTAGAGAAGAGAGAGAGAGGATTCAAAAAGATATAAATAAACTGGAGAAGTGGGCAGCAACTAACAGAATGGTTTTTAACAGGGAAAAATGCAAAGTACTACATCTGGGCAATAAAAATGAAAAAAGCATATACAGAATGGGAGGAATAGGGCTAAGCAACAGCACATGTGAAAAAGACTTGGGTATACTAATAGGTCACAGACTGAATATGAGTCAACAATGTGATGCAGCAGCAAAAAAGGCAAACGCAATTCTAGGATGTATTAACAGAAGCATACAGTCACGTGAAGTCATTATTTCCCTCTACTCCTCTTTGGTCAGACCTCATCTGGAATATTGTGTCCAGTTTTGGGCACCACATTTTAAAAAAGACATCAACAAACTGGAGCAAGTTCAAAAAAGAGCGACCAGAATGGTGACCGGTCTGCAAACACTGTCTTATGAGGAAAGGTTGCAGGATTTGGGATTGTTTAGTTTGCAAAAGAGAAGACTGAGAGGAGACTTAATAGCTGTCTACAAATATCTCAAGGGCTGTCACATTGTAGAAGGATCATCTTTATTCTCATTTGCACAAGGAAAGACTAGAAGCAATGGGATGAAACTGAATGGGAGGAGACAGATTGATTAGATATTAGAAAAAACTTTTTGACAGAGTGATCAATGAGTGGAACAGGCTGCCACGAGAAGTGGTGAGTTCTCCTTCAATGGAAGTTTTCAAACAGAGGCTGGACAGACATCTGTCTGGGATGATTTAGCGAATCCTGCTTTTAGCAGGGGGTTGGACCAGATGGCCCAGGAGGTCCCTTCCAACTCTACCATTCTATGAGAAAGACATTGGAAAGAAACCTGATCTTCCATAAGAAGGAGAGACTGGTACGGAACGAAGGAGTAAAAGGGAACAGAGGACGTGGGTTAGGAGAGAACCCTGCCTAGAAGTTCTAAGTGCAAGGCCGGGGCCCGGTCCCCGAGGTTGTATGGATACTAATGGTCCTACAGCAGACACCGGTGGAGTAGTGAGCTGTAAATGCACTACTCCCATCTAAGACTTGGGAGCACAACAGCAACTTGGATAGTGAGCCGGGACTCAAGAGTAAGGAGTCCCCGAAGCAGGCTACAGCTGTCTGCCGTACAAGTATAGTTCTTGGGAACATCTGTCAGGAGGAACTCCAATGTAACTCAGTACTAGGAGTACTTCACACCAAAGGCGCTATAAGAGGAGACGTTCAGAAAGGCACAGGTTGGCGGAGTGTTGGAAGGGAGCATTCCATCTTGCCTGGAGGTTGACTGGGTCCCTGACCCGGAGGACACAGGACGGAGGCAGGCACCTGTGTGTACTACAGACTCTGAGTAAAGCTTTGGAACTACATGCTCTGGTGTCCTCCACTTATTCCGGCGCTAACACACCCTGTACCACTACATCGGGGTACCAGCTTCTACACCGCCTGTGCCTCTCCTCTACCCCTACATCTACACTGCCCTGGGACTACAGCTCCACCTGTGGGGAGCTTCACCATCTTGGCTGCAACACACCACCAGTCCCAGAGGATCTGCATGCAGCGTCGGCTTAACATCTTCCTTGCCGAATACCACAGGTGGCGTCACAAACTACTCAAACAACTACATTCCACCAATCTCCATTGCCTGGGCGCCCAGGGCCACGGACTGGGTCACCGCTGCTGTGACACATCCCGCTGACACAGGCTGGGTACCGAGTACCCCACAGCCCTGGGAGGGTGACCCAACTGCCCAAAGTCATTTGCACAGTTTTGGGTGAAGGAGAATGTTGTTTTCTATAGGCAATATGGTGATCACACGATTGTGATACGGCCGGACTACACATCCGATAATTCAGCCACAGCCGGTGACTGAGAAGAATCTGTGACTTCTCTGCATTTAGTGGTTACTACTCACCTGGGTAGTCATATGTAGGAATCTCCTCTTTACACACCTCATCACCCCTCACATATGTCTCTGTAGCATTAATATGGGTCAGATCTTCACCCTGAAATAATTATGTGGTATTTTAGTGAATTACAAAAAAAAGTTTTACATTTTTATCTCCATTAATTTTTTATAGATTTCTAAAGTTTTAAAAAAGTATGAATTTTGGGCTTGTATGATGTTACATTTTTTTTATCATATCTTGTGTTAGAAATGAGATAAAGATATTGGAGAGGACATTGTGTTTAGAACGGTTCAGGGTTTAATTTGATATGTCATAAGATTATGTTTGTTGACATTTTGTTTTTGAGGAGTCAAATTCAAAATTTTGATGCGCAATTTTGGAAAAACCATATGTTAAAAAAAATTCAAAAAAGGCGTGTGTGTTACTTGAGTTCTTGGTTACATTTGTACAAGGATCGTACAAGTGGCTCACAGGCCCGTGATGTGTGGCTCGCGGCTGTCTACCAGCTTGGTGCATCAGCACCAGGTCTAGCAATCAGCTATGAAGAGTAAGTCTCCAGATGGTGACTTTTGTGAGTAGCCCCTTCATAGAAGTACAGATCGGAAAGGGGGTAAGGTAGGAACCCTTGGGATTTCTGTGGGCAAGCTTTGTCTGTCATTATACCAGTGATGGGGGCTCTGGGTGTCACAAATGTGAGTTTGGCGAGAGCTGGATGTGGCTAGCAAGCCTCGCTCAGAGCTGATTGTGGCTCTCAAGGTCAGAAAGGTTGGGGACCTCCGCTCTATAGTAACGCAGTAATAAAAATGGAGTTTTTCAGTGCTCTACACTGTGCAGTTACAGTTTTAACTAAAGTTAGGTTAATCCAAAAAGAAAAACATTAAACTATTAATACAAATGCACTGAAAGTGAAGACACCAGCCGGGATTGTAGTACACGGACTCACTGGATGCCTGTGTAGAGACTACTGTTGGTTTAACGCAGCAAGAGCGCACAGGTCCAGGCACGTCAGGACATGGGGTCTCCTTTCCTTCTCTTGCTTTTAAAATAATAATTTACTTCTGTCAGTATTGACCTCTAAATTTTCCCCTTCGGGTATTTATTCATTTGTTCCTTTTTTATGTTAATTATTGCTATATCCCACACCCCTTCTGGGTTGCGCTTGTGGTTGTCGCCTTTCTAGAATCTGCTCAGGTTGTCTCCATTACTGGGCAGATAGGGAAGAGTTGACTGGATTGGTTGAGGGCAGTTTGAGCGGGAAGATTTGAGTGTTTATAAAGCTCATCTCACGGTCCAGTCAGCTGTTCGTCATGTGAAGAAGCAGCCAAAGCATCCCTCCTAATATCTAAGAAAAAGTGTTGAGGTTTTTTTATTTGGAAAACCTAGACCCTACACTATTAGACCACAGGCCAAACAGATCTAAATTCAAGATTTTTGAATTGACACTGTTTATATGGGGCTTTTATTGAAGTAAGTAAGATCCCATTGAGCGCCCAACTTGAATTTTGGTACAGATGTGGCTGAGCATAGGAAGGAAACGTGGGTTTTTTCCTCATTTTATTTCATATTGATCTTTCGGAAATGTGTTTTGAAATTTTGCGTTGGATTCCGCATTGAGAACAAAAAAATTGAGTAAGAAAGAAAACCTAACCGCGAAACGCGCGTCAGGGGGCTGCTGGGCAGGCTGGGGGAGTCACCCTTTGATTTATGGGTAAACATGAATGAATGACTGCATTGTGTGAGTTGACACTGGGCACTGCTTTTTGTCACCTTTAATTTATTTGTTCAACTCTCCTAAGCCACTTGACTTAATATGGTAATGACTGTTATTCTTATGCTGCTGTCTAAGGATATATACTGCCTCCCCTTCCTACCCCAGCTTACCTTCATGTCTACTCCATATTGCCTCTGCATTTGTAATACAATTTTGGTTTATTTAAAATTATATGTGATTTCTTGCAATAAAATTTGATATTTTTTTATTATGTTTTGTGGGACATTCTTACGCCATTTTTTTTGTTCTTTATGTGTTTTGGAGTTGTCCGTATAACCCAATATAGTTGGGTGTTCACCCTGGGAGAGTAATACTTTGTCACTCTCGGCCACAGCATGATGTCATGCTTGACGATTACTGTACTGAGTGGATTCCGCATTGGTAAAATATTAACAAAGACACTCTTGTGACATATCTGTTGAAAGCCTGTACTGTTCTACGTTGAAGGGTGTTTTTCCCAGAAATTCACATTTTTTCCACAACTTTGAAAAATAAATAATAACATTTATAGAATTTTTCTTCTTCACATTTTTCATCCTCTAGCACAGTATTACCAAAGAACAAATTTTCAAAAGAATTAAAAATCTAGTGGTAATATTCATTGGTTCACTTGACATGGAAAGACCCAGCACAAGACCTTCACAGCCGTCTACACATCACAGGGGAGATCTCATGACACCTTCTCTACATCTACCTGATGATCCTGAGGAACATTGGGATCTTCTTGTTTACACTCCTGTGGAAGAAGAGGATGGGGACATCTCTCTGGTGTTGTCCTCTTACTGGATAGATCTGGAGGAAACACATACAGGGACTGAATTCATTCTTTACATGCAGATAATTTTAGGCCGTGTGTATTTAGTCCTGTCTATTACCTGGTGATGTGAGGGGCTGGGGAACCTCCATCATGACGTCCTTGTACAGATCTTTGTGTCCTTCTAAATACTCCCACTCCTCCATGGAGAAATAGACTGCAACATCCTGACACCTTATAGGAACCTGGTAAGAAAAAAATGTTGGCACAACTTTATAATTGTGGGGCGCAGATAAGATCCCAATCTGTGACTTAATCTATATATAAACTTGGCACATACACGGGGATTCCAATGCAAATAGTGGTTTAATAAGGTACAGTACATACAGTGACGTTTCGGTCTGTATGACCTTCATCAATGTACCCTATAAAGCACTGTGCTTTCTTAGTGTTAGGCCCCAAGCTGCCTCTGTATTTAAGCCACAACTCTTTTTGCCCTAACACTAAGAAAGCACAGTGCTTTATAGGGTACATTGATGAAGGTCATACAGACCGAAACGTCGCTGTATGTACTGTCATCCTCCCCGATCCCTTCATAGCGTTACTGTATAATGTCCCAGCATTCCCTGCAGTGTCACCTCTCCAGTCAGCAGCTCAATCATCTTGTAGGTGAGTTCCAGGATCTTCTGGTCATTGATGTCATCATGTATCAGGGGGTGAGATGGAGGCCCTGTAATTGGGCTCAGGGGTCTTCCCCATCCCTTAGACACAGGGTCCTGACAGCGCTCACTAGAGGTCTTCTTCACTACTGTGTAATCCTGGTTATGGAGAGACACAATAATAAATCTCACTACAGACATTTCCAGAGTCCTCACCTCTCCAGTTCTGTCCATCTGTTATTCCCATAGATAAGAATGATGTAATGTGACGTCATCAGAATCTCTCACCTCTCCAGTAAGCCGGAAGAGGATCTCTAGGGTGAGGTGTAATATCCTCTCCGCCATCTTATCTCTGTCCATATCCATCTTTGATGGGTAAATCAGGAAAATTCTTTATACAGAAGATCTTCACTGAGAGGATCCGATATTGTAGAGACCTGAATGAGAAGATGAGCCGATGTAACATCATAAAAATCCTGTGTAATAATACAATTACTGGAGATAATAAGGGAAACATATGAGGAGATTTATTATTTTACAGTATTTAGTTTTCTTCTTTACATCTACTAATAAAACCTATATATTTAGGCCACAGACAACAAGCAGTTTCTCCCTCGGAGTCGGCAGCTGAATACGTTCCTCATAGACTCATCTTCCATAACGCTAATTCTCGTCTCATTACCGACACTGGAATCGGCATTAGCAATACTGCAGGAGATATTCATTACACGGGACAGGAGAAATAACTACTTCATGATGAGGACGACATCTTCATCTTCTACTACGGCTCTAGGAACATATTTGGCCAGAGTCCGTCACTGACTCCATCCCCACCGGCCGTCTATATGAAGGTTTCCCGTCTTCCCCGCACTGTAATCTTCTATCACGTTATATCACAGGTCTGAGTCACACACAGAAGATTGAGGCTTTTATAAAAGCTTCTTGGCAAGAACAACAAGACAGGAGATATATGAGGCCAATGTCTCCACGTACAGTAGGTTTTTCCCTCTGGATAAGTTGCTGTCTTTTTGGCACTTTCCCCCAATTAGAAGGGACACCTGTGGATATCGGGGTCTTTACCTGCTGCAGTCCTGGTGGGATTTACTCAGTAAAGTGGACGTTGGACAAAGATCACCATCAATTAACATCAGACGGAAGGAACATCGCTCCTCCATTCAGCTCTATGGATCTAGGAAGAAATCCACTGCAAGAAAAGAATGAGAAAGAGCAGAAGTCTGGTGAGACCACCGAGGCCGGATATTTCTATGGCTGCTCTGTGTGCACAGGACCTGTGATGAGGTCACAGGAGGGGAGGAGTCAGGGGTCACATGATCAGGGGCCTCAGTGTATGCAGGACTCTGCTGTGCTGGTTGTCATGGTGCTGGATGAGGGGAAGTTTCTGTGTGGGGTCAGGAGGGGTTTACAGGGTGGATGTACCAGAGCCGTGTGTGTAAGAGGTGTACGGAGCGGAGCCGTGTGTGTACGAGGTGTACGGAGCAGAGTCGTGTGTGTACGAGGTGTACGGAGCGGAGCCGTGTGTGTACGAGGTGTACGGAGCGGAGCCGTGTGCGTACGAGGTGAGCGGAGCGGAGCCGTGTGTGTACGAGGTGTACGGAGCGGAGCCGTGTGCGTACGAGGTGTACGGAGCGGAGCCGTGTGTGTACGAGGTGTACGGAGCGGAGCCGTGTGTGTACGAGGTGTACAGAGCGGAGCCGTGTGTGTACGAGGTGTACGGAGCGGAGCCGTGTGTATGGAGGGGAGCCATGTGTGTACGAGGAGTACGGAGCGGAGCCGTGTGTGTACGAGGTGTACGGAGCGGTGCCGTGTGTGTACGAGGTGTACGGAGCGGAGCCGTGTGTGTACGAGGTGTACGGAGCGAAGCCGTGTGCATACGAGGTGTACGGAGCAGAGCCGCGTGTGTACGAGGTGTACGGAGCGCAGCCGTGTGTGAACGAGGTGTTCAGAGCGGAGCCGCGTGTGTACGAGGTGTACGGAGCGGAGCCGTGTGTGTACGAGGTGTACGGAGCGGAGCTGTGTGTGTACGAGGTGTGCGGAGCGGAGCCGTGTGTGTACGAGGTGTACGGAGCGGAGCCACGTGTGTACGAGGTGTAAGGAGCGGAGCCGCATGTGTACGAGGTGTACGGAGCGGAGCCGCGTGTGAACGAGGTGTACGGAGCGGAGCCGCGTGTATATGAGGTGTACGGAGCGGAGCCGTGTGTGTATGAGGTGTACGGAGCGGAGCCGTGTGTGTACGAGGTGTACGGAGCGGAGCCGTGTGTGTACGAGGTGTACGGAGCGGAGCCGCGTGTATATGAGGTGTACGGAGCGGAGCCGTGTGTGTACGAGGTGTACGGAGCAGAGCCGTGTGTGTACGAGGTGTACGGAGCGGAGCTGTGTGTGTACGAGGTGTACGGAGCGGAGCCGTGTGTGTACGAGGTGTACGGAGCTGAGCCGCGTGTGTACGAGGCGTACGGAGCGCAGCCGTGTGTGAACGAGGTGTACGGAGCGCAGCCGTGTGTGAACAAGGTGTTCGGAGCGGAGCCGCGTGTGTACGAGGTGTACGGAGCGGAGCCGTGTGTGTACGAGGTGGACGGAGCGGAGCCGCGTGTATGCGAGGTGTACGGAGCGGAGCCGCGTGTGTGCGAGGTGTACAGAGCGGAGCTGCGTGTGTACGAGGTGTACGGAGCGGAGCCGCGTGTGTACGAGGTGTTCGGAGTTATCGGCCAAGTGACAGAGTGCCGCTTTTCAATTGCTTGTACACTGTAATCCGTACAGATTTGGACCTGAACTTTTGTCTTTCTGTCTCAGGCTAAGTGCCCACATTGCAGAAATGCTGCAGAAATGGACAAAGAGAAACAAAAAACGCACCAAATTCGCACCAAAAAAACACAGCAAAAATGCACCTAAAGCTGCGTTTTTGCGGCAGCTTCTTTCCTGCCAAGAGAAATCAGGTTTTGCTACAGAAAAAAAAGCAGCAAAAACACCCAGTGTGAAGTTACCCTAAAGTCCCCGTCACACACAGCGATATCGCCAGCGAGATCGCTGTGTGTGACAGGGATCAGCGACCAGCCCCCCTGCCGGGTATCTACGGTAAACAGCGGGTATCCAAGAGCTGCGCGGCTCTTAGATACCCGATGTTTACATTGGCAACCAGCTTGCTCGCTGGTCCTGATCGCTGGAGGGGCTGTCTAACTATGTCCCAGCAATCCCATCCATGTTGGATCGTTGGTGGGATCGCTGGGACATCGTTATGTGTAACGGGGCCTTAAGACTCCAACAAACCATGCAGCTACCCTAGAAACGCTGAGCACAGCTGTGTAAGCAAAATGAAAGGGTTTGTGCACTAATACACTTGATTCTACAAAAATGACATAGTTGTCTTATAAACCCATAATGCTGCATGTTTATCCCATTAGTCTCCTGCCTTCCTTGTCCAGGAGACATTTCATGGCAGCCACTGGTTGACTGCAGCGGTATCATTCTTTTACAACATTTGCTGCTTTCTTATGATACATAAAATGTTAGATTCCCATCTAAACCTGGACCCCCTGCTGTACACCCTGAGATATTAACGAATTTTACGAGGATTTAAAAATAGTAAACTGAATCATTCCCCGAGCTCACTACATTCTTGCTAATAAAAGTTCATTTGGCTTCTTGTTCTTTACTCATATGAAGCATGGTTTGTGGAAGCTGCGACCATTGCACTGGATCTCTTCTGCATGGTAAACCGTCTTCCCACAAGCTCCACACTTGGCACCTCCACCCAGATTTGGCATTGTCCTAAAAATACCAGTCTGGAACAAGTATGCAACATCTTTGTTATATTTAATAAAGAAAGAGTAACATTAGGTGAAACAATTGACAAGCAGACTCGTTATTGCTGATGAATCTTTCTATTACTCTAAGGCCGGGGTCACACTAACCGATGCAAAATACGGTCCGTAGTTTACAGGCGTAATACGGATGAATGACCCCTAAATAATGCTCCGTATGTCATCCGTAAGCAAGGTGCGGTCGCGTATTTTGCGCATGTCTGCATCCGTATGCAATCCGTATGGCGAGATTTTCTCGCAGCCTTGCAAAAGTACATTTAACGGTTTTGAGGCCTGCTAACTATTTAAATCATTAGCCTGCACCCTATTTATTGCCTCAGGAACAGGTGGCTGCCTCCATTCTGGCCATTTGTGACCTTGCCTTCACTAGGTGTGTTGCTGTTGTATGTGCAACATGGCAGAGGGTCTGAGTTTCAACACAACTGAGCAGGTTCTCTTCAACTGGCTTTTGTCACGCCGCTTTGGCCAACCATACCCAGTGATAGTGGATCCGCGGAGGAGGAGACGCATGTGGGTCCATCCGCTTTTGAGGCAACGACTCACAAGAGGTCATTTTCACCGCCTCTATTCTTCTATGCGGGAACATCCTGTAAAATTCTACCAATACTGTCGCATGAGCCATGCAACATTTGATCGACTCTTGGAGACAGTGCGCCCTGGGATAACCTTTCAGGACACAAGGATGCGCAAAGCTATATCTGCAGAGGAGTGACTTCTACTCACAATACGGTATGTACTACACAACCACATTCTCTATGTTCATAATGTGTGGGCCAAAGTATGTATTTTTGGCTTATTGGACTAAGTTTAATGCCCTCATCTTAGTCCACATACAGTGGGGCAAAAAAGTATTTAGTCAGTCAGCAATAGTGCAAGTTCCACCACTTAAAAAGATGAGAGGCGTCTGTAATTTACATCATAGGTAGACCTCAACTATGGGAGACAAACTGAGAAAAAAAAATCCAGAAAATCACATTGTCTGTTTTTTTTTCCTTTTATTTGCATATTATGGTGGAATATAAGTATTTGGTCAGAAACAAAATTTCATCTCAATACTTTGTGATATATCCTTTGTTGGCAATGACAGAGGTCAAACGTTTTCTGTAAGTCTTCACAAGGTTGCCACACACTGTTGTTGGTATGTTGGCACCATTCCTCCATGCAGATCTCCTCTAGAGCAGTGATGTTTTTGGCTTTTCGCTTGGCAACACGGACTTTCAACTCCCTCCAAAGGTTTTCTATAGGGTTGAGATCTGGAGACTGGCTAGGCCACTCCAGGACCTTGAAATGCTTCTTACGAAGCCACTCCTTCGTTGCCCTGGCGGTGTGCTTTGGATCATTGTCATGTTGAAAGACCCAGCCACGTTTCATCTTCAATGCCCTTGCTGATGGAAGGAGGTTTGCACTCAAAATCTCACGATACATGGCCCCATTCATTCTTTCATGTACCCGGATCAGTCGTCCTGGCCCCTTTGCAGAGAAACAGCCCCAAAGCATGATGTTTCCACCACCATGCTTTACAGTAGGTATGGTGTTTGATGGATGCAACTCAGTATTCTTTTTCCTCCAAACACGACAAGTTGTGTTTCTACCAAACAGTTCCAGTTTGGTTTCATCAGACCGTAGGACATTCTCCCAAAACTCCTCTGGATCATCCAAATGCTCTCTAGCAAACTTCAGACGGGCCCAGACATGTACAGGCTTAAGCAGTGGGACACGTCTGGCACTGCAGGATCTGAGTCCATGGTGGCGTAGTGTGTTACTTATGGTAGGCCTTGTTACATTGGTCCCAGCTCTCTGCAGTTCATTCACTAGGTCTCCCCGCGTGGTTCTGGGATTTTTGCTCACCGTTCTTGTGATCATTCTGACCCCACGGGGTGGAATTTTGCGTGGAGCACCAGATCGAGGGAGATTATCAGTGGTCTTGTATGTCTTCCATTTTCTAATTATTGCTCCCACAGTTGATTTCTTCTCTCCAAGCTGGTTGGCTATTGCAGATTCAGTCTTCCCAGCCTGGTGCAGGGCTACAATTTTGTTTCTGGTGTCCTTTGACAGCTCTTTGGTCTTCACCATAGTGGAGTTTGGAGTCAGACTGTTTGAGGGTGTGCACAGGTGTCTTTTTATACTGATAACAAGTTTAAACAGGTGCCATTACTACAGGTAATGAGTGGAGGAAAGAGGAGACTCTTAAAGAAGAAGTTACAGGTCTGTGAGAGCCAGAAATCTTGATTGCTTGTTTCCGACCAAATACTTATTTTCCACCATAATATGCAAATAAAAGGAAAAAAAAACAGACAATGTGATTTTCTGGATTTTTTTTTCTCAGTTTGTCTCCCATAGTTGAGGTCTACCTATGATGTAAATTACAGACGCCTCTCATCTTTTTAAGTCGTGGAACTTGCACTATTGCTCACTGACTAAATACTTTTTTGCCCCACTGTATATATTTCAACTTACAGACCAGAATGTTACTAATATGTACTGAATATCACTTAGTACTTGTGCAACCAAATATGTGTGTGTTAGTCGCTCCGAATTCATAACAAATTTGGTATGTATGTACCTGCTTTTTGGAATTTGTGCATTCTAAAATCTTCCTTTTCTGTTGTTCTCACTGGCCTGTCTTATGCCGCCCTCCACCATGAGTTTCTCATTGGAAGATCTACCATTTCTGGCATAGTCAGGTCAACATGTATTGAAATCTGGACAAGACTACATCAAGTCGTCATGCCCGAGCCCAGGATGGAAGACTGGTTAAGGATTTCAAGGGACTTTGAGGAGGAATGCCACTTTCCTAATTGTATTGGGGCCCTTGATGGCAAACATATCCGGGTGCGTAAGCCGCCGAACTCTGGCTCCCAATTCTTCAATTATAAACAATACTTTTCTGTTGTATTGTTGGCTCTGGCCGACCCTCAATACAAGTTTATAATTGTTGACATTGGGGCCTATGGAAGGACGGGAGACTCTAGAGTCTTCAATACTTCCATTATGGCTCAGCGGCTACGCACCAACCAGTTGGATCTACCACCACCACGCCAGCTACCAGGCTCCACTCAAGAATCTGTCCCTTATGTCCTTGTGGCAGATGAGGCATTTCAGTTAACACGCAATGTCATGAGGCCATATCCCCGGCGCAACCTTGACCACAGGCGCAGAATTTTTAACTTGCGCCTATCACGTGCTTGGCGACTGGTGGAGTGTTCCTTTGGCATTCTTTGTGCAAAATGGCGGGTACTCCAGTCTGCCATTCAGCTGAGTGAACAAAATGTTAATGAAGTAGTTAAAGCCTGTGTGGTTCTTCATAACTTCACCAGGATACATGATTGTTCCTCCTCTGCTGGTGTTGTGCATAGGCCGGACAATGTGCGCAGGGTGAGACCACCTATCAACCCTCAACGTAGACCGCTCGCTGGGCTCAAAGTGCGTGATATTTTCACTAATTACTTTATGTCACCTGAGGGGGAAACTTCTTGGCAAGTGCATGCTGTGTCTATGTTATAATTTTTGGTTTTATGTGTGTCTAAATATATATATTTCTCCCCCTTCTGATTCTGTGTCTGTTTAATTGCATTGGTAAGCGTATGTTAGTATGCTGACACGGTTTTTGAGAATTGAGACAGAGACGTAAACTGGAGTAGATAAATTTTTACTTTTGCCTTTTTTTTTGTTTGTTTTTTTAAAGGCAAACATATTTTTGCCATATGATAACTGGGGCAATGGGCCAAATTGGCCTTTTTGCAGATGTGAACATTTTAGAAATATACAATTTTCACACATATCCAAACCAAACAGAATGTAATAACAAAATTTCTACATTAGACATTTTGAATCCAAAGGAAAAAAGAGGTGGTCTCCATCATCAAAATTATATAAAAAAGATAAAACTCACATTTATTAGGAAGGTTTTCTAATCATATTAATAAGCCACCATGACAGGCAAGGCTACCTTACGCGTTTCTGACACATATTACATGTCTGTAAAAAAAGACAATATTTCACCGCGCTATACTGGGAAAGTCAAAGGATCAAAATAGACTACTCACTTGATAATACATAGAGAGAGCGTGATGTTCTTGAGGCTGTTCCCCTTGATTCTGGAATATATTTAGCTGCCAAAAAAGTGACTAATTGAATAAGGACAGCACGCCTTTTCTATGCATTATCAAGTGAGTAGTCTATGTTGATCCTTTGACTTTCCCAGTATAGCTTGGTGAAATATAGTCTTTTTTACAGACATGTAATATGTGTCAGAAACGCGTAAGATAGCCTTGCCTGTCATGGTGGCTTATTAATATGATTAGAAAACCATCCTAATAAATGTGTGTTTTAGCCTTTTTATGTAAATTTGATGATGGAGACCACCTCTTTTTTCCTTTGGATTGGGATTTTGAGCACCAGTTGAACCACACCGGACATCTCCTGCCATCAGACCGCTTATGGACACTGATGTATGGTATGCGTAAACAATTTGCATGTTTTTATGCTGTTATAAATTGTGGAAAGTTGGGGAAGGAGAAGGCAGAAGAGCAGCCTGTGGTTGCTGCTGGCTACTTTGACCAACATCGCCCTGTGTGGGGGCATACTGTTGCCCATGATGTGGGTAGTGTCCTTCCTCCTGGGATTGTTGGGGGTACTGGCCAGAGTAATAATGATGAGGGGCATCTTGTTGGCTCGGGTAGGCCCGTGTCTCATACCCACCAATATAGCCATGTCGTCCCCAACCAGGTTGGGACCAACACTGGGTGGGAAAAAGTGGCCATATTGGTGGGGTTGGCTAGAGGCAGACATATGTTGTTGCTGTTGTGAAGGTTGGGTAGGGGGTGGAAGGGGGTGAGGTGTAGGCCCCCGTATTTGAGGATCTTCAGACCCTGCTTGAGCAAGCATCTGTGTGGGTGGTCTCATGCGCATTAGCTTTAAGGGGGAAAGCTGCCACCTCTCCAGATATTCAAACAGCTCATATGGGATATTGGGGTGTGTGCTTGCATCAAGCAGGAACTGAAAACATCCGCGAATATGGAGCCTCACCTCACGGGAAAGGGCACGGAGATAAAGGGCCAGGCTACGTGAGTATGCCTCCTCCCCATTATCTGTATTCACTCTAGCCAGATAATTTAGGACCCCTGTGTCCACATTAGTCCTGGTATCTTGAGCAGGGATCTGGCTCCTTCTTCGTCCTTGCCGGGATATTACAGCAGGCTGTGGGGAGCCCCGGATCTGGGCATTTGGGCTGCTGCTCATGTTGCCCTGCTCCTCCAGTATGGGTGATGGTGCAGCAGCAGACGGTCCTGGGGTTTGGGGCGCAGGCAATGGGTTCTCCTGAGAGGATTCTTCACCCATGCTTCTTGTAGGGGGAGAAGATGGGCCAGCCACCTCATCCCCTACAGGGTCAATTATGGGCTCTGCATCTGAGCCCGTTCCTCTATCCGTAAGGTTGGAGTGAGTTCTGTTATGAAATAGGACAGAGCCAAAAATACATTAATATTTTTGGCCCTTAAAGTATCGGTGTAATGTGGTGTGAGGTATCTACTTACGGTCTCAGATCCAGAATAGGGGCGAGGAAGGAGGCGCGGTCATAATAAATGTATTTTCGTTTGACGTAGCCCGCATCCCCACTCCTGGACCGCTGCTGACGTTCCAGCCTGTACTGATCGTGGATGCTGCGCCAGCGTCTCATCACATCTTCCACTGCAATGTGACAGGAAATATTCTCAATTTAACATATTTGATCGGTCAAATTTGCTACCAGTAGTCTAGGCATGTGGCCTTCTGGGGTGTGCTTTCTACCCAGGGTGGCATATCTAATTGGGCCATCCAGGCCAGATACACAGGGTCAGAATAGTTCATGTATCAAGTAGCTACACTTAATAACTTGGTTGGCCAAGAGGATGAGGAGCTTGTAGCCTGGGCAAAATTATGGCAGTGTCAGACCATGTGTCACATCAAAATCTACCCGCCTCATGAGGAAAAAAGTAGAAGCACAGGAAGGGGGGGGCTGATTCTGTATGCATTTTTTGATGTGAGGTAAATTTTGAATTTTTATTCTGTTAAACCAGAGAGTTATGTGACACAAAATAGATAATTAACATTTCCCACATGTCTACTTTACATCAGCACAATTTTGAAAACAAAAATTATTTTGTTAGGAAGTTATAAGGGTTAAAAGTTGACCAGCGATTTCTCATTTTTACAACAAAATTTACAAAACTATTTTTTCTAGGGATCACCTGACATTTGAAGTCATTTTGAGGGGTCTATATGGCTGAAAATACACAAAAGTGACACCATTGTAAAAACTGCACCCCTCAAGCTACTCAAAACCACTTTCAAGAAGTTTATTAACCCTTCAGGTGCTTCACAGGAACTAAAGCAACGAGGATGGAAAAAATGGACATTTTAATTTTTCCAACAAAAATTTTCTTTTAGCATCAATTTTTTCATTTTCACATGGGCAACAGGATAAAATGGATCCTAAAATTTGTTGGGAAATTTCACCTGAGTACACCGATACCTCATATGTGGTCATAAACCACTGTTTGGGCGCATGGCAGGGCTCAGAAGGGAAGGAGCGCCATTTGACTTTTTAAATGGAAAATTAGCTCCAATTGTTAGCGGATACCATGTTGCGTTTGAAGAGCCCCTGTGCGCCTAAACATTGGAGCTCCCCACAAGTGACCCCATTTTGGAAACTAGACCCCCAAAGGAACTTATCTAGATGTGTGGTGAGCACTTTGAACAACAAGTGCTTCACAGAAGTTTATAACGCAGAGCAGTGAAAATAAAAAATCATTTTTTTTCCTCAAAAATGATTTTTTACCCCGCTATTTTTTATTTTCACAAGTCTCACAGGAGAAATTGGACCATAAAAGTTGTTGTGCAATTTGTCCTGAGTACACCGATACCCCATATGTGGGGGGAACCACTATTTGAAAGCATGGGAGAGCTCAGAAGGGAAGCAGCGCCATTTTGGAATGCAGACTTTGATGGAATGTTCTGCGGGCATCATGTTGCGTTTGCACCGCCCCTGATGTGCCTAAACAGTAGAAACCCCCGACAAGTGACCCCATTTTGGAAACTAGAACCCCCAGGGAGCTTATCTAGATGTGTAGTGAGCACTTTGAACCCCCAAGTGCTTCACAGAAGTTTATAACGCAGAGCCATGAAAATAATTTTCTTTTTCCTCAAAAATGATTTTTTAGCCCAATATTTTTTATTTTCACAAGGGTAACAGGATAAATTAGACCCCAAAAGTTGTTGTCCAGTTTGTCCTGAGTATGCTGGTACCCCATATGTGGGGGGGAACCACTGTTTGGGCACACGTCGGGGCTCGGAAGGGAAGTAGTGACGTTTTGAAATGTTGTCTTGATGTAATGGTCTGCGGGCATCATGTTACGTTTGCAGAGCCCCTGATGTACCTAAACAGTGGAAACCCCCCACAAGTGACCTCATTTTGGAAACTAGACCACCCAAGGAACTAAATCTAGATGTGTGGTGAGCACTTTGAACCCCCAAGTGCTTCAGAGAAGTTTATAACGCAGAGCCGTGAAAATAAAAAATATTTTTTTTCCACAAAAATAAGTTTTTTAGCCCCTAATATTTTATTTTCCCAAGGGTAACAGGAGAAATTAGACCTCCAAAATTGTTGTGCAATTTTTCCTGACTACGCTGATACCCCATATGTGCGGGTAAACCACTGTTTGGGCACACGTCGGGGCTCGGAATGGAGGGAGCACTGTTTGACTTCTTGAGCGCAAAATTGGCTGGAATAAATGGTGGCGCCATGACACGTTTGGAGACCCCGTGATATGCCTAAACAGTGGAAACCCCTCAATTCTATTTCCAACCCTAACCCCAACACACCCCTAACCCTAATCCCCACCTTAACCATAACCCTAACCACAACCCTAACTCTAATCCCAACTCTAACCCTAACCAGAAGCCTAACCCAAATCCCAACCCCAACCCACCCCTAACTCTAATCTTAACCCTAATTCCAACCCTAACCCTAATCCCAACCGTAACCCAAATTCCAACCGTAACCCAAATTCCAACCCTAATTCTAACCCTAGCCCTAACCCTAACTTTAGCCCTAACACTAACCCTAATGGAAAAATAAAAATAATAATATTTTCTTTATTATTTGTCCCTACATATGGGGGAGATAAGAGGGGTGGTGATTTACTTTTTTTTTATTTTGGTCACTGTGAGAGTTTATCACAGTGATCAAAATAAATGAATGAATCTGCAGCATTGCAGATTTGAGCGGGCGCACTGCCCATGCGCCCACCATTTTCCAAGATGGTGGCGCCCATGATCCGAGACGGCGGGACATCGGGACGGCCAGAGGGACGTCGGAGACACCGAGGAGGGTGAGGGGGGATCGGAAGGCAGGGGGGAGCGGAGGGGGGCAGATTATGATGGCGGCTGCCGATCGGCGCCATCAGTCAGTGGGGGGGTCTGATCGGTGTCTCCAGCCAGGGTAGATGCTATTGCAGCATCAGCCATGGCTGGATTGTAATATTTCACCAAATTTCATTGCTCTGATTGGCTGTTTCACTTTTAACAGCCAATCAGAGTGATCGTAGGCATGTGGGGGCTAAGCCACACCCCCTGGGGTTAACTATGAAGGGTCAACTGTGTGCGCGCGCGGGTCGGGTGACCTTTCAGTGACCTCAGTCACCCGACCCGCAGGGGGGCAATCAATTCATGACGCCACACAGGCGTCATGGGTAGTATTGGCACGACTTTTCATGACGCCTATGTGGCGTCAAAGGTCGGGAAGGGGTTAAGAATGCATATAAATGTGATAAAACGATATTATAGCAATAAAACAAATCATGCATCACTTGCATGTCTTCTTTATTAGGTGGCAACTTTGCATCCCTACCACAGCCCCCTTATTCATGGACATGAGCCTAGTTACCTCTCCTTACCAGACGCCTTATTTTCTCTGGGTGATTGCTGCATGATTTCATTGTTACTACTGGGGCATTTGTTAAGGCCCCGTCACACTAAGGGAGATAGCTAGCGATATCGCTAAAGCGTCACCGATTTTGTGACGCAGCAGCGATATTGCTAGCGATATCGCTATGTGTGATACTTACCTCCGACCGGCTCCCCCGCTGGTTATCACTGATCGCGCGAGAACGTCCTGGGCCGTTTCTCGTCGGCCGCTTCCTGCTGGCGCCGACGAGCGACGCGTGGACGCAGGCGGGAGGACGTCTTCATCACCAACCGCAGCTGCATCGCTAGTGAGATTTGCCTGTGTGGCAGCTCACTAGCGACCATTTAGCGATGCACCAGCGATCCTGACCGGGTCGTATCGTTGTCGGGATCGCTGGTGCATCGCTAAATGTGATGGTACCTTTAGGTCATTTTGTTTACATTTGCCTTCTTTACAATATACAGCCCTGACCTATTTGACCTCTAAAGCAGGATTTTGGTACCTTCTATTACCTTATTTGACGGCGGTTTGTGCGATCCTATTATATGATTATTGCACATAACGTTTGGTACTGTCTACCTGTGATATACTGTTATCCTATTAGGTCATACGGCCTGGGACCCCATTGTTTTTGTCGCTTTTTAAACTGTTTTTAATCTGTTTTTGTATAGTGTAAGATATAATAAAAATGTTTTATTTTCTACAGTATATGGGAGTGTGAACATCTATTGAGTAGTCCTTTTTCTCCTCGTTCTCATTATATCATCATACCCCTGTAGCACCTTGTCACGGGGTCCATCTCTGGTATCACACAATCAACAGAGCAAGCGAAGAGTGAACAATTCCAAGACCTTTATTCAGGCAAAAACACGAAAAGGTCCATATTCAGTCCACCACACAAAGGATAAGATAGTCCAAATAAGAATGCAGTCCAGTAACAGGAAAAATGTCCAGGGAAACGAGATTCCAAAACTCTAGCACCAGAGGATAAAATGGGTCCTTCTCTCTCTGAAGTGCTGTCTGAACACGATCGTGTCCAAACCGGAACTGACTTGTCCAGCTGCTGTTCTTCCCCCCACCCTCTTCCTTGTCCAGGGGTAGTAAAACCAGTTGGGGGCGGCCTCTCAGACAGAACAAAGGGCCCTAGGGATTAATGCACTACAGGGGGTCATCAATAGACAGATACAGTGAGGCTGCAGACCCACAATGCAACAAGAAAAACACTATGAAAACAACTGGAATTGTTAAAAATAGGAATATACAAAAAATGACATCCACACAGCATATCACACCATCACAACCTCTCCCCCCCCCATAATAAGTGAGCACGCCATGAGGTCTGCTCACTTTAGTCCGCATTGCTCAGTTATTTATAGTTCCTTGTACAGTGGCAGGGGTAGGTCGGCCTGGGGAGCCTATGGTTCTTCTTGTCGAGACAGTCCATCGGCGTTCTGGTGTTGGCTTCCCCGCTTGTATTGGATGGAGAAGCTGTAGGGTTGTAAGGACAAGCTCCACCGCAGCAATCTTCCATTGTCCCCTGATACGCGATTCAGCCATGTGAGGGGGTTGTGGTCTGTAACAATTGTAAAGTCTCTGCCATACAAGTATGGCTGCAATTTTTTTAGCGCCCATACGATGGCAAGGCACTCCTTTTCAATAGTGGCATAGGCAACTTCCCGATCCAGTAGTTTCCGACTGGCAAAAGCAACAGGATGTTCTTCGGCGGCGTTCACTTGGCTGAGTACTGCCCCAATCCCAAAGGTGGATGCATCTGTCTGCACGAGGAACCTGCGCTTATAATCCGGGGGCAGCCAAGACAGGAGCAGTGACGAGGGCAGTCTTTAACGCTGAAAAGGCATCCTCGCATGCCGTCGTCCACGTCACATTCCTAGGCATGTTCTTGCGGGTCAGGTCGGTTAGGGGCTTGGCCAAGGTGCTGAAGTTAGGAACAAATTTGCGGTAGTAACCAGCAGTTCCTAAAAATGCAAGTACCTGCTTTTTAGTCTGGGGTCTACACCAGTTGCTAATGGCTTCCACCTTGGCAGGCTCAGGCCTTAGTGTCCCAGCCCCTACTCTATGCCCGAGGTACTGCACCTCAGCCATCCCTATTTGGCACTTATCAGGGCGAATGGTCAGTCCTGCAGTAAGGATACAGTCCAGCACTATGCCCAAGTGTTTAAGATGTTCCTCCCAGGTTGTGCTAAAAATGGCAATGTCGTCTAAGTAAGCACAGGCAAAGTCCTGACATTGTTGTAACAGTCGATCCACCAGTCTCTGGAAAGTAGCGGGGGCAGTTTTCATCCCAAAGGGCATTCCCAGGAACTCATAAAGCCCAAATGGAGTAATGAAGGCTGAGCGCTCTCGAGCGTCCTCCGTTAGGGGTATCTGCCAGTACCCCTTGCTCAAGTCTAACGTGGTCACAAATTGGGCACTGGCCAGACGATCCAATAGATCATCAATCCTGGGCATGGGATAAGCATCACTCTTGGTGGCATCATTTAGTCGTCTGTAATCCACGCAGAATCGTGTTGTACCATCCTTCTTGGGGACCAGGACGACAGGAGAGGCCCAAGTAATGTGAGATGGCTGAATAACTCCCAGTTGTTTCATCTCCTCCAGTTCGTTCTTTATCATGTCTTGAACAGCCTCTGGAACCCGGTAGGCAGCCTGCTGGATGGGGCGTTGTCCGGGGGTTTCCACATGGTGACTGGTGAGAGTAGTCTTCCCCGGCTTTGAGGAGAAAGCAGCCGAACCTCGGCCTTAGTACGGCGACAATATCGTCCTTTTGTATATCCGATAAATGGGAGCCCAGGGGCACTTGTTCCAGTGATCCTCCCGCTTGGGCAACCTGGAGGAGATCTGGGAGATACTCGTCGTCGGCGGTATCACTAGGGGGGTGGCAGACAGCTAGAACAGGCAGAGATCGGTCGTGGTAGTCTTTTAGCATGTTAATGTGGACGGTTTTCTGTCGTCGACCACTAGAGTCCAGGGCAATAACATAGTTAGTATCATTAATTTTCTTGACAACCTGATAAGGGCCTTCCCACACTGCTTGAAGCTTGTTGGCAGGGGAAGCAGTAATCATGAGCACTTGCTGTCCTTCCATAAATTCCCGGTTCCTGGCATTACGGTCATACCAGGTTTTTTGTCTGGACTGGGCCATTCGCTGATGTTCTTTAGCGAAGGTAGCTAGCTGGGCGAGACTGTCTCTGAGCTCTAGAACATAGGGAACGATGGGCATTCCGGTATCTGAGATGTCTCCCTCCAAATGTTCTTTCAGAAGAGTGAGAGGCCCACGGACCTTCCGGCTAAACAGTAGTTCGAAGGGAAAGAACCCTGTGGACTCTTGGGGAACCTCCCGATAGGCGAAGAGGAGATGTGGCAGGTACTTTTCCCAGTCTTTTTCAACGTCAACAAAAGCCCTCAGCATATTTTTTAGGGTTCCATTAAAGCGTTCACATAGTCCATTGGTCTGCGGGTGGTATGGGGTGGTGCGAATGGCTCGAACACCACAGGTATGCCATAGGGACTGGACCAGATCTGACATGACATCTGCCTTGATCCGACAAAATTTCACTAGGAAACCCTACCCGGGTAAAGATGGTACAAGGGCCTCAGCTACCTTTTACTGCTGTAATACTGGACAGGGCCACAGCTTCAGGATACCTAGTGGCATAGTCCACCACGGTCAGGATATATTTTTTCCCCGACCTGCTGGGGTGGGCCAGAGGACCTATGATGTCGACGGCTACACGTTGAAATGGTTCCTCAATTATGGGCAGGGATTGCAGAGGTACCTTATGTCGAGCTCCTGGATGCCGCATTCGCTGGCACACATCGCAGGTGCCGCAATAATGGGCTACCGACTGCGAGACGCCCGGCCAGTAAAAACTTTGGGTGAGTCTCTTTTCAGTCCTTTTTCTCCCTTGATGCCCAGCCAAGGGGATGTCATGGGCCAGTTGAAGTAGCTGTGCCCTGTACTTTTGAGGGACAATGAGTTGCCTGGTCGTTGCATCAGGGTTGCCCTGGTCACTGCCCTTTGTTACACGATAATACAGTCCGTTTTCTTGAGTGAAGCCATCCCCATTATCTCCGGTGCCCAGTTTCTGCCTTTCGCCTAAGGGCTGCTAAGGTAGTGTCACCCTCTATTTCTCTCCTAAACTCCTCTCTGTCCCAAGACTCTCCCAATGTAGTAGCAGCGAAGGTATTGCTTACCGACTCTGATGCAGTTCGTTGTGGTTGCTCCCCGGGGGAGTCCGGATGACGTAGTGCTTGAAGGGCCTGTAGTCGGGTGACTGCTCCCACAAATTGGCACTGTAGCTCCCCAATGTCGTTCCCAAGGAGGATATCTGCAGGAAGTCCTCCCATAACTTCAATCCAACACAGTTTTTCTCCACAACCATAATCCAAACACACAGAAGCTCGCTGTATATATCTGCGGGCACCCCCCGCCAGGACAATGGGAATTCCCGGACCCTGGTAAATTGCCTCGGGTCGAACCACACGGGGGTCAGCGATAGTCAAGAATGCCCCCCGTGTCTCTAAATCCTGACACTTTGTATCCATCAATAAAGACATCCTGCAGGTGGCGTTGCCGTTGCTCTGAGTAGCTAAATGACAGAGGCCGGAGTCCGTACACTCCAGGAGCGGTATCTATGATGCCGTGGTCGGTGGTCCACTCTGGTGGGGGTGGTGGTAGTTCTTCCTCAGGTGTGGTGGAGTGTACAAGATGCACTGGACGAGGTGGGGCTGCGTGGGGCTCCCTCCGAATCCTGGAGGGACAGCCAGACTGCAAATGTCCAGGTTGCCCACACCCATAACACCTCCTCTCTGTGATACCCCCAGGTCATGGTCGGAACTGTTGGGGCCTAGGATTGTGAGGCGTGATTGTCATCGGCTTGCGACTAGGTGGAAGGGCAGATATAATTGGAGGGGGACGGGGCGCGGGAGCAGGCCGTGGTTCATTGTCCAGAAGCCTCCTCCATTGCGGCCGGATAGCAAGGGCTTCATCGGCCAGGGCTGCAGCTCTATCCACGGTACACGGCATGCACTCCCGGACCCATTCCCGTACCTCTGCAGGGCACTTGGCAAGAAATTGTTCTATAAGGAATGCCTGTATAACATCTTCCACAGCAAAGGCGTTTTCTGCTTCCAGCCATCTCCGACATGCCTCGGACATCTTATGTGCATACATCCTAAACGATCCCCCCCGTGGTGCATGGGAGGTCTCGGAACTTGGCCCTATATGAGTCTGGGGTGATAGCATGGTAATCCAGGATAGTCCGCTTTACAATGTTATAATCCCGATTCTGCAGTGCATCAATGGTTCGGTAAGCCTCTGCCATGCTTCCGTTCAGGAGCCCCACTAACAAACGCATCCAGCTAGAGTGGGGCACCTCCATCACAGCACACTGCTGCTCAAAGTCTTTGAAGAACCCCTCCACATCTCCGGAAGCCTCATCAAATGGCTTAAACTCTGTCCGGGTGATCCGTACAGGCTCCCGGATGGTTGGGGTTACACTCCACATTGCGTTACTCCCTTTTTCACGCTCCATTGCTTCCTGTCTCCGCTGTGCTCGGCGGGCAGCCTCCTCCTTGTACTCCTGAGAGACGCCGGGGCCCAGAACCGCCATCTCTTCTTCGTACCACACCAATCACTGGCTTTTCTGGATGGGGATCCCTGTCTCCAGTGCTCGTCCTTCAGACATCTGGGAGGAGGTGGCCGGGCTAGCGCCCACCAGTAGATCGATTAAGGCTTCTTTAGTCAGTCCCTGGTAGTTCAGGCCCAGGTCTCTGGCTCTCTCCTGTAAACTGCATACAGTCCAATTTCTGTACTCACTCTGTGGGTGGTTCTCCATTGGGTTCGCTCTGTTGATCCCACTGCTGCCACCAGTTGTCACGGGGTCCTTCTCTGGTATCACACAATCAACAGAGCAAGCGAAGAGTGAACAATTCCAAGACCTTTATTCAGGGAAAAACACGAAAAGGTCCATATTCAGTCCACCACACAAAGGATAAGATAGTCCAGAATAAGAATGCAGTCCAGTAACAGGAAAAATGTCCAGGGAAACGAGATTCCAAAACTCTAGCACCAGAGGATAAAATGGGTCCTTCTCTCTCTGAAGTGCTGTCTGAACACGATCGTGTCCAAACCGGAACTGACTTGTCCAGCTGCTGTTCTTCCCCCCACCCCCTTCCTTGTCCAGGGGTAGTCAAACCAGTTGGGGGCGGCCTCTCAGACAGAACAAAGGGCCCTAGGGATTAATGCACTACAGGGGGTCATCAATAGACAGATACAGTGAGGCTGCAGACCCACAATGCAACAAGAAAAACACTATGAAAACAACTGGAATTGTTAAAAATAGGAATATACAAAAAATGACATCCACACAGCATATCACACCATCACACACCTCATTTTCTAATTTTATTTTTTCTATTTGACCACTTCCTAATTGTCGTGCGCTCTTATGCTTTATATACGTTATAATTAAGAGCACATAATGCTAACACACAAAGATAATTAACTATTATTGAAAATGAAAAAAAATGAATGTATACTTAAATGAATTTTCCAATATTATATTAATAAAATGCAAACAGTATATAAAAGAAAAGTTCTAAAACTTTCTAATAGTTTTTTCTGTTTCGATTCCTCATCATTTTCAAGACGCTAACACTAGTTGTTTTTTTCCTGTCTCTTTCATTAGTATGAGTGAAATCTGCAGCATAAATGCTGAAAGAATTGACGCTCAACAGATTTAAATCTGCACCTAATATCCAAGTCAAAAATAAGCAACGTGGGCATGAGACTTCAGGATTCTCATACACTTTGCTGGCGTCAGGACAAATCCTGTGACAAATTTGAGCAGTAAAAAAATAAAACGCAATATATCTGCAATGTGCGCACAGGCGCTTATTTTGCAGCATGGATAACAGATTTTAAAAAAGATGGCGCAAAAACAAAAAAAAAAGTACAATTGGTCAGCACAATTACTGTCTACAGTTACTTGTCTCTTTTAAACTTATCAGTGCGACATTTGGTGCAAATAGCGGCCACATCCTTTGTGAACGACGCCATTAAGAAAAGTGCCCCGTTGTATCTAATCACACCCAGATGACATCTAGACCCAATCATTATTGTAAGTATGCATGAATCTGCATTTCTGCATATTTTAGCTGATGAAAAAATAATTAAAGGCGTGCACACATTTGCAATAATATTTAGCGACACCAATGTGTTAAAAAAAAAAGGTTTAAGAAATTAGGCAGTGTAAACAGTCTTGTTAAGAAAATGTCCTACCGTTTTGTGTCTTTGGCTCCTATGCAGATCTGTGTGTTTCCATGGTAACATGCCAATCTTGCAGTCATCAGTTACTCACCTAATATATATATTGCCAAACATGGAACGTATGGAAAGTGGTAATGTCTGAAAGATTGCACTAATACTATAGAGACACATGGTCGTGCATAGGAGCTGTATGCACAAAACGGTAGGATGATTTAAATCATTATAATCATTATTTTCATTATTTTAGCTCTAAACATAATAAATTAAATTAAAAAAAATGATAAATTTAAGATGGGAACAAGAAAGAAACAAAATTGTAATAATGCAGGATGGTATGTATGGGTGAATGGTCCAGAAAGAAGTGTAAGCACTCAGATCCAAAATGTGCAAGTCACAAGCATCACCCTCACGACACTCACCAGCTCCGCAAATGAGTCCTCTGGCGATATCTCAGGCACTGTGAGGTCTGGACCCTTTAAATTCCCCAGAAAGATCTTTCCTGGAGTGATGATTGATGAAGAACAACATCTCTGAAATCAGGCTGCCAAAAATAGCCGCTGATCAATCCCTGGATCTTTTCCTAACTCTGCAAGAGAGGGAGCTGGATAACAATGACTTCTGGAATCTCAGTCTGGGGCAAAGATTTCCAGTGGGTGTAGGGGGCCCCATCGTACTCCTCACACCCTCCCAATAAACCCACAAAGCTTTATTGGAATCCTTGCAGCAGGGAGGGAGTTAATGCACTGAAAGCTAGACCCTGGCAAATACTTCATAATGGTTATAAATATGGGGAGTGAGTAAAGTTATAGGAGTCTAATAATTAATGTGTAATAGTCAGGGCCGGTTTTAGAAAAAGAGAGACCCTGGTGAATAGTTTAAAGTGAAGCCTCAAATACTAACATATTGCACCATCACACAGAAATATTTGGGTTGTATTTACATGCGCTGAGTTCAGGCCGTTAAACGAGAGCGATCGACAATACTGAAGTTGTTCGACGCTTGTTTCCCGGCCTCTTTACACCGGCTGAGGAATAATGATGTCAACAGAATGATCACTAGTAGATCAATCTGTCCCCATCAGAGGCGTAGCTAGGGTTTTGCTTCAGGGGGGGCGAAACTTCTGAGTGGGCCCCTAACTAGGTAACTTTGATTACAACTCGGTGACGCACCCTAATAGTGGATGTAGGAGATGACTGCGCTGTTACTGAAAATAATCCCTATATAAAGACCAATATGGCTATTACCACCATATGGTCAGTGGTAAATACCAGTCCTACAAAACATATAAGTGATTACTGCACAGTTATAGTGTCTTACCGCTGACGTTCTTTCTGATGGAATCGTTCACTTTTCACGTCTTTTCCATCTGGCCCAGACCGACATGACAACTCCTCCAGCCAGGACTCGGCTACAGAGAATACAACAAAGACACGTTTCACTTCTCAGATTCCAGCCCCATCACCATCTATCTCCAAGCTGCACAAACCCCTCATCCTGCTGATACCCCAATACTGAGCCGCTGCTGCCGTATGTGTCCCTATTAATGGACCTAATACCCCAATGCTGAGCCGCTGCTGCCATATGTGTCTCTATTACTTCACCTGATACCCCAATACTGAGCCGCTGCTGTCGTATGTGTCCCTATTACTGCACCTGATACCCCAATACTGAGCCGCTGCTGCTGCCGTATGTGTCCCTATTAATGCACCTGATACCCCAATACTGAGCCGCTGCTGCCGTATGTGTCCCTATTACTGCACTTGATACCCCAATGCTGAGCCCCTGCCGTATGTGTCCCTATTACTGCACCTAATACCCCAATGTTGAGCCACTGCTGCCGTATGTGTCCCTATTACTGCACCTGATACCCCAATACTGAGCCGCTGCTGTCATATGTGTCCCTATTACTGCACTTGATACCCCAATGCTGAGCCGCTGCTGCCGTATGTGTCCCTATTACTTCACCTGATACCCCAATGCTGAGCCGCTGCTGTATGTGTCCCTATTACTGCACTTGATACCCCAATGCTGAGCCGCTGCTGCCGTATGTGTCCCTATTACTGCACTTGATACCCCAATGCTGAGCCGCTGCTGCCATATGTGTAACATAGTAATTAAGGTTGAAGGGAGACTTTAAGTCCATCTAGTTCAACCCATATCCTATCCTAACTTGCCCTAACATGTTGATCCAGAGGAAGGCAAAAAAACCCATGTGGCAAACAGTAAGCTTCACATTGGGGAAAAAAATTCCTTCCCAACTCCACATACGGCAATCAGACTAGCTCCCTGGATCAACGCAACGCTAAGGAAACTAGTGTATATTCTCTGTAATATTATACTTTTCAAGAAAGGCATCCAGTCCCTTCTTAAATTTTAGTAGGGAATCACCCATTACAACATCATATGGCAGAGAGTTCCATAGTCTCACTGCTCTTACAGTAAAGAATCTGTGTCTGTTAGTATGCTTAAACCTTCTTTCCTCCAGACGTAGAGGATGCCCCCTTGTCCCCGTCACAGGTCTAAGAGTAAAAAGATCATTAGATAGGTCTTGGTATTGTCCCCGCATATATTTATACATTGTAATAAGATCACCCCTAAGCCTTCGATTCTCCAAACTAAATAACCCCAAGTGTAATAACCTGTCTTGGTATTGCAGACCCCCTAGTTCCCTAATAACCTTGGTCGCTCTTCTCTGCACCCGCTCCAGTTCAGCTATGTCTTTCTTATACACCGGAGACCAGAACTGTACACAGTATTCTAAGTGTGGTCGCACTAGTGACTTATATAGAGGTAAAATTATGTTCTCCTCATGAGCATCTATGCCTCTTTTAATACATCCCATTATTTTATTTGCCTTTGCAGCAGCTGCCTGACACTGGCCACTAAATGTGAGTTTGTCGTCCACCCATACACCCAGGTCTTTTTCAGTGACAGTTTTGCCCAGTGTTTTACAATTAAGCACATAATTATACATCTTGTTCGTTCTACCCAAGTTCTACCTTACATTTATCAACACTAAAGCTCATTTGCCATTTATCAGCCCAAGCTTCTAGTTTACATAAATCCTCCTGTAATATAAAATTGTCCTCCTCTGAATTGATTACCCTGCAGAGTTTAGTGTCATCTGCAAATATTGAAATTCTACTCTCTATGCCCATTACAAGGTCATTAATAAATATGTTAAAAAGAAGCGGGCCCAAAACTGACCCCTGTGGTACCCCACTGCTAACCGTGACACAGTCCGAGTGTGCTCCATTAATAACCACCCTTTGTTTCCTGTCCCTGAGCCAGCTCTTAACTCACCTACACATATTTTCCCCTATCCCCATTGTTCTCATTTTATGTATCAACCTTTTGTGTGGCACCGTATCAAAAGCTTTTGAAAAGTCCATGTACACCACGTCCACTGCATTCCCTTGGTCCAGTCCGGAACTTACCTCTTCATAAAAGCTTATCAGATTAGTCTGACAGGAACGGTCCCTTGTAAACCCATGTTGATATTGGGTCATAAGGTTATTCTTCTCCAGATACTCCAGTATAGTATCTCTTAGAAAACCCTCCAGGATTTTACCCACAGTTGAAGTTAAACTCACTGGCCTATAATTTCCAAGTTCAGTTTTTGACCCCTTTTTGAATATTGGCACCACATTTGCTATACGCCAGTCCTGTGGTACAGACCCTGTTTTTATGGAATCTTTAAAGATTAGGAATAATGGTCTATCTATGACTGTGCTTAATTCCTGCAGTACTCCGGGGTGTATCCCATCCGAGCACGGGGATTTGTCAATTTTAGGGATTTTTAGACGCCGCCGTACTTCCTGCTGGGTTAAGCAGGTGACATTTAATGGACAATTTTTATCCCTGATCATGTTATCCGTCATGAGCTTTTCTTGTGTAAACACTGTTGAAAAAAAGTCTTTTAGCATATTGGCTTTTTCCTCATCCTCATCCACCATTTCACCCAGACTATTTTTAAGGGGGCCAACATTATCATTTTTTAGCTTCTTACTATTTATGTAGTTAAAGAATATTTTGGGATTATTTTTACTTTCTCTGGCAATGAGTCTCTCTGTCTCAATCTTTGCTGTTTTGATTTGCTTTTTACAGAATTTATTTAATCTTCTGTATTTAGTTAATGCCTCATCACTACCTACTTGCTTTAATTCTCTAAATGCTTTATTTTTATCTCTTATTGCCCCCCTTACAGCTCTATTTAGCCATAGTGGTTTCCTCCTATTTCTCGCATGTTTATTCCCATACGGTATATATTGTGCACAGATCCTATTCAGGATGCTAATAAACGTCTCCCATTTTCTTTGTGTATTTTTATGTCTCAGGAAATCGTCCCAGTTAATTGCACCAAGATCATCTCTCATCCGTTGGAAATTAGCCTTCCTGAAGTTTAGTGCCCTCTGCTACACATCTTATTAAAGGATACATGAAAACTTATTAATTTGTGATCACTATTACCCAAGTGACCCTCAACCCTTACATTTGATATGCGGTCTGGCCTGTTGGTTAATATTAGGTCTAGCAGTGCCCTCCCTCTTGTTGGGTCCTGAATCAGTTGTGAAAGGTAATTGTCTCTCATAGTTGTCAGACACCTATCACCTTTGCTGGAACTGCAGGTTTCGGTTCCCCAATGTATTTCAGGGTAGTTGAAGTCCCCCATAATAATGACTTCTCCTTGAGTCGCAGCTTCATCTATTTGCTTTATCAGGATATTCTCTGTTGCTTCCATTATTTTTGGAGACTTATAACAAACCCCTATCAGTAATTTATTATTTTTCCCCCCTCCCCTTATCTCTACCCACAGGGACTCTACATTTTCATTAGATTCATATATATTATCACGAAGGATGGGTTTTAAGGATGATTTTACATATAAACACACACCTCCCCCTCGCTTATTAGTACGGTCATTTCTGAACAGACTATTAGCCCTGTAAATTAACCGCCCAGTCATGGCTCTCGTCCAGCCATGTCTCAGATATCCCCACCATGTCATAATTATGTTCCAACAACATTAACTCCAATTCCTCCATCTTGTTGGCGAGACTTCTGGCATTAGTATACATGCACTTTATGTATCTCTTTGTACCTCTATTCTTTCTTAAATTATTAACTGTTCTAACCCCACCCCCCATGCCACCCCCACCCCCAATTTCATTATTTGTTCCCAGGTCTCTAGCTGCACTGTCTTCCCCTCCTATAAAAGGAATACCCTCCCCCCGTCCCTAGTTTAAACACTCCTCCAACCTTCTAGCCATTTTCTCCCCCAGCATAGCTGCACCCTCCCCATTGAGGTGCAGCCCGTCCCTAGCGTAGAACCTGTAGCCAACTGAGAAGTCGGCCCAGTTCTGCAGGAACCCAAACCCCTCCTTCCTACACCAATTCCTGAGCCACTTATTAACCTCCCTAATCTCCCGTTGCCTCTCTGGCGTGGCACGTGGTACAGGAAGTATTTCCGAAAATACCACCTTGGAGGTCCTTGCTTTAAGCTTACAGCCTAATTCCCTGAAATCATCTTTAAGGACCTTCCACCTACCTCTAACTTTGTCATTTGTGCCAATGTGCACCATGACCGCTGGATCCTTACCAGCCCCTCCCAGTAATCTGTCAACCCGATCAGCGATGTGTCGGACTCGAGCGCCAGGTAGGCAGCACACCGTTCGACGATCCCTGTCTTTGTGACAGATTGCCCTATCTGTTCCCCTAATAATTGAGTCTCCCACTACCAGAACCTGTCTGGCCTACCCTGCTCTCCTATTTCCCCCCTTACCGGAGCAGACACTCCTCCGGCTTTCAGCGGACATGCCTTGCTGCAGCAGTGCTACTCCTGCACTAACACTCCCCTCATCTGCCAACTTAGCAAACTTATTGGGGTGTGCCAGATCAGGACTAGCCTCCCTGGTGCTCTTCCCTCTACCCCGCCTTCTAACTGTCACCCAGCTAGCTGCTTCATTGTCCTGCAGCTCCAACCTAGCATCCCCCCCTCATCTATCCCATTGAGCGTCTGCTCAGTGAGCAGAAGACTCCTTTCCATATTGTCTATGGATCTCAGTGTTGCCAGCTGCACATTTAGATCCAGTATCTGGGCTTCCAAATGCACAACGTGCTCACATCTCGCACAGCAGTATGCACCCTCGACCGGCTGCTCAAGGATTTCATACATGCGGCAAGACGTGCACTGGATGGCATTGGCAATAGTGGAGCACATCCTAATGGGGATTGCACCAGACAATAAGATAAGCAAAAATAAATAAAAAGTATTAATAAAACAGCAATTCAGTAATACCTCCCTTGGAAACTCCCTGAATCCAAAGTCATTGAATCTCAAGTCACACACTTACCACAGTTTGCACTTACGCTCAGGTCACACTCAGCTCGTTCACACTCGCTCAGGCAGAAGATTTAAAAGATTTTTTTTTTTTTTCCCCTTTTACCAGCACACCACCTTGCTGCTCAATGCACTTCCAAAAGTGGTATAAGAGCGGTGGTGCGTTTAACAGGTTTACTAGGATTTTGAAATTGCCACAAATTATAGCGCAGATCCTAGATTTACTCCATAAATAAAAGGGGTTGTCCATTTCAAAGTGTCACTTACTCAGAGATCTTTTGCCACCGTCCGTTACTTTCCAGCCCTATGTCATGAATCTCCAGCCATTGATTGGTTGCATTTATGTTGTTTTCTCATACGGCTTTGACTTTCTTCTTTTTACTGACTGGTGGTAAATTTACTGACACTTGGCCCCTCGTGTTCACCCATGAGCTCAGGGCCGCACGCTTCACTGGGGATGACAATATGGAAGCAGCTGTAGATTCAGCATTCAGAAGTCATGCTCTCGTTTTCCTCTTGTAATCTTTATTGATATTCCACAATCTTCCCTGCGGCCAAGGAAAAACTGAGGCTCCGTCCACATCATCAGGGGGTTTTATGTTTCTCTGTGACTTCAATGGTTTTAGGGAACTAAATTCACTGGAGCAGTGCAGTAAAATATCAGCGAGATCAAATGGTCAACGCCACGGCATGATATTTTTTCCCCGGAAAAAAAGCCCAACATTTTACATGGTGCCAAAATGAATGAATTTTCTGACATCTCATGCACATGCTGCTTATTTATTCCCTGAAAATTTGGATAATTAAAACGTTTTCAAATTTGCAGCACATCAATAAGGCCATGTTCACATGCAGCTTTTTTTTTCAGACAGAATCTGCTCTCTTGGCAATAAAAATGCTACGTTCAAAATGTAGATTTTGCTTATATTTTTTCCTCATCAAATGTGTGATTTGAGTGCAGCAAATGTTTAATAAAGTTAGTTTTTATTCACCAAAATTGCTGGAAAAAAAAGCCAGTTAGCTGTTACTTTTTTTGCAACATTTTTGTACTTTCTCATTACTTTCTATTGGGAGAAAAAACACTGACAGAAGTGACATGCAGCTGATTTAAGAAAAGCAGCAGTTTTCCAATTTAGTCAGGAAATAAAACACAAGCATGTGCATGAGATTTCTGAAGTCAAATGGATTTTGCTTATTATTTGCATAAGAAAAGCTGCAAAAAAAAAAGCTGGGTGTAAACATAGCCCTATTTTAGCATTTTTCACCCATTCAAATGGATTAAAAAAAATGCAAGTGAAAACACATAAAAAAGAAACCTAAAACTGTGCATATTTTATGCAGCAAAAACACCAAGTGTGAACACAACCTACAGCTTTAAGAGAGTTTGTGAGTTAAACACTTTACACCACAAGAATAGGGATCATCACAAGCCCTCTGCAAAGAGAGAAAGCGCACCGACCCGGCTGTAACCCTCCAAGTCAGCAAGAGTGAAGTTGAGTCCCCAAACATCACCCAGGGTTCAGTTTCGCTCCTCATGAAGGACCTTAGTCTCATAAAATGATAGATTAATTAAGATTAATCGCAAGTGTGAGCGAGTCCTTAGGCCTGGATCACACACAGCGAGATACGGCCGAGTCTCACAGGTTAAAACCAAGCTCTGGCGCCGGCTCTCTGGAGCGGAGCATGCAGCTGCACAGCAATACAAGGACCTGCACGCTCCGCTCCGGAGTGCCGATGCCAGAGCTTGGTTTTAACCTGCGAGACTCGGCCGTATCTCGCTGTAGTGTGACTCCGGCCTGAGGCTGAGAATGGAGCTGGGAGCTAATGAAGGGGAAGTGCTCCATCCCGCCCAGAGCACTTACAGGATACTTTGCATATAAATACTAAAGTGGACCTGTCTGCAGCAATCCTATTTAATAAAGTTATGGATTAATTTGGGTTCTTTTAACTTGGGGGTGGGCAGAGTCCCCCGACTTACAGTACATATCTCCGCTCTCCTGATAGTTTACAACAATGTGTCAGTATAGGTAAAGATCACTGGACTGATACATTGTGCCTCCATGCTCTGCACACTGTGCTGATGACAGACACAGCTAACCTTTTTGCCACAGCTCGCATTGATGTGCCTTCCTGGACGACCTGCACTACTTTAAGCAACTTCTGTGAGTTGTAGACATCACCTCATGCTACTGCACAGTACCTCTAGGGGTGAAAGCAATAACAAAATGCAAAAGTGACCATAACAAACAGCCAAATAGGATGAGAACAGAGAAATGGTCTGTGGACACCCCCTGCAGAACCACTGCTTTATACGGGTTGTCTTGCTAATTGCCTATCATTTCTACCTGTTATCTGTTCCATTTGCACAGCAGCAGGAGAAATTGATTCACAATCAGTGTTGCTTCATAAGTGGACAGGATGATTTCACAGAAATGTGATTGACTTGGAGTTACATTGTGCTATTTAAGTGTTCCCTTTATTTTTTCCAGCATTGTGAATAGTACTAGTCACCAAGTGCCTCTAAACACTGTATGAAACAATCAGATTGTGCCGATTATCAGCCATAGAAAGGGTTAATTAAAAGGGTGTATATAGTGTTTTATTCATTGCCAGCGTATATAGAATTAGGCTGTACAGGGAATCACTGTGAATATCTAAAGTGTCCATGCAAGGTAGTCGTGGCGAGCTGTGGCTCCTCTCGCTCTGGCACTCTACAGATAACACTTGTCCTCGTCCCAGTGGGCTGCTGTGTGTGGGGTGCATCACACTTTGGGCCTACAGGCCTCCATTGGCTTCAAGTTTTCCTCTTCTGGAACCTCAGCAGCAATCAATACAGGGGACACAAGATTTGTAAAAACAGAACAACTTTTACTTAATGAATGGCAGACTTTACAAACAAGCTTACAGGAGAAAAAGGGGAGGAAAATATCCAGAAAGACAACCCAAAGTCATAATGCAAAATTGATTTATTAAATGACAGGGCAAGGAACAATAAAACATGCTAAAATGCTGATCACTCATCACCAAAGATGAGGACACCATGGATCATGGTTGCCAATTATATAAAAATCAGTCATGTAAAGACATATGCAGAAACCACAGTATACTACCAGGCAATCTAGTAAAAAAGTTATATAGGACAATATAGGATGTACCAAAGCCATATAAACATACTGGCCAACAAGTGAAAATCATACATAGGCACAAAAGCCCAAGAATAGCTACTACATAAATATTATTACCTGGTATGTGCAAGTGCTGGCAAGCAGAGGGTCCACGTGTCCACCCCAATGCGCGTTTCGGAACACCTTCATCAGGGGGCGTGGTATAGAGCAAAAAGAGCGTGTTTAAAAAGGGGCATAAACTGGAAGTACCACAAGTGCCAAAACTGGAAATGATCATCATGTAGTAGCTGATGACACTCAGATAAACCTCTCTGGCCCAGATGTCACCTCTCTGCTGTCCAGAATCCCAGTGTGTCTATCAGCCATATTCTCCTTCTTCTCCTCTCGCTTCCTCAAACTCAATGTAGACAAATCTGAACTCATCATCTTTCCTCCATCTCACAGATCTTCCTTACCCGACCTAGCTATAACAATTAATGACATCACGCTTTCCCCAGTACCAGAAGTCCGCTGCCTCGGAGTAACCTTTGACTTTGCCCTGTCCTTCAAACTGCACATCCAAGCTCTTTCTACCTCCTGTCGCCTCCAGCTCAAAAATATTTCCAGAATCCATCCTTTCCTCAACCCTCAATCTACTAAAATGCTTGTGCACGCCCTCATCATCTCCCGCCTTGACTACTGCAACATCCTTTTCTGTGGTCTCCCTGCTAACACCCTCGCACCTCTCCAGTCCATCCTTAACTCTGCCGCCCGACTAATTCATCTCTCTCCTCGCTACTCCTCCGCTTCTCCCCTTTGCAGATCTCTTCAATGGCTCCCATTCCCTCAGCGTATCCAGTTCAAATTACTAATACTGACCTACAAGGCCATCTATAACCTGTCTCCCCCATATGTCTCTGAACTAATCTCCCGATACCTTCCCTCACGTAATCTCCGGTCCTCCCAAGACCTCCTTCTCTCCTCCACACTTATTCGCTCCTCACCCAACCGCCTCCAAGACTTCTCCCGAATAGCCCCTATTCTCTGGAATTCTTTGCCTCAACAAGTCCGACTATCAACCACATTTGGATCCTTCAGACGGAACCTGAAAACCCACCTCTACAAGCCTACAGCCTGCAATGACCCCGCTACCTCCTTCTCTCTCACCACTACCAGTGATATCACCTCAACCAACACCGGAACTGCTGCAACCCACCAACCTACTGTCTCCTTCCCCACCATCCTGTAGCATGTAAGCCCGAAAGGGCAGGGTCCTCTCTCCCCTCTGTATCAGTCTGTCATTGTTAGTTTGTTTACTGTAAGTGATATCTGTAATTTGTATGTAACCCCTTCTCATGTACAGCACCATGGAATTAATGGTGCTATATAAATAAATAATAATAATCATCTGCTGCCCAGGCAACGCACAACAACCATTCAGGCACAGCGAAAGCAGAGCCGTGACATCCGGAACACGTGGGGCCCCACATGACCTGATGCCCGTAGCTCTCAGACACCGGCACAGAAGGCAATCAGAGCACTGCGCTGGCGCAGATAAAAGTGAAGGCAGCCGCAGCATCTTGGAAGTGGGCAAAAATTTCACAAGAATATAGGCATATAAAGCATACCCAAAACGGCAGTGCATTTACACAGAGTGGCGACAATAGACACATGTCATTCATAATAAGATATTAAAAAGACAAAATTGTTAAACGCCTACATATTGGGATGCGCAACAGAACCTCTGTAAACAAAGGGCAGTATAAAGTGTTGGCAAATAATTAACAAAACCATAAAGAATACAAAATAAAATGTTTAGACCAATATAATGCTGTAGTACATATATCAGTATATCATCATATACCAGACGGTATCAAACAAAGAAAAAAAGGAAAGGAAAAATAATAAATTACAGCACATCATAGTGACAGATTAAGGCCAAAATTAATGTAGCACATATGTAAAGGAGACCTTCCTATATATATAATAATAAGTAAACTGTCTTAATAATAATACTGTTTGGGGAATAACCCCCACTATAACAGAAGGTAAAAAAGGGAAATACATAATATAAGAAGGAATAGCAGATGACAATTACAAAATCTATAATATAACCGGGGGAGCGTCCCTCTGTCTGAAGCCTCTATAGACTGCGCAAGCGCAACGTGCCTGCCCAGTCTGGCTCCAGACAGAGTGAGACAGCCAGCGGTGAGGAATGTGTATGGCGCCGGAGATGGCGGTACCGTACACACTGTATACCGCCATGTCCGACGCCATACATACATACTTACCTGTCTGGGAGGAGCGTTGCCGCGGCGCTTCTCTTCGCCCGGAGACCGGGGCTGGAGTACGGCCGGAATCGCGCTGCGCATGCGCAATCCGGCACCATTTTACTGAAGACACACTTGCAGTGTGTCTTCAGCAATATGGCGCCGGACAGCGCCATGGGCATGCGCGATTCCGGCCGCACTCTTGCCCCGACCTCCAGCACAACAGCGCTGGAGCACAGGAAACAAGGGTGAGTATAAATGGGTTTTTTTTTTTAACTTTTAATAGGAGTGAGGGGACCATGCAAACCACGATAGGGGAGGTGAGAGGACCATGCATACCAGGACAGGGGGTGAGGGGCCATGCATACCAGGATTGGTGGGGTGAGGGGGCCATGCATACCAGGATTGGGGGGTGAGGGGGCCATGCATGCCAGGATTCAGGGATGAGGTGTACCATGCATACCAGGATTGGGGGTGAGGGGGCCATGCATACCAGGATTGGAGGGTGAGGGGGCCATGCATACCAGGATTGGAGGGTGAGGGGGCCATGCATACCAGGATTGGGGGGTGAGGGGGCCATGCATGCCAGGATTCAGGGATGAGGTGTACCATGCATACCAGGATTGGGGGTGAGGGGGCCATGCATACCAGGATTGGAGGGTGAGGGGGCCATGCATACCAGGATTGGAGGGTGAGGAGACCATGCATACCAGGATAGCAGGGGTGAGGGGACCATGCATACCAGGTTCGCCCACATAGACACTATGTGTAAGGTGGTCTTTCAAGTTCTTAGCACATCTGAAAGACATTGCGGGTCTCTCAGGTAGTATTTTAGATATTATTGGGTCTACTTTCAAAATAGACCACGACTTCTGGAGTGCCTCACGCACCTTAGTAGCTTGGGAATTATAACTTGTCACAAATCTGATCTGACGGGCATTTGAGGAGCACACTCTCTGCGCATTATTGTAGAGAAGAGATGAGCAAGAGCTAAATTTAGCCCTATTATATGCCTTTTTTAAGGAGCGTTGACTGTAAATGCGAATTAGGAACTGATTTTTAAGTTCATTAGCCTGCTTCTCAAAATCTGAGCCCGAAGAACAGATTCGCCTGAGGCAGAGAAACTGTCCCACGGGGACCGCCTTAATAACATGCTCAGGATGATACGAAGAGGCATGGAGGA
Organism: Dendrobates tinctorius; assembly: GCF_039654945.1. Classification (NCBI taxonomy): domain Eukaryota; kingdom Metazoa; phylum Chordata; class Amphibia; order Anura; family Dendrobatidae; genus Dendrobates; species Dendrobates tinctorius. Next base: position 15,462,833 of record NW_027361794.1, read on the forward strand.
GTGAGTTCGTAGCCATGGGCTTACGGAAAATATCCGTTTGCAACATGTCAGTAGTATCTTTCCTCACTGACACGTCAAAGAATTCTACTTTCTCAGAATCACATATATATGTATATATGTCAACCGAATGTTGAGATCGTTGATATTTAAGCTGGCCAAAAAAAGTGAAAGATCCGTGGGGGAACCCTGCCAGAACAAGAGGATATATTGTGCCTCCATGCTCTGCACACTGTGCTGATGACAGACACAGCTACCCTTTTTGCCACAGCTCACATTGATGTGCCATCCTGGACAAGCTGCACTACTTTAAGCAACTTCTGTGAGTTGTAGACACCGTCTCATGCTACTGCACAGTACCTCTAGGGGTGAAAGCAATGACAAAATGCAAAAGTGACCAAAACAAACAGCCAAAAAGGATGAGAACAGAGAAATGGTCTGTGGACACCCCCTGCAGAACCACTTCTTTATACAGCTTGTCTTGCTAATTGCCTATCATTTCTACCTGTTATCTGTTCCAACCTCGGGGACCGGGCCCCGGCCTTGCGCTTAGAACTTCTAGGCAGGGTTCTTCCTCTATCCTACATCCTCTGTGTTCCCTTTTACTCCTACGTTCCGTACTTGTCTTTCTTTCTTATGGAAGCTCAGGCTTCAGTTCAATGTCTTTCTCCTTCTTTCCTTTCCCGTGCCAGCTGGCTCAGATCACTGAGGCAGCTGCAGAACTCCTTCCTCCATCCCTCTTCCAGGGATCTCCTTTCCCCACTCCTCTCCGAGTGGCTTCCTCCCTCAGACTCTCTTACTGTCTGACTGACCAACTGAACTGTAATCCTAAACCTTCCCGCTCTTTTATGTATTCTCAACTCCACCCACCTCCCAGCACGTTTCGTGTTCCAAGCAGGGAACCACCAAAGGTGCTCTGCTACTCTCTAAGCAAGGAGCTGCAATGTGGCTTTGCTGAACTACTCTGTTGTGTGGGGTGCGGATGTTGGAGCATGGTCAGGAGCCTCCAACTTACTTGGATGGTGGGGCACCACACCTCAGGAGGAGGTGCAGTACCTCTGTGGCGACTGAGCCTCAGGGGCGCCACAAAAGCAATCAGATTGTGCCGATTATCAGCCATAGAAAGGGTTAATTAAAAGGGTTTATATAGTGTTTTAGTCATTGCCAGCGTGTATAGAATTATGCTGCACAGGGAATCACTGTGTGAATATCTAAAGTGTCCATGCAAGGTAGTCGTGACGAGCTGTGGCTCCTCTCGCTCTGGCACTCTACAGATAACACTTGTCCTCGTCCCAGTGGGCTGCTGTGTGTGGGGTCCATCACACTTACTTTGGGCCTCCAGGCCTCCATTGGCTTCAAGTTTTCCTCTTCTGGAACCTCAGCAGCAATCAATACAGGGGACACAAGATTTGTAAAAATAATCCAACTTTTGCTTAATGAATGGCAGGCTTTACAAACAAGCTTACAGGATAAGGCATACGGGTTGTCGTCTTTCCCAGAGGTACCGGACACAACTTTCACCCTAATTCTTGGTATAGGTAGAGTGTTCCTCTTGTTATCTTCTCTAGCAAGAAAAAAACACTATATCATGGAAATTAGAAAAACATAGTAGTGAACATGCAAATCCCCTTAAAAAAAAACAATTTAATTCGATCAATGTTAAAAAATACCTTCCCAGTGATTTATTGGCAAATGCCACAATGAAAAACGTAATCAAGAATGCTGCACAGCCCTATAATAATGCCTAACTGATACCTGCCTGACCGTGGAAGTTGGCACCCTAAAAGTACGATATTGGCGCCCCCACTCAACGAGGGATATCCCTCACTCCCCTGCCAGTCCCTAATGTGACAGGGGGGAAAACAATGTCCAGATAGTGCAGGAATGAAAACAATCAAAATGCCCTAGGACTAGTGCAGAATCCCAGACAAATAATATACCAATTAAAAATCCATTAAATCCACATCATGATACTTTGTGACCCAAAATATGCTTGCAAAGCATAATAACAATTAGTCCCACTTGAGGGGGTATACAATTAGATAATCCGGAATAAAAAAAAAATAGTCACTTGTCATGTATGTAGAGAACCCCGACGTGTTTCCCCCCCGTGGCGGTTCATCAGGAGGTATAGCTGATACTGTCAAATTTTCATGCCTGATACCACGATGCTGCTTAATGGCACCAGGGGTCAGGAAAAGCTGGATTTAAATAACCGCCTTAATCACTCAGTGCCACAGTAGGCACCACCCTCTCTGTCCGGAGGTCCAATCAATAGGAAGACACAGATAAACCAGCCCCAATATGAAAATATCCATAATCAAACTCACATGGATTAATACAGCTATACGCCAGATAGACCCGGCATATACCTGGTAATCCGGGACCTTGCTTCCGTTGCCAATAGATATGAATGCAGGCGGGAAACAACTAGCGTGCGCTCCACAGTGGAGCGCATCCAAGATGGCGCGGGACCTTCCGGTCAGATGACGTCATATCCGCTGTAAACCGTAACCATGGAGCTGAAGCTCGCTCGCCGGGACTCAATTTGCACTCCGGATAAGGCGCATTAAGATGACACGGGAGCCTCCGATTTCATATTGATAATAAACCCGCCCAGCAGCGTTAAAATGAGAAGAAGCCACATACAGGACACAAGTCGCTAATAACTGGAGCGCATGTCCTGTACATAGACCCTCCTACAAAAACTACCTCACTGTCGGGAGAGACACCGGCTCCCATACGTCAGTATAGAATATATATTATATATTGCATAGAGAACATTATATATTGCAATACAGCTCTGGAGCAAATAATTGAAACCAAAGCATATTGGGGCAAAAAGAGAAAGTTATAAGAAAAAAAAATATGTAAGAAAAGGGTAATAAACATTACCACGTGATGAATAAATTTTACCAAACAATGTAGTCTATGCCATACAAGCATAATCCAATATACCAGAAGTGTAAAAAGCCCCCTCAACTAGTAGAACGCATTTGGCCAATCAGAAAGATTCTTCATATAAAGCAGGCATATCACAGTATTCATTCATCCCATCCGGGGAGACGGACTGTAACCTGAAAATCCACTCGCATTCCCGTCTCAAAATCAAATTATCCAAATTTCCTCCCCTTGTTCTTGGTTTAATCAATTCAATCATATTGAAGGTGATGTCGCACTTACGGCCCTGATGCACCGCATTCATGTGCCTGGCGACCGGGATATCCCTTTTGCTTCTGATATCCCCCAGGTGCTCTCCCACCCTCACCTTCAATTCCCTAGTGGTCTTACCCATATAATCCAAAGGACAAGTACATGTGGTTTTATAAACCAAACCTGCTGATATGCAATTTCCAAAATCTCTAATACAGAAGGTTTTTCCATTATGCGAGCTCGTAAAGGTTTTACATTGTAACATATTTTTACACCGAGAGCAATCTGTACTGATCTACCTTTATCTATTTAGATATTAGATGGTATGCTGTTCATATGGGTATGTATTCGGTCACCCACCATTGTGGAGTGTAATTACAGGGTGTAGGCTCCATTATGAGCCGTTGATTGCTGTTGTTATGTCACATGTGTGACTTTTTAAATGTTTTTACAGGTGTTTTGTGGTCTTTACATGTTAATAAAAACTGCTTCTCTTAATGTCAATCATTTGTCTGTGGTGATCCCCCAATTTATAGCTTATTCTGTCTTTTCTTACCGCTTGGAACGCATGACAGGCAGAAGTTTGGCCGCCATACTCATAGCGTCATATCCGGTTCACAATACACGTGGATTGCATGTCGGATGGAGGACGGAAGTTCCGCCGCCATCTTTATTCTGTCATATCCTGTTCCCAAAGACACCTGGAGCGCATATCGTATGACAGGTGGAAGTTCAGCTGCCATCTTCATTCGGTCACATCCGGTTCCCAGTACAAGTGGAGCTGTAATGGAGGCAGCTATCTCTTACGCTGTATTTGTTTCATCACCTCCGGTCCCATGCCCGATTAAACCGCATGGAGCGTCTATATATCAGTCTCCACCTACACATTATCCTCAAAATATATGCCCCAGATTCCACATTTCAAAAACATTCAGAAATATTGTGTATTTCTATTCCTGAACAAAGTCACTATCTTATCCGGTCTTTTCAATTACGTACAATACCTTCAACTATCGATTCTTCTCAGGTATATATGCAGGCATGGGGGATAACACATTGTTTCTGTCATGATCCGAAGTGGATCTGACAGTTTTAAATGCACAAAGTGAACTTTTTTTCCTTTGGCTTGTGCCAAAGTGGTGTGATTGCCCCCGGTGGCCATTAGAATTATTACACGTGGTGTCGTTCATTCTAAGTTGCCCCGGTGTGGTGAGTGGTATCGCACCTTAGTTTTAGGTTTAAAGTGCACGTTAATTATATAGTAGGTGTGAGGCTCTTTAAAAGAGTTCAGGTGGGTTTGATGACTGTTGGTGATATTGTGAGTTAGTAATTTTGGAAGCAAGCCTGGGTGATGAAGGAGCTGAACATGAGTCCTGCGCAGCCCAGCCAGAGGGGACGAGTGGCAGCTAGGTGGTCTGCAAGAAGGGCTGGCATGGCGTGGTGGAGTCACAGTTTATGGTGTCGGCAGGAAGTGCTTGCATGGCTTGGTGGAGTGACGACTATGGAGAGAGTTGCACTCAGCATGCGGTACTTGGTTGCTGAGAGCTGGACTCAAGCATGCTTGACTTTTTGGGCAGGAGCTGAACTCATCTTTGGGACTCTGTTACTGGTCAGCTGCAACTGGTGGTGGACTCTGCTCCAAGGCTGCACTATGGTGATGGATCCAGTTATGGTGATTGATCCGGGTGGAGGAGAAGATGCACGCAGGTGGTGGGCTCTGTTGCTAGGAGCGTACACAACAGAGCAAAGCTAAGTGGTGTTTCCCCTGTTTTGTCATCTTTCCTCATGTGTGTTTTAGTGCAGTAGTGGGATTAGTTTCCGCACCGACCAATTCCCTAGTGAGGGTTTATGTCAGGGCGAGCTAGGGTTTTTAGGTTCCTGTGCACGCCCGGTGCGGAACCGGCATAGGAAACGTTAGGAGTGCAGGGACACTGGCTCAGGGGAGCTCAGGAGGTCTCCACTTCCCTATTCCCTATCACAGGGCCCACCATTGTTAATATTGCCCTGGTTTCCCTTATTGTTTAAATTCGCCTTACTGGAGGCGGGGTTTCCAGACTTGTATATACGTGTAATGTCTAAATTCGCCAGTTGGAAGCGGCGTATCCAGCTGCACGTGTTATTATTTAAATTCACCCCACTGGAGGCGGTGTTTCCAGGGTCACGTGTGTCATTTGGATTCGCCTTTCGGTACTTGCTGCGCCCAGACACACGTGACCGTGACAGTTTCTCTATAAATGCCCCTCTCACACTCATAGTTTTCGGCACAAAGATAAAAGAACAATCCAGAAGCTCATTAAAAAACCCATTTTAGTATCCTCCATTTGTAAACCAATTCTCAAAGGATGGATAGTGGGATACTTAATGTTTAAAGCACGAAGTATGGTTAATATACCCAATCTTCTTTGTAACATCTGTCATAATAGACACATAATCTGTTTTATACGGTGGCCCCTAGAAGTGATGGGTACTAAAGGAGGGCCCACCTACCCCAGGTACCCATCTCCCAAGAAGTAAAACAGAATTATAATCTTATCCCTCTTCATATATGGCATATAAAACTATAGAGGGCAAGAGATAGAATGGGTTCACTCCAACTGTTCAAGTAGAGGAGGTAAGAAAATTGAATGGAGAAGGAGATAAAAGGAAAAGGGGAGGAGGAAAGGGGGAGAGAAGGGGGAGAAAAGGGGGGGAAATAGAAGGAATTTCCATTGTCTTTTCTGAGGCCCACCATGAATATAGATCAAAAATTGACATGTGTGCCAGATTTATAGATTACGTGTTTGTGTTATGAAGAAGTTCCAGGGAAACCTTTGAGGAATTTACCTCATCCCTCAATAACAATGAGACAGGGTTGAGATTTACTTTTGAAATTGGGGAGAAAAAGCTCCCATTTCTGGATGTAATGATCACAAAGTCAGGGAGGGGAGATGGATTGGAAACCACCATCTACCGTTAGCCGACATCCACTAACTCACTTCTGAGATGGGAGAGCCATCACCCAGACTCCCAGAAAAAAGGCATACCCAAAGGGCAATAGCTCAGATTGAGACGCAACTGCTCTAACAAGAGAGACTTTAAAGCTGAAGCTGATTATATCAGGCTTAGATTTCTTTCAAGGGATATCCTGACCGGGTACTTAGGGAGGCTTACTATCACGCCAAAGGACAAGCTAGGGGTAATTTATTGACACCACGAGAAAAGGAAACATCAATTCGAAAAAATGCGAGAATGATATGCTCATTTGATAATGAAGCGCCATCGATGAAAGACATCTTGAAGAGACATTGGAGCATCTTGAGGATGGATGAGGATATTAGGGAATTTGTGGGGGATAAACCACAAACTACCTAAAGGAGGTGTAAAACATTAGGAGATCGACTTATGCATAGTCATTTTTCTCCTCAGGAGGAGTCGTGGCTCCCTAAAAAACAGAAGAATGCTTTAAATGTGGAGGCTGTGTCACACGTGACTTCATGCAAATAGAGAAGGAATTTTACAATGAGAATACAGGGGAAACATTCAAAATCAGGGACTTTAGAAATTGTGAGACCAAATGGGTCATATACCGATTGACTTGTGAAAGTAAGATGACCTATGTTGGGAACACCATTAGGGAGTTGAGGAGGAGAGTGGGGGAACATTTGGGTGACATTCGAAATCAAAGAGAAACACCGCTTGCCAAATATGTCAATGTGTACAACAGAGGGAATGAAAAGAGTGGTTAAATTTATGGGGATTGATAAAATTTTGGCACCAAAGAGGGGAGGTAATTTTGGTAGGATGATCTTACAAAGAGAAGCGAGGTGGATTTTCAAGTTAGACACGTGCCAACCCTGAGGTCTCAATGAGCAATTGAATTATGGGTGTTTCCTATAGTACATCAGTGTAACGGGGACTTCTGTGCTGTAATACCTCTTACATTACCACCCCGTGTTTCAGGAGGTCCACTCTGCTTTTCCTCACTTCTGGATGAAGGACACTGGCTCGAAAGGCTTTGTAACATGGGAACATATAGAAGATCACTGCTTCTCCACGTATTTCCAGTGTGACAACATTTTACTCACCGTTCTCAGAATATATATACATACAGAGGACAGGACAATCAATATGTGGCGGGCCAGTAGATAACAGGCTCCAATTAAGACGCCAGAAGTACATTACAATAGCCGCAGGTGGCCAGCGACCCCTGATCATTTACCATGGGATTTACAATGGTGGGGGGAGGTCAGAAGTGGGATATCTTGTTTACCTCTGCCCAGGGGTCGCAGCCGGTCGGTTGCTGCATTAGGGGTATGCATCTCACGTTGCACCTATCATACATGCATCTCCTATTCGGGGTGCTGGGGAGTTCTGTAACACGGCTCCCCCTTTTCAGCGACGCGATCGGCATACAAAGTCTGATCCTTAACGGATCGGCTTGGGGATGACCAAAGTCTATGGAGTTGGTACGAGTTCCTTTTGTCGACTTAGTCCATCGGCGTTACCATTTTGTTTGCTGGGTCTGTAGTGGATGGTGAAGTCTAGAGGTTGTAGGGTTAAACTCCACCGCAGTAATCTGGCGTTGTCTCCAGAGACCCGATTAAGCCACACTAGGGGATTATGGTCCGTTAGGAGGGAAAAAAGAAGAAAAAAATGCCAGCTTACCCGATTGATTCAATAGAAAGGCTGCTATTCTGTATAGGCTTTCAGCAACGGATGAATGGCAGGAGCTCTTGCCAGCAATTGTTGTAAAGGAAAGATAAATCCAGCGAGCCAGGCTTATAATGAATAAAAAATCTTTTTCTTTATTTCAAACGTAGATTAAAAAATCTTAATCCACAGCAGCATAATATAAATTCAGGCAGAGATGGGAAAATTACTGCTCTAAAGCGCATGGCCTGAATTTATATTATGCTGCTATGGATTAAGATTTTTTAATCTACGTTTGAAATAAAGAAAAAGATTTTTTATTCATTATAAGCCTGGCTCGCTGGATTTATCTTTCCTTTAGGAGGGAAAACTGTCGTCCATACAAATATGGTTGTAACTTCTTGAGTGCCCATACTACTGCCAGGCACTCCTTCTCGATGGCCGCATAGCTTACTTCGCGGGGAAGTAGTTTCCGACTCAGGTAAGCTACCAGATGGTCTTGACCATCCGGCCCGACTTGGCTCAGCATTGCCCCCTTCCCCAGCCCCCAGTCCAAACATAGAAGCTTCTGTGTGAACAAGGAAACGCTTAGTTGGATCGGATGCGGCCAATACCAGGTGCAAAAATTAAAGATGTGTCTGACAGGATATCAGGACTCTTCAGACCTACAGATGACTACCCATTCCTGCTACTACATGTGGGGACAAATGACACCGCAAGAAACGACCTGGAAACCATCTGCAGAGACTTTGAAGACTTAGGCAAGAAAGTGAAAGAACTGGGAGCGCAGGTGGTCTTCTCTTCCATCCTCCCAGTGGATGGCCATGGAACAAGGAGGTGGAATAAGATTCTGCAGGTGAACAACTGGCTACGTCGATGGTGCCGTCAGCAACGATTTGGATTTCTGGATCACGGAGTGAACTACTCTTCAGGGCGCTCCCGGTAGGGCTTCAGCATATTCACGTGGAACACGCGGATAACCCTGGGGTCGTCACAATTGGCGACATTGTAGGTGGTGTCAGCTATTTTCCCCACTACCTGGTAGGGCCCCTGCCATGCAGCTTTGAAGTTTTTCTGCCTAGTTGGTTCTAACACCAGGACCTTCTGTCCTATCTCAAAGGTGTGTTCTCTGGCCCTCCGATCGTACCACACACGCTGGCGCTGTTGGGCCGCCTGCATGTTCCCACGTACAGTCTGAGTCAGCTCCTGTAGGCGGTCCCGGAATTCCAGCACATAGGGCACAATAGGTATCCCTTCTATGGTTCCCTCCCCTTCCCAGTGTTCTCGCACTAAGTCTAGGGGTCCCCTTACCTGCCTCCCGTATAACAGTTCGAATGGGGAGAACCCCGTGGATTCTTGGGGCACCTCCCGATAGGCATACAGGAGGTGTGGCAAGAATTTCTCCCAGTCCCTGTAGGTCCTGGTAAAAGTTCCAATGAGTTGTTTTAACATTCTGTTAAAACGTTCACACAACCCATTGGTTTGCGGGTGGTACAGGGCGCTTCTAATGGACTTTACGCCGCACAGCTTCTACAGTTGGTTGGTCACCTCTGCTGTAAACTGGGTACCCTGATCCGAGATAACCTCCCGGGGAAATCCAACCCGTGAGAAAACCTGGAGCAGGGTAGCCGACACCGTCTCTGCCAGTATGTTAGGTAATGCAACCGCCTCTGGATACCGTGTGGCATAATCTACCACTGTCAATATATACTTTTTCCCTGATGGACCGGGTTTGGCTAACGGCCATATCAGATCGACCGCCACTCGGCTAAATGGCTCCTCCACAATGGGGATGGCCTTTCAGCGATCTCCCCTCTTGCCAAGGTGTTGGCAACTGTCACAGGTCTGGCAGTACTGACGAACATGATAGGTTACCCCGGCCAAAAGAAGTTTTGTGTCAGACGATGCCTGGTGCGACTGACGCCAAGGTGCCCGGCCAAGGGTATGTCATGAGAGATTCGCAGTAGCTCCTGCCTATACTTCTTGGGCACTACCAGCTGTCGCTTTATAGTTGGGCTCGTCCCTCTGTGGTGCTGCTCTGTAACCCGGTAGAGGAGTCCCTGATGCCATACAAACTGTTCCCGTTCCAGTACTCTCCCCTCCTGTGCCTTCCCATGATACCACTGTAATGAGGGATCCTCAAGTACTTCCCTTTTAAACTCAGCTGGGGTGGCCCAAGAAATGTGTCTGGCTATGGGAATACGTGTAGGGCTGGGGTGTCTTACCTGGGCCTCCTCTGAGTGTGATTCCAACTCCGGCAGCTCAAGCTTGTCTCTGGGTGGTCACAGGATAGGTCTCAGCCAGAGGGGCGACCGAGAATGCAGACAACATGGGCCCCAAGTCATTTCCCAGCAAGACGTCCGCAGGCAAATCCTCCATCAGGCCGACCTCAGCAAGACCATCCCCGACTCCCCAGTTCAGGTGAATCCTGACAGTGGGCAGTCGATGTATGGCTCCCCCGGCTACACGGATGGCCACTGTCCGGTCGTCTTCTCTTGGTCCCGGACGAGATGAGGCTTCACAAGGGTCAAAGTTGCTCTGGAATCGCTTAGTCCCTGCATACGTTTCCCATTAATCCACACCGCTTGTCGATGCTGTTGTCAATTATCTACCCGGGCTGCCTGCACTGGGTCTACTTCATGCAGCACTTCCTCCATCTCTTGCATCCCCGGATTAGTCCTAGCCCCAATGCCCGGTCAGCTTTGCCTTGGTAGTAGTGTACAGCGGCCCGGTTGACGGTAGCCGTTCCCGCCTTTGGCCACTGGGTACGCTGAGTCCGGTTGGGACATTGTCTTCGCAGGTGCCCCAGCTGATGGCAGGTGTAGCATCGCGCCCCAGGGGGACTCTGGTAGGCCGGGGTTTTAGCTGGTCCCTGACAATCTTCTGTGGTTTAGGGGCCTCCAGACCCATGGGAGGTCCCCTAGTGACAGTCTTTGATCCTGGCAACTGAGACCTCCTGGCATCATGATGTTCATCGGCCAGACGAGCGGCCTCCTCAAGAGTCATTGGCTGTCTGTCCCGAAGCCATTCTTGTGTCTCAGGGTTTAGTCCAGTAAAGAATCGCTCTAACAAGAAGAGCTGGAGGACGTCCTCCTTAGTGGTTGCTTGGCTCCCTTGTACCCACTGTAGCAGTGACCGCCGTAGTTTACAGGCCCATTCAGCGTGGGTGTCTGTTACCTGTTTTATAAGTCCACGGAACTTTTGGCGGTATGCCTCTGGTGTCAGCACATACCGGGCCAAGATCACTTCTTTGACCCGCTCATAGTCCATACAGTTCTCATCAGGTACAGTGCGATAGGTGTCCGCTGCCCGGCCTGTCAGCTTGAACGGTTGGTGTGAACCCATTCCATCTCTTGCCTCCATAGGTGCCCTACTTGTACTAGGAACTGGATGTGATGGAATGAAGATGGCAGCTGAATTTCCGCCTGTCATACAATATGCATTCTAGGTACCTTTGGGAACAGGATATCATGGAATAAAGATGCCGGCAGAACTTCCATCCGCCATCCGACATGCGTTGCACGTGTATTGTGAACTGGATATGACTCAATGAGTATGGCGGCCAAACTTCCGCCTGTCATGAGTTCCAAGTGGTGACACGCAAGGAAGGAAAGTCCGGGGGATGTATACATAACTGGCTGGTAACTCTGACTCCTAAGATTCTGTAATTAACATGGGGGGAATAAGGAGTGACTGGAGATGAGGTCAGATATCGGGGGGAGGTGGTTTTGAATTTTCCCCTATTTAATGATTAGAGGTTGAAAGAGACTCAAAGATGCCACACTTAAGAAAGGGTCAGTGATGCAAGTGGTCACGCCTAGACAGGAGAATACCTGCCACTGTAGGATTCTTACATTGAAGAACTAACCATTGAATTCCCACTGTTTATATTTATATTTGGATTCCCCTGGTGAACCCCCTTTTAACTGGGAGGAAACACGTAGGGAACATATATATATTATTTAAGTGATGGAGGGCATCCCATAGCAGCATACACTTGGGGACTGTCCTTGTAAGGACGGGAGCTGTACAGGGGCATGACAGGGAAGAATAGATATCTTACCCCTATAAGTGAATACTAATAGGCACACAGTCTGCTCTGGTGCTTAGTGTAATCTGCTACAGGAGAAATATATGTGGTGAGATCAAATCATTTTTTTAATTGAGCACTTTAATTAAGCACGAGCACTTTATGTCATGGTTTTTTGTGCCACTGTTGTGGAAGTCCAGAACTGATTTTTAAAGAGTTGTTAATAAAGGTTGTATTTTATTTTTATTTAGCTAGGAACCCCATAGCTATGCTGTACTAATATTACGGGGAGGATTTATTAGTGGACAGATTGTACCACTAAAGCTGATTCTACCACTAACAGTACACCCAGATTGCAGTACCTTCTGCCCCATGAAGTAGGAGTACATTTTTCACTGTAGCTTCACAAGTTGATTACGCCCAAAGGCCCCGACATCCATCTAGAGGTTCCCCAAGTCGGTAGACGGAATCACACGGAAGGGTATTCTTGGCAATCAAGAGTGTTAGGCCCTCGTTGTCCCTAGCAGCCCAATTCATGAGACTGCTGCTGCCATTTCACTCTACTGTCCCTCAGCTGCCTAACACTAACTCTCAGTTCCCCCTCCCAAACTAGGTCAGCTATAACAGCTAACCCTGCCTAAGCTAACTGCAGCCCCAGTGAATGCTACCCTTTTGTAACATACATGAATATCAAATATATTTAACCCTTTAGAGTGTCAGGACGCAGACCATCAGCTCCACAACTCCGACAAATACAGTGGGTACGGAAAGTATTCACACCCCTTTAAATTTTTCACTCTTTGTTTCAGTGCTGCCATTTGGTAAATTAAAAAAAAAAACCCATCTTGACTGAAAAAAACCCCAGAAATGTAGACATTTTTGCAAATTTATTAAAAAAGAAAAACTGAAATATCACATGGTCATAAGTATTCAGACCCTTTGCTCAGACTTGAGTAGAAGCACCCTTTTGAACTAGTACAGCCATGAGTCTTCTTGGGAATGATGCAACAAGTTTTTCACACCTGGATTTGGGGATCCTCTGCCATTCTTCCTTGCAGATCCTCTCCAGTTCCGTCAGGTTGGATGGTGAACGTTGGTGGACAGCCATTTTCAGGTCTCAACAGAGATGCTCAATTGGGTTTAGGTCAGGGCTCTGGCTGGGCCAGTCAAGAATGGTCACAGAGTTGTTCAGAAGCCACTTCTTTGTTATTTTAGCTGTGTGCTTAGGGTCATTGTCTTGTTGGAAGGTGAACCTTCGGCCAAGTCTGAGGTCCCAGCGTACTCTGGAAGAGGTTTTCAACCAGGATATCTCTGTACTTGGCCGCATTCATGTTTCCATCAATTGCAGAGAGTCATCCTGTTTCTGCAGCTGAACAACACCCCATAGCATGAGGCTGCCACCACCATGTTCCAATGTTGAGATTGTATTGGGCAGGTGATGAGCAGTGCCTGGTTTTCTTCACACATACCTCTTATCTCTCATAGTTTTGGAGTGCTTCATGTGTTTTTTTAGCAAATTCTATGCGGGCTTTCATATTACTTGCACTGAGAGGCTTCCATCAGGCCACTCTGCCATAAAGGCCCGACTGGTGGAGGGCTGCAGTGATAGTTGACTTTGTAGAACTTTCTCCCATTTCCCTACTGCATCTGTGGAGCTCAGCCACAGTGATCTTGGGGTTCTTTACCTCTCTCACCAAGGCTCTTCTCCCACAATTGCTCAGTTTGGCTGGACGGCCAGGTCTAGGCAGACTTCGAGTGGTTCCAAACTTCTTCCATTCAAGGATTATGGAGGCCACTGTGTTCTTAGGAGCCTTGAGTACTGCAGAAATTCTTTTGTAATCTTGGCCAGATCTGTGCCTTGCCACAATTCTGTCTCTGAGCGCCTTGGCCAGTTCCTTTGACCTCATGATTCTCATTTGGTCTGACATGCACTGTGAGCTGTGAGGTCTTATATAGACAGGTGTGTGCCTTTACAAATCAAGTCCTCTCAGTTTAATTAAACACAGCTGAACTCCAATGAAGGAGTAGAACCATCTCAAGGAGGATCACAAGGAAATGGACAGCATGTGACTTAGGCTACTTTCACATTTGCGTTTTTTTGTGCTGCGCACCGTGCGCAGTGCAAACGCACATAAAAAACGCATCATGCGTTTGTGTGCGTTTTTTGCGCATGTTTTTTTTTAAAAAAACGCTTGCGTTTTTTGCGCTGACGTGTGCATAACCATGCGCACGTCAGCGCACCCTTAGACTATAATGTGTTTTTGGGTGCATGCGTTTTTTTGAGTGAGGTCGGACGCACAAAAAATGCAACAGGATTCTTTTTGTGCACCAGGGCGCAGACTACAAAAAAACGCATGCGCATACAAACGCGTACAAACACATATGTATGTGCACCCATGTAAAGTATAGGAAAAAACGCATGCGTTTTTTTGCGCAAAAACACAGCGCAAAAAAACTCAAGTGTGAAACCAGCCTTAAATATGAGTGTCTAAGCAAAGGGTCTGAATGCTTATGACCATGTGATATTTCAGTTTTTCTTTCTTCATAAATTTGCAAAAATTCCTACATTTGTTTTTTCAGTGAGGATTGGGTACAGATTGTACATTAATGAGAAAAAACATTACCTTTTTTAATTTACCAAATGTCCGCAATGAACCAAAGAGAGACAAATTTAAAGGGGTTTAAATACGTTCCGTACCAACTGTAGACTAAGTTAATTGAACCCATAAATGCAGTGACATTAATAAATTGTACGGAGTTCAAGGTCAGTGTTGAGTTAGGTTATGTGCATACAACATCTTTTCCAGGAGGCTAACCCATTGAATTTTTTGAAGAGGAAGGCGCTTCCAAAAATGCTGTTTTTTTCCTGAAGCGTCTTTTTTTAGAGATTTTCTTTTTAGCATCCAGATGCCATCCATTTACATGGACTGATCTGAGAAGCTGTATAAAGACTGATGAAACTCAGTCCATTTTTCTTGTACATGAAAATAAAATGGACATATGAATGAACCCTAAGTAAAAGAAAAACTCCTCTAAAGAAAGCGTTTCCTATTAAAGTGGTTGTTTGGGATTTTAACATTGTTGGCCAATTTCTAGGATAGGACATAAATGTATGACCCATTTGGGTGTGACACCTGGCACCCTGTTGATCAGCTTTTCCAGGTATTGGCCTGCAACTGCTCAGATGCTGAGCAGCACAGCAACGTCTACAGAAAAATGGCCGCGGACAGATACTGCACATCCACCCTCTGTTGATTTGAATAGGGCACTGATGTGCAGTACCCGAACTTGGCCACTCTGCAATCAACTGCGCTGTGCTGTGCAGCTCCACAACTGGGCTGACACCGGGAACTGATCCACGGGGGTGCCGAGTGTCGCACCCCCATCGATCAGACATTGATGACCTATCCTAAGGATAAGTCAATGTTAAAGTCCCAGACAACCCCTTTAAATGAATGAATTCACCTCTGCTATAACTGTAGCTTATGTAGTAGAAAAGAGAACACCCTTTTGTTTGGACACACAGAACCTTGTGCTGCTTAAGTTGATGAAGAAGGCGGTGATGAAGGGTCCATGATATAGTGCCTGACCAGATAAAGCTGCTTTACAAGACTTGATTATGAATTCAGACAATGACTATTTCGATCGTTAATAATACTGGGCGCAGGTTGTGCTCTGTGCTCTTGCTCATTGCTGAGATAACAGATGGGCCCGTCCATTCACGTCTCTTCCCACCACATTTTGGCAACCAATGAAAGCATTGATCATCCCCGGGACAATTGTCGGCTATGAGTTGTCTCTATAAGCTCAACATTTGTTTATTATGTACTTGGATAATAATTGAAACAAAACAAGAGAAACTTTCTTTTATTAGAGTTTTGATTTATCTGGTGAAAACTGGTGGCATTGCAAAATGAACAAAACGAACTGCCTAATACTGGATAGATGTACGAACAGAGCATCACAAATAGGAAAGTGAGTCAGTGTCATGTGGAAAGGGTAGGAGTAGCTCAGAATTAGGGCTCATTCCCACTTGCAATGAAATCGGACAAATGCAAATCCGATTAAAAATAAGTTGCGCCAATTCCGGCACTTAGCCTCGCACTTCTCACTTGCCCTGCAGCGGTGGCAAGTGGGGTGGTAGTTGGGGGGGTTGATGTCACCTTTGTATTGTCAGGTGACACCAAACCCCAAGGTTAGTAATGGAGAGGCGTCAATAAGACTCCCCTATTACTAACCCCATTGTATGAAAACACACACACCCAGATTAAAGTCCTTTAATTGAAAGAATGACACCGACTCCTTTAATACATCTGTGTATCTATCTATTCTATGTGTATTTACTGTATGTAATTAATCTATTCTACGATGTCGGCTCCTGCTGTGATTTTACACTTCATGGCTGCTGAATTGCTGGCTTTTATTCTATCTAATATATCACACACTCAGGAACAGGCACCGTATTCTGCTTTAACAGTGTAACTTTACGTGATAACAAACAATCCATGGCAATTTCAGTACAGCACAAGTTCATGTTTTCAGCCTGAGCTTTCCCTCTCAATGCTGGCTCCTCTAGCCTGTGAGATGCTCTTTCTGGCTCTGCGATTCCCATATTCCTGCACCGACTTTCCGTACTGGTTCCCACTATGGCTCCCCTTCACTGGGAGATGAAAAAGGTTCCTCTGTCCTGATTCGAGCCATAGGCCCGTATTCTCTATGGGACACCATTGTACCAAGTGGCGGTCGACCGCATTCTGCTTTCCTAAGCCTTCTGTGCCTTTCTGTACTGTGTGGCCCTCTGGCCTGTTCTGCCTTCTCCTGAATCACTCTCCAACACTTTCTTATCTTTACACTAATTGTGGTCACTAAATCCTATAAGGATATATGCGTTACAATCCCTCCCCCATTATGTAGCAATGTCCCCCATTGTGGGTGCATCCTGGTTTATGTAACACCCCTTTAAGCCACCTCCATGGAAAGGGTGTCCCATAGTTCTCACCTCAATAAGAAAAAAAGCCTCCAACCGAATCTGACTGGGAGCTGTAGTGGGATGCAGGAGAGTCTTCTTCTGTTAATGGTTGACTTGGGAAACCCTTGTCCACGCTCCATACACAATCATAGGAGATGAGGTTGGAACACTTAACAGATTTATTTATAGAGGGGGATAAATGGTTAATATTGTAAGGGGAACAGCAAGTAACAGCAAAACAAATAGTATTACACAATATACAAATACAGACACAAGATGGGGTTGGCAGTAAACTTGAATGTTAGGGATGGCGCTTCCCCTTTAAATCACAACAAGCACAATAACATCACTTACACTACAAATCACTGCAGCAATGGAAACAACACATTCTAATGTTGGCGCCCAGTTGCCACAGATGTTGGCACACTTGCAGAAACAGTAAGTGCACTCAATATAACAAAAACAAAATTCCCTCCATGGCTTGTCCTATTATAATTCCTCGTGCATTGAACCACAAATCCCAGCAATGCTCCATTATAGCTAGCTTTAATACACTTCCCAACAGTGGATTCACAAGTCCTAGTAGTAGCTACTCCGTAATGTAGCAGTTTGGCAGTCACACAAGCTTCCAGCCTGTGGGTTCAGCTGTGTCATACTGACTATTAACTTCATTCAAGGTGTCAAAGATAAGAATTCTCAATAATAGTTGGAATAATATTCAGTTATTTATTTTTCAATTTCCTATCAGTATGTATTTGGAGTGTGGGAGGAAACCGGAGAACCCCGGAGGAAACCCACGCGAACACGGGGAGAACATACAAACTCCTTGCAGTTGTTTTCTTTGGTTAGGTTTGAACCTTAGTGCTGCAAAGCAACAGTGCTAACCACTGAGCCACCGTGTTGCCCAATAGTCTTCAATGTGGCTCTAATTATGATAGGCCTCATGATGAAGACATAAATTGATATAGAAGTCACTTCATCTGTGAACACTTCTCAGCGCGAAAAGTCTGGTAAATGGGGAGAACAGATTCCGAGCCCAGAATCTGCCTCTTTATGCAGCAGGAAACTCACATTATTCCGTGAGAATGTCTGACTGCGGAAAGTCCAGTTAGTGACATGTCCATAATTGAGTACAGAGACCGAGCCCGGAATCTGCCTCTTTATGCAGCAGGAAACTCACATTATTCCGTGAGGACGTCTGACTGCGGAAAGTTCAGTTAGTAACATGTCCATAAGTGAGTACAGAGACCGAGCCCGGAATCTGTCTCTTTTTTCTGACATGTTTTCTTCTTGTAGAAGAGTCGTCGTCACATCCAGCTGGATTCTTTATTCATTGAAGGATCACACTCAGGCCTCTCTCTGGAATAGTGATCTGCAGAAATAATAAATATGACTGATTATTACTGAAGATGAAACAACTGGATATCATATATAAGTGGCATGCAATGTACTCCTTGTTACTGAATTATTGCCTTGTAAGAAAAGATTTAAGATAATTGATATTTGCTCATTCTTGGGTTAGGACTATACCCTTCATTCCTATAGAGATGCTGTCAACAATCTTCAGAAGGGAGATTAATTACTTTTTGGTGATTATAACATTGATTCAAATGGTTACTTAGACTCGACTGCTCAGACAGGATAACTATCCCAAATATTAGACTATTGGCTAAATAAAGAAGAACTACATGATGTATTTTGGTGTCTAAACATCTCTTCAAGGCAGATCACACACTACTCCGAATCATTACTAAAATAAAATTTGGTTCTCACAAATATATTCTCTTTATCAAAAATGTAAAAAATGGCTACTGGTCAAAAGACACAATCTGACCATTCCCATCTTATCATACCTTTAAGTTTTCCTCAGGTCCAGCCTTAAAAAATTTCAGTTTATGGAGTTTCAACTATTACCTCCTTCAGGAGCCAATCTATAAAGAAAAAATAGAAACAGGATTAAAAAATGATTTTATAGAAGAATATAATACAGAAGGCTTGTCTATATATACAGTAGAGCATTAAACCTGACGTATTCTACCAGTACATGCGCTTCTCTCCATGAGACACACTATGACATTGTGTTACGGTGGTACTTTACTCCAGTACAACTCCACAGAGTATTTCCTTCCCAATCTCCTCTATGCTCGAGAGACTGTGGGAAAACGGGGTCAATTTTACCCATATTTTGGAGTTGTCCATTTTTAAAGGAATTGTGGAAAGAAACTTCGAACTTAATCCTATGAATTTCTAAATCCAATATTACTCAATAGTTAGTAGTATTATAGCACGTTGTAGAAGAAATTCTACCTGAATTTCAACATGTCTCTTGTTACATCTTTTTGGTGATTAAACATTTGATTGCAACAAAATGGAAGCAAATAATTCCTCCCTCAATATCAGACGTAATGAAAGGGGCATCAACGCACAATATTAGAAGTTCAACTTTGTGCTTAGGTAACAAAGTTTTTTTTAAAACCCATATTGCGTTGGATGAATGTCATGATGTAAATGTGTTTTTTTTTTAACACAGGCTAAATCCACAACTTAAAAACTAAAGGAGGTGTATTACCAAAATATACCAGATATGTACCAAATTAAATGTTTATAAATATTATGTACAAAATGCAACATTATAATAGTCGGTATATTCCTAGTAATAATGAGCAGCCTTGACTTTACTTTCTTTCCTGTAACTCTGCATTGTTACCCCATTCTTCCCTTTTTATTCCTCCCCAGTTTATACTCCTTGCTAACATTATTGTAAAATTTGAAAATGTTAAATAAAGACAATTGAACAAGATGACCGGACATTTAACTATTTTTTTCACCTGTTCTAAATGCCGTAATTCTCCTGAAACTATCATTGCTCGTCCTTTATTCCTGGGGTTCTCAATTCTCCCTTTATGTAAATCTAGTTTTTATTTTTTTAAGTGGGTATGACTTTCAAAATGTTTCTCTTTTTGAGAAATATCTTGATGATCATGCCTAGTTGGCTGAAATGCTTGATATGATAAATATACAGGAAGACATATATCAGGAATGGGGAGATACAAGAACAAACAACGCCAGAAAAAGAGCGGAATTTATACCAGGTTAAAATATATGCATATTTAGTTATGGAGCTTTGTTTCTCTCATGGTATGGAGCTTTGTTATGGAGATAGAGGTATTATACAGATGGGGATTACAGTTACTGATTATGGAGCTAATGCTAATCCAAATTAATTCTGCAAGAGATATGAGTGGATAATGAACATATTTCTGCACGTACCTTCAGACTCTGTCTCTGCCGTCTTACGATCTTTTTCGATAAAGCAGGCACAAGCAAAGAAGAATCCTCCTCCGATAGCCACGACCACGGGACAAACCATGAGGAGGGCATACTGTAAACTGTGGATCTCCCAAAAAGGTGAGTCTGGATTATGACTTTTGATGGCGTTGGATATCTGAAAATATGACAAAATAAATAGTTATGTATGGTTAATGAAAGCAAAAAAAAACATAATTGACTGGAGACATTTACACTGACAGCAGTCAATGAATAACAATGAAATCTGGTGACCATAGAACTAAAAGGTGCCTCACTGCAGATAGTGGAGGAGCTTCCATCCTCCAAACCATGAACAGCACCGGTACCAGTTTCCACAGCCCCAGCACTGCACATTGTCTAGAGACAGAATAACACAATCTCAAACACAGATATCATAATCAGAATTCGGGATTTAAACAACCCGAATAAATATGGGTATCAACCCTGTGGAGCTCCCAAACAGCATTCAAACACCAAAACATGGTGCAAATACACCACCAAAAGACAAAGGAATTTATTAAATAGAATAAAATGTTATATTCTTTAATAGCATAATAAATAAAAAAGACAATCAATGAATTAATAGTGTACATTAGGGTGACCGGATCTCATATGGGGGGGAAAAAATGTCAGAATCTTGTTCGTCTGGACCCCACAAAACGATTCCCCTTTCCAGATATTGAGAGAGCCAAAATTTGAGCTCGATCAAACGACGTTAACCCGTGCCGCTCGTTGCTCAAAGTTTGAAAAAATCCAAATTGAGGTATTTTAAGATTTAGGTATTTTGCATAGTCTGTTAGACTATAAAGAATGGGACAGCAACATTGCAGAAATAGCCCTGACCAAATTTTCGAACCATTTGTGGTATTTGAATGCAGAGTTGGTGGGATTATCGTTTTTTGATCCCACCATTACAGACAATGAAAAGTTGTTAATGGCTAATAAATTGCTCAGTAGCACAGATGAACCATCAGAGCACGCTAACCTACATGAGTTGATAATTTTACATAGTTATCTTATCTACTCTAGAGCTTTTGTTAAAGTAGTTTTTGAAACGTCAGAATATAATGCTCGGCATTTGCTTACAACTTGCAGGACATATTGCTTTTGTTCTTCATCTTTTGTCAGAAGGTCGTTAAAGTCGGTTACTTCCTACCTCTTTTAATTTTTCTTTCCTAACTTTTGGATTTACAACCCTAGCGTGCTCTGATGGTTCATCTGTGCTACTGAGCAATTTATTAGCCATTAACAACTTTTCATTGTCTGTAATGGTGGGATCAAAAAACGATAATCCCACCAACTCTGCATTCAAATACCACAAATGGTTCGAAAATTTGGTCAGGGCTATTTCTGCAATGTTGTTGTCACATTCTTTATAGTCTAACAGACTATGCAAAATACCTAAATCTTAAAATACCTCAATTTGGATTTTTTCAAACTTTGAGCGACGAGCGGCACGGGTTAACGTCGTTTGATCGAGCTCAAATTTTGGCTATCTCAATATCTGGAAAGGGGAATCGTTTTGTGGGGTCCAGACGGACAAAATTCCGACATCGATTTTTTTGCGGTCACCCTAGTGTACATATACAGAGCTATCCGAATATGGCCACAGATGCCAAAATGTAAAACATGATGCTACAAACAACACAAAAGGCTACTTTCACACTTGCGTTTTTTTGCGCTGTGTGCGCAGTGCAAACGGGCATAAAAAATGCATCATGCCGTTTTAATGCGTTTTCTTGTTTTTTTGTGCATGGTTTTTACAAAAAACCGCATGCATTTTTAAACACAGACGTGCGCATGACCATGCGCACATCAGCGCTTCCATAGACTTTAATGTGTTTTTGGGTGAATTCCGTGCGCATTGAGTGCGCATGCGTTTTTTTGAGACAGATCGGATGCACAAAAAATGCAATAGGTTGCATTTTGTGCACCTGGGCGCACACTACAAAAAAAGCATGCGCATACAAACGCATACAAATGCATGACAATGCGCACCCATGTTAAATATAGAAAAAACGCATGCGCATGTATGCGCAAAAACGCAGCGCAATAAACACAAGTGTGAAATCAGCCAAATCAAGGGAAAAGGTAACACATAATTATTGACAGTATCCCCAGTCAGAATATCAGTTCAAAATAAAGTGCCAGAGCATATTCTCAAAAGATATAGGGATGACCAAATCCTAAATTCATATAGGTAAGTAATACTACAATAGCATGGAGATTTCCCCTAGCTCTCCGGTCAGTGACCTATCACATAGAACTCACCACCTAATAAGCTAAGGGGCCATAAATACTATAAATAGTTCTTACCCATATTGATGTCCATCTGTAGCCACGCGCCCCGACGCGCATTTCGCAATGGCTTCCTCGGCGGTCTGGGATGGCCCCCCAAGGATCCCTATATCTTTGGAGAACATGCACTGGCACTTTATTTTGAACTGATATTCTGATTATGGATACTGTTGATAATTATGTATTACCTTTTCCCAAGATTTTGTCTTGTTTGTAGCATCATGTTTTACATCTTGGCATCTGTGGCCATATTCGGATAGCTCTGTTTACATACACTATTAATTCATTGATTGTCTTTTTTATTTATTATGCTATTAAAGAATATAACATTGTATTGTCTAGAGACAGAACTGATGTGACATCCTCCTTCAGCAGATGATCTATGACAACTCCAGGACATCTTGTCTTTGGAGTTCTCCTGCCGTGCACACAAGGTAAGAATAGTTTGCTGGTGCATAGCTTCCATATATAGTCCTGCTGGTTAATGTATGTGTATGGATACTACTTGTATGTTCTGAATGTCTGCTATCTGCAGAGGTAGAATTCGCAGAATAAATAATCATTAGGCCATGAACATTCATTTGCAGGACACAACGTTCCTAAAAGCGATTGTTCATTTTGCTAAATGTGACCACCTAATAAATTATCTAATTACTTAAAGTGGTTATGTAAAGAAAAGATCAATAATACACATGAAAATAAGCAACTTTGCGACAGATCTTATCTTGGGCTTCAGAAAGGCAGATATTAATAGACACAGAAATAGGGTAGGAGAGGTCCAATGGCTGGATGTTCTAGAGGACAGAAATGTCCAAGAAGGATTGGAGATTTTGCTAAATGAAATTCTCACTGCACAATCCGTAACAATTCCGAAAAGAAGGAAGAATTGGAAGTATTTAACGAGACCAAGATGGATGAACACAGAACTTAAACACTTGGTAAAAGGGAAAAAAATAAATATATATATCAAATGGAAAGATGGGGCATATCTTAAGAATAATGTATTGCTGTTTGCAGGGAATACAGGGCAAGCGTTAGAAGAGCTAAAGCCAGTAATGAAATTAAGCTTGCAAGGTGAGGACAAAAGCAGTAACAAAGGATTTTGGGGGTATGTGAAAAGCAAAAGAAAAGTCAGAGATGCTACAGGATTTTTACAAAATGAAAAGAGTCAAGTGGTCAAAATTGATTTAGAGAAGGCCAAACTTTTAAATTCATATTTTGCCCCTGTGTTCTCTAAGAGAGCAAATGTAACATCAAATGATCATTGGTGTGCTATCGAAGGAATAAATTGATTCACACTATCCGTAAAGAGAAATATTGTGAGAGAACACTTAGACAATTTTCATTAATTTTAATTTCCTGGTCCAGATGAATTACATCCTATGATACTAAAAGATGTAGCAAAAGAAATTGCAGAGCCACTAGGAAAAAACCTGGAAGAACAGGAAAAGTCCCGTAAGATTAGAGAAGGGCAAATGTCCCTATGTGTAAAAAAGGAAAGACGTTGGAACCAGGAAATTACAGGCCAGTGAGCCATTACTTCTATACCAGGAAAGATCTTGGACCAAATTATTAGACAGCATGTATGTAAGTACTTGGATAAAATTACAAGTAATTAACAAGAGCCAGCATGGATTTGTAGCAAACAAGTCATGCCAGACTAATCTAATTTCCTTCTATGATGGAATCTCTGACTGGCTGGATCAGGGAAATGCAGTAGATATTGTATATTTTGACTTCAACAAAGCGTTTGATAAAGTATCTCATACAATCCTTAATGAAAAATGACCAAGTATGGGATTGACAGGGCTACGGTTAGGTGGATTCATAACTGGCTCAGTGATCGTGCTCAAAGAGTGGTAATAAATAGTTGCACATCCAATTGGAAAAGTGCTTCAAGTGGGGTACTACAAGGCTCTTTCCTGGCCACAGTGTTGTGCAACATTTTTATAAATGATCTAGATAAGGGAACTGAAGGTAAACTGATCAAATTTGCAGACAATGAAAAGCTAGGAATGAAGCGCTAACAATAGAGAAGATAGAGAAAGAACTCAGAAGGATCTAGATAAACTTGAATAATGGGCAGTAACTAATAGAATTATATTTAACATGGAGAAATGCAAGATTCTACACGTGGGCAAGAAAAACTAAAATTCCAATTATGGAATGGGAGGAATAGAACTAAGCAAACAGTATGTTCGAAAAAGACAGTATACTAGTAGATCACAGACTGCACATGAGATAACAGTGGGATGCAGCAACAAAAAAAGGCAAATGCAGTTCTAGGATGTATTAAGAAAAGCAGAAAAGAGTCTAGATCACGTGAAGTAATAATCCCCCTCTACTCCTCTTTGGTCATACCTCATAAGGAATACTGTGTCTAGTTCTGGGCACCACATTTTACAAAAGACATCGAAAAACTGTAGCAAATTCGGAGAAGAGGTACCAGGATGGTGAGCGGACTGCAAAGTATGTTCTACGAGGAACGGTTAAAGGATCTGGGAATGTTTAGCTTGCAAAAAAAAAGCTAAGAAGAGACTTAATAGCTGTCTACAAATATCTGAAGGGCTGTCACAGTGTAGAGAGATCACCCTTATTCTTACTTGCACATGGAAACATGAGAAACAAAGGAATGAAACTGAAAGGGAGAAGATACAGATTAGATAATAGCAAAATGTTTTTGACAATGAGGGTAACCAATGAGTGAAACAGGCTACCACGAGAGGTGGTGAGTTCTCCTTCAATGGAAGTCTTCAAACAGAGGCTTGACAGACATCTATCTGAGATGGTTTAGTGAATCCTGCATTGAGCAGGAGGTTGGACACGATGACCCTGGAGGTCTCTGCCAACTTTAACATTCTATGTTTCTAGGATGTTCAAATGGAAAAAGATGTATGAATGTAACTTTAAAGTGATGTGAAAATATGTAAAAGTTACTTACCAGCTTGATGACAT
The DNA here is from genome assembly GCF_039654945.1 of Dendrobates tinctorius. Taxonomy (NCBI): domain Eukaryota; kingdom Metazoa; phylum Chordata; class Amphibia; order Anura; family Dendrobatidae; genus Dendrobates; species Dendrobates tinctorius. Next base: position 15,488,173 of record NW_027361794.1, read on the forward strand.
AGGAGCTTCCGGCAGTCCCCGGCTCGGACACTATCATAAATATGGCTTGTGCTGTTGATCGTCTTGCAGGAGATACTACATACTGAAACAAGAGAATATTCTGAGTGAGCAGAAGTAAGTCACGGGAGGCAGCAAGTTAAGAGAACATTGGCAAAGTGAACATATGTGAAACAGAAGTAAAGAGCACAGTCAGCCAGGATTGAAAAAAAAAAGCCCAGAAGCCCGTTCTGTACTGAGATTTTATTAAAGAAGTTTTTAATCTTCTTGGGCCAAGTCTATTTTGGAGTTTAGTTGGGAATTATCCAACAAATGCTTGGATACAGCCAGGATTAAGGGGCCTTGATGGGTGAAACAGAACATATAGGCTGACTACATAAATAGAATTTTAGCTTTGCTAACTTTAGCGCTTTTCTCCACTCACCTGGCGAATATCAGCCGAAACGGAGCAGTTCAGATTCAGACACATGATTCCGATGGACATAAACACCTGCAGAGATAAGGAACAATACACATACACATTATAGAATGTAGAAGATAAGCCCCGAAAGGCAGTGGCCGCAGCTTATAGCGGAAAAGCGAGGTGACAGGTTCCCTCTAATCCTTTCATCCCCCCAGTTTCCACACATTCCTAGACAGCCCCCGCCATAGCCTATGATTTCTACCGCTCATTACATCCGTCCTATTTCCGAGACCCAGTAAGGTTATAAAGCAATCTACACATCAGATACTTACATATGTGGCCACGATACTGATGTCTCCCATAAATAGAGCCAAGACCAAGAAAACGGCGCAGCCGAACAGGCCAGACGCGCAAACTATCGGGTCGGCACGAGGGTTGTTCTTCCTATATATTTTAGCTATCTTCACGCCTGTTACAACTCCCAAGCTGCCAGAGATGCATGAAATTAACCCGAAGATCAGACTGCAAAGAAAAGTGGTAAAGAGATTAGTGAAGGAGCTCGAATGAATGAACTATAAATAATCTATTATATAAAGCTCAATGTGGGTGTGTATGTATGTATGTATGTGTGTATGTATGTGTGTATGTGTGTACGTCCGGGATTGGCATCCGCACCGTCGCAGCTACAGCAACAAAATTTGGCACAGTCACACGTCTGGACCCCGAGAGGGTGCTAGGCTATGTTGTGAGGTGAAATTTTAACCCCGCGCCTTCCAATTCATCAAACAATTTTGCCCCTATCTACATAATGGGGAAAAAGTGTGTGTGTATCAAGCCCCGCCCCTCATTATGATGTCATAATGGTTGCCATGGCGACGCTGATTCATCATAGGTTGCAAGCCCCGACGCTCATTATGATGTTATAATGGTCGACTATGGGATGGAGGATGTGTGATGGGTATATGGGCACTGGACTATGGGATGGAGGATGTGTGATGGGTATATGGGCACTGGACTATGGGATGGAGGATATGTATGATGGTATATGGGCACAGGACTATGGGATGGAGGATGTGTGATGGGCACTGGACTATGGGATGGAGGATGTGTGATGGGTGTATGGGCATGGGACTATGGGATGGTGGATATGTGTGATGGGTATATGGGCATGGGACTATGGGATTGAGGATATGTATGACGGGTATATGGGCACTGGACTATTGGATGGAGGATGTGTGATGGGTATATGGGCACTGGACTATGGGATGGAGGATATGTATGATGGGTATATGGGCACGGGACTATGGGATGGTGGATATGTATGATGGGTAAATGGGCACGGGACTATAGGATGGAGGATATGTATGATGGGTATATGGGCACGGGACTATGGGATGGAGGATATGTATGATGGGTATATGGGCACTGGACTATGGGATGGAGGATATGTATGATGGGTATATGGGCACGGGACTATGGGATGAAGGATATGTATGATGGGTAAATGGGCACGGGACTATGAGATGAAGGATGTGTGATAGGTATATGGGCACTCGACTATGGGATGGCCAATATGTATGATGGGCATATGGGCATGGGACTATGGGATGGAGGATATGTATGATGGTTATATGGGCATGTGACTATGGGATGGAGGATGTGTGATGGGTATATGGGCACTCGACTATGGGATGGCGAATATGTATGATGGGTATATGGGCACGGGCCTATGGGATGGAGAATATGTATGATGGGTATATGGGACTATGGGATGGAGAATATGTATGATGGTTATATGGGCATGGGACCATGGGATGGAGGAAGTGTGATGGGTATATGGGCACTCGACTATGGGATGGAGAATATGTATGATGGGTATATGGGCACGGGACTATGGGATGGAGGATATGTATGATGGGTATATGGGCACGGGACTATGGGATGGAGGATATGTATGATGGGTATATGGGCACTGGACTATGGGATGGAGGATATGTATGATGGGTATATGGGCACGGGACTATGGGATGAAGGATATGTATGATGGGTAAATGGGCACGGGACTATGAGATGAAGGATGTGTGATAGGTATATGGGCACTCGACTATGGGATGGCCAATATGTATGATGGGCATATGGGCATGGGACTATGGGATGGAGGATATGTATGATGGTTATATGGGCATGTGACTATGGGATGGAGGATGTGTGATGGGTATATGGGCACTCGACTATGGGATGGCGAATATGTATGATGGGTATATGGGCACGGGCCTATGGGATGGAGAATATGTATGATGGGTATATGGGACTATGGGATGGAGAATATGTATGATGGTTATATGGGCATGGGACCATGGGATGGAGGATGTGTGATGGGTATATGGGCACTCGACTATGGGATGGAGAATATGTATGATGGGTATATGGGCACGGGACTATGGGATGGCGGATATGTATGATGGGTATATGGGCACGGGACTATGGGATGGAGAATATGTATGATGGGTATATGGGCATGTGACTATGGGATGGAGGATATGTATGATGGGTATATGGGCATGTGACTATGGGATGGAGGATGTGTGATGGGTATATGGGCACTCGACTATTCGACTATGGGATGGAAGATGTGTGATGGGTATATGGGCACTCGACTATTCGACTATGGGATGGAGAATATGTATGATGGGTATATGGGCATGTGACTATGGGATGGAGAATATGTATGATGGGTATATGGGCATGTGACTATGGGATGGAGAATATGTATGATGGGTATATGGGCATGGGACCATGGGATGGAGGATGTGTGATGGGTATATGGGCACTCGACTATGGGATGGAGAATATGTATGATGGGTATATGGGCACGGGACTATGAGATGGAGGATATGTATGATGGGTATATGGGCACGGGACTATGGGATGGAGAATATGTATGATGGGTATATGGGCATGTGACTATGGGATGGAGGATATGTATGATGGGTATATGGGCATGTGACTATGGGATGGAGGATGTGTGATGGGTATATGGGCACTCGACTATTCGACTATGGGATGGAGGATGTGTGATGGGTATATGGGCACTCGACTATTCGACTATGGGATGGAGAATATGTATGATGGGTATATGGGCATGTGACTATGGGATGGAGAATATGTATGATGGGTATATGGGCACGGGATTATGGGATGGAGAATATGTATGATGGGTATATGGGCACGGGATTATGGGATGGAGAATATGTATGATGGGTATATGGGCATGTGACTATGGGATGGAGGATGTATGATCGGTATATGGGCACTCGACTATTCGACTATGTGATGGAGGATATGTATGATGGGTATATGGGCACGGGACTATGGGATGGCGGATATGTATGATGGGTATATGGGCACGGGACTATGGGATGGAGAATATGTATGATGGGTATATGGGCATGTGACTATGGGATGGAGGATATGTATGATGGGTATATGGGCATGTGACTATGGGATGGAGGATGTGTGATGGGTATATGGGCACTCGACTATTCGACTATGGGATGGAGGATGTGTGATGGGTATATGGGCACTCGACTATTCGACTATGGGATGGAGAATATGTATGATGGGTATATGGGCATGTGACTATGGGATGGAGAATATGTATGATGGGTATATGGGCATGTGACTATGGGATGGAGAATATGTATGATGGGTATATGGGCATGTGACTATGGGATGGAGGATGTATGATCGGTATATGGGCACTCGACTATTCGACTATGTGATGGAGGATATGTATGATGGGTATATGGGCACGGGCCTATGGGATGGTGGATATGTATGATGGGTATATGGGCACGGGCCTATGGGATGGAGGATATGTATGATGGGTATATGGGCACGGGACTATGGGATGAAGGATAATTATAATTTGTTATAACTAACAACAGTTAGTTACTATGCCCGGGCAGCGCCGGGCTCTTCAGCTAGCTTGATATAGTAATCATTTGAAATATATATTTTTTTTTTTAATGAGAAAACTGGGGTAGAGGGAATATTAAATTCCCAACAGTGACTGTGAAATCAAAGTTTGGTAAACTTGTACCTGTCATAGTCACGGCTGACTTCAGTCTGATTTTGTGCGCTCTCTTCTATGATACCCTGGGCACGGTGCAGGAAGATAGGACCGTAGGAGCTGATGGCACCGGCAGCAAACTTTACAGCCGTCATGCCAAGAGTGCAAAACATAAAGCTTCGGCTGCAGAAAGTGAAAAGGGGAAAAAAACATGTAAATAACACAGAAGTCACGGGGTAGATCAGTGACATCAATCAGTGCAGAGAAAACACCTACTTTTTAATGAGATTTTTTACATCTGAAATCCATGCTCTGGAGCTCAGCGGTTTGCCGTTATTTCCCTCTGCAGCTCCTCTGGTCGGCTCTTTTACGATCACACACATGAACAGGAGTCCTATCATACCCAGAACAGGGGAGATCTGTGTAGATGAAGAAGGAGACATCACATATTACAAATACAGAGGTGTCATCAGAAGAAAAGACTAAAGGGAATTAAAGGGAATCTATCACCAGGTGTTTTCTGCAGATATGTGAGCAACATAATGTAGGGACAGAGACCCCTAATCCAGCGATATGTCACTTGTTGCTCTGCTTGGTGTAGTTTTGATAAAATCTCTGTTTTTTTCTGATGCAGATCTTGCAGAGCTCTGATTACTGAGCCCTTTATAACCCCGCCCACACCAGATTTTTCTGTGTACAATGTATATAGGCAGAAAGCTACCAATCAGTGGGGGAAGGGGTTACACAGAGCAGGAGGACTATGTGGCATGAGACAACTAGTCCCCTCCTTATAATTTCCTGCTGATAAAACAGTGATTTTTTTTTCTAAACAACTACAAAGAGCAGTAAGTGACACATCACAGGAATCAGGTCCTCTGCCCCTACAGAGGCCTTGCTCTCAAATTAAATGATAAAAATATACTGGCAGATTACCTTTAAAACCATATAGGAGTTATAATTAAGATTCACAGTTTGTCCACAAGATCCCTCAGACCTACTACTTACCAGAAAGGCTATTCGCCAGTCGCCAGAGAATGCCCTTGTAACTTCAGAGCCAATGATGTAACCAAGACCACTGTAATAAACAAAAACAAAGTTGTCGTCATTTCTGCACACACAGCAACATATAAATGTGCGAGTGTCTTTCTCCGGCTCCTCCTTTCTGATTACGGATTCCTCATTACTTGCGGGGGGTTTTGTAAGATGCCATCCATATGTCTTGTACATGCATGCATCTGCAGAGCACAATCTGGGCGGCCGGAGAAAGTCCACAACAAGTCCGCCTTGTCGGAATTCCTCTAATCAATAAATAGGTCCACACTCACCTGCCAATAAATCCTGCCACGTAATAGCAGTAAAGTGCACGGCTGCGCCGGTCTCCCACATACAGGTCGGCAATGATTGAGGGGGCAGTAATTCTAAAGCTTGCCTGTGCTGCTCCCAGCAGTGCATTGATGAACAGAAAAACTGGAAAATACTGTGAAAACACAAAAAGATATTCAGTGACTATTCAAGAAACTTTTCTTAGACACCTAAAGAAATACCATAAGAGAAAGATTTGTAACTTTCCCTAATTTTGAGCCGCTCCTGCTTGTGGTTACAAATACTAATGCAAAATACTGATCTAGATAGAAACAGGTGAGAGGCTTTACAGCTCCTGCAGACGTCTGTGGATCATGGTCCGATCATGGACTACAATGCACAGACAGCGTGATGGTGATGATCGGGTCAGGAGACCCGCGGCCTGTCCGTGCATTGTGGTCCATGATGGCATCGAGATCCACAGATGCTTCCTGGCATCAGAGGCGCATGACCGGTAGCCATCTTCTGAGCTTCCGGCCATGACTTAGGTGTACAGTTCTACAGCTTCAAAGGTGCAGTGCGCATGGCCGTCAGTTCAAACTATGGCTCCCGGTCATGGGCAGTGCACGTCTGAAGCCAGGTAGCGTACACCCAGCTGCAGAGGTGCAGTGACGCTGCCGAAATGTGCAGCGCGCGTGTGCGGGATGTGCAGGAGCTGGCGATGACAAAAGCTCCGGAAATTATGTTATCACTCCCACAGGGGCGTGATAACATGAAGAGGGCTGACTAGTCTGGGGCAAGTAACGACCCAACAACTAGTCAGCGCCTCCATTAGCACAGGAAATGGGGACAATATGAAGGCTTTATTAACCTCATTTTTACAGATAAACATTCTACAGGGCAGGTGAGGCAGGAATTTACTCCTAGATAAGTGAGTGCTGCTGGTTGGAGGGCGTGGAGGACCTGACAGGTTCAATTCATGCTCAGTTTACCTCATTGGGAACGAAGATCATGCCGATACGTATGGCTGACCAGACGGCCATGCCTGTACACGCAATGCGTTTCCTGCTCCAGATGTCTCCCAGGTGTCCAAAGAGTAGACCAAACACCACATTGCTGACTGCGAATGCTAGAAGGGGAAGGGAAAAAACAAGAGGTCGAGAAAAACATTTCTATATTATTGCATTTTTTTTAAATTTGAGGATTTTTTAGAGTGTTGCACTTAAACACTTCTCCCGTCCTCGTCACTGTAGAATAAGATTTTATATTGAAATTTTACCTAATGTTATAAAGATGGATCCATTGTCATCCATTTTAAAGGCGGCTTTCAGGTAAGGCATCGCTCCTGCCAGAACAAAAAGAGGAACACAAGTGATTATTGTAATCAGAGAAGTGCAGGAAGAGACGTCACAGCAACTAACGAGCCTTCTCGTTGGCCATGAAGATTTCTTTCCTTTTATGTTGCAGTGAGGGGCTTTATACACCCTCCCACCGACATAACCCGGTGTACCCCTACCTACCTACAACAGTGAAGGGAGCCATGGTGATGACCATATAAATGCAGGATAGAATGGCTACAGTGCTGATGGAACGTCTGCTGGAAACTCCCGTCCGCTCGTGCAGGTCCTGTGTTTCGCCGTTTTCATCCTTCTCTTTACAGTCAATGTCTATTTTCACATCATCAGCTAAAATTGGCACTTGGGTGAAATCACTGAGACATGCCATGTTCACAGAGCCCTGCAAACACTGGAGAAAAACACAGAAGATGGTACAAATATTACATTAGTCTCAGTCTGTGGTGCTCAGTGATAATGCAGTGTATGGTATAAGAAGCAAAGAATAATAAGTTAAAGTCCCCTAGGGGAACTAAAAAATAAGGTAAGAATCAATAATTCTATAGGGAAATCTACACTCACTGGCCACTTTATTAGGTACACCATGCTAGTAACGGGTTGGACCCCCTTTTGCCTTCAGAACTGCCTCAATTCTTCGTGGCAGAGATTCAACAAGGTGCTGGAAGCATTCCTCAGAGATTTTGGACCATATTGACATGATGGCATCACACAGTTGGTGCAGATTTGTCGGCTGCACATCCCTGATGCGAATCTCCCGTTCCACCACATCCCAAAGATGCTCCATTGGATTGAGATCTGGTGACTGAGGAGGCCATTTGAGTACAGTGAACTCATTGTCATGTTCAAGAAACCAATCTGAGATGATTCGAGCTTTATGACATGGCGCATTATCCTGCTGAAAGTAGCCATCAGATGTTGGGTACATTGTGGTCATAAAGGGATGGACATGGTCAGCAACAATACTCAGGTAGGCTGTGGCGTTGCAACGATGCTCAATTGGTACCAAGGGGCCCAAAGAGTGCCAAGAAAAAATTCCCCACACCATGACACCACCACCACCAGCCTGAACTGTTGATACAAGGCAGGATGGATCCATGCTTTCATGTTGTTTACGCCAAATTCTGACCCTACCATCCGAATGTCGCAGCAGAAATCGAGACTCATCAGACCAGGCAAAGTTTTTCCAATCTTCTACTGTCCAATTTCGATGAGCTTGTGCAAATTGTAGCCTCAGTTTCCTGTTCTTAGCTGAGAGGAGTGGTACCCGGTGTGGTCTTCTGCTGCTGTAGCCCATCTGCCTCAAAGTTCGACGCACTGTGCGTTCAGAGATGCTCTTCTGCCTACCTTGGTTGTAACGGGTGGCAATTTGAGTCACTGTTGCCTTTCTATCAGCTCGAACCAGTCTGCCCATTCTCCTCTGACCTCTGGCATCAACATGGCATTTCCGGCCACAGAACTGCCGCTCACTGGATTTTTTTTCTTTTTCGGACCATTCTCTGTAAACCCTAGAGATGGTTGTGCGTGAAAATCCCAGTAGATCAGCAGTTTCTGAAATTCTCAGACCAGCCCTTCTGGCACCAACAATCATGCCACGTTCAAAGGCACTCAAATCACCTTTCTTCCCCATACTGATGCTCGGTTTGAACTGCAGGAGATTGTCTTGACCATGTCTACATGCCTAAATGCACTGAGTTGCCGCCATGTGATTGGCTGATTAGAAATTAAGTCTTAACACACAGTTGGACAGGTGTACCTAATAAAGTGGCCAGTGAGTGTATATCTGTCCTTCTATAATCAACTGCAGGTTGTGTCACCCCTGGGAAAGACTCCTATAACTCTTTAGGCTAAGTTCAGACTTACATTTCTCTCTCTCCAATGGAGGGCGCTGATAATAATAAATAATTAACGCTTTCTATAACAAATTTTGCAACACACAAATCGTGACTGCAACGCGCAATAGAAAGTGACTGGGGTCAGGCCGTCGCCCATAGGTATACACAGGGACCGCCAATTGTGACATCATCAGCCTGTCACATAGGGTTCTAAGTCATTGTGATGTCATCATGCAGTCCATAGGTATACGCAGGGACCACCAATTGTGACATCATAAGACTGTCACCGGGGTTTCTAAGTCATTGTGATGTCATATGCAACATTCCTAACTGGAGGTATTTGCTTATATTTCTACTCCTACTGCATATTGAGATAGGATCGTGGAGATGGGAATACCCCTTTTATATAATAAAAGAGGAAACTATGTAATTAAACGCCATCTCTTATTACATAGCATCCTCTCTAGTTATATATACGGCGTTGTCCCTGATTATATAGCATCCTCTAGTTATATATGGTGCCCTCGCTTATTATATAGCATCCTCTCTAGTTATATATGGCGCCATCCCTTATTATATAGCATCCTCTCTAGCTATGTATGGCGCCGTCCCTTATTATATAGCATCCTCTCTAGTTATATATGGTGCCGTCCCTTATTATATAGCAACCTCTCTAGTTATATATGGTGCCATCGCTTATTATATAGCATCCTCTCTAGCTATGTATGGCGCCGTCCCTTATTATATAGCATCCTCTCTAGCTATGTATGGTGCCGTCCCTTATTGTATAGCATCCTCTCTAGCTATGTATGGCGCCGTCCCTTATTATATAGCATCCTCTCTAGCGATGTATGGCGCCGTCCCTTATTATATAGCATCCTCTCTAGCTATGTATGGTGCCGTCCCTTATTATATAGCATCCTCTCTAGCTATGTATGGTGCCGTCCCTTATTATATAGCATCCTCTCTAGCTATGTATGGCGCCATCGCTTATTATATAGCATCCTCTCTAGCTATGTATGGCGCCGTCCCTTATTATATAGCATCCTCTCTAGTTATATATGGCGCCGTCCCTTATTATATAGCATCCTCTCTAGCTATGTATGGCGCCGTCCATTATTATATAGCATCCTCTCTAGCTATGTATGGTGCCGTCCCTTATTATATAGCATCCTCTCTAGTTATATATGGTGCCATCGCTTATTATATAGCATCCTCTCTAGCTATGTATGGTGCCGTCCCTTATTATATAGCATCCTCTCTAGTTATATATGGCGCCGTCCCTTATTATATAGCATCCTCTCTAGCTATGTATGGTGCCGTCCCTTATTATATAGCATCCTCTCTAGTTATATATGGTGCCATCGCTTATTATATAGCATCCTCTCTAGCTATGTATGGTGCCGTCCCTTATTATATAGCATCCTCTCTAGCTATGTATGGCGCCGTCCCTTATTATATAGCATCCTCTCTAGCTATGTATGGTGCCGTCCCTTATTCTATAGCATCCTCTCTAGCTATGTATGGTGCCGTCCCTTATTATATAGCATCCTCTCTAGCTATGTATGGCGCCGTCCCTTATTATATAGCATCCTCTCTAGCTATGTATGGTGCCGTCCCTTATTATATAGCATCCTCTCTAGCTATGTATGGTGCCGTCCCTTATTATATAGCATCCTCTCTAGCTATGTATGGCGCCGTCCCTTATTATATAGCATCCTCTCTAGCTATGTATGGTGCCGTCCCTTCTTATATAGCATCCTCTCTAGCTATGTATGGTGCCGTCCCTTATTATATAGCATCCTCTAGTTATATAGGGTGCCATCGCTTATTATATAGCATCCTCTCTAGCTATGTATGGCGCCGTCCCTTATTATATAGCATCCTCTCTAGCTATGTATGGTGCCGTCCCTTATTATATAGCATCCTCTCTAGCTATGTTTGGCGCCGTCCCTTATAATATAGCATCCTCTCTAGCTATGTTTGGCGCCGTCCCTTATTATATAGTGTTCTCTGTAATGTTCAGTGCTATCCCATTATTACTTAGTATCATGACTTATTATAAATAGCACCGTCCTTTACATAGCGTATTCTCATTATTTTTGTTAGTCACAGCGCCTTCTCTCTAGCACATAGTCCTCTCTTATTAGATATAAAATGACTGCTGATGGGGCAGCATCTGACTAGAAGACCAGTCCATCAGCTCCTCCATCAGAATAGAAGCTTTCCCATGCTCCATCACCCATCATTGCATCACATTATCTAACAAGAGAGGACGGTATATAATAAAACAGAGAATAACAAAGATAACAAGAAAATTTGACATGTAAAGTACAAGTACTTTGTTGTAAAAAAAGGAGGGAGGCCCAGACATATTTCTTGAACAGGGGTCCCAAGCTGTCAGTGTTCACCCCTGGGCACAATCATGTATATATATATATATATATATATATGTATATACACATATACTCTCATACTGACCTATAAGTATACAAACATGTACTTTCACAACTATAGCGGCACAAACATACCGTATATACTCGTATATAAGCCGAGATTTTCAGCACTTTTTTACGCTTTTCAGCGTGTTTTCACACCCCTCTCGGCTTATACATGAGTCATTGCCGGTGGGGGAGGGGGATGGGGGAGCAGAAGACATCATACTCACCCTCCTGGCCTCATCACTGCATATCAGTCCCTGCATCTCAGTCCGGGCGCCAGCATTTCTCTTCCTGTCTTCCTTCCAGTGCTGAACGGTCACTTGGTATCGCTCATTAAAGTAATGAATATGCACGTGTCTCCACGCCCATAGGTGTGAAGCGCATATTCATTACTTTAATGAGCAGTACCACGCGACCACTCAGTACCGGAAGGAAGACAGGAAGAGAGATGCCGGCACCCAGACGGAGATGCAGGGACTGAGATGTAGCAGAGTCTGGACAGTGAATAGGACTGGGGGGAGCGTGAACCATGCAATATTCACCTGTCCCCGTTCCACGACACGCTGTGCTGTATTACACGTCCTCTGGCTGTGACGTTCAGGTCAGAGGGTGTGATGATGTGTTTAGTGCACGCCCTCTGCCTGAACAATCACTGCAGAGAGACGGAAGACGCAGAGGCGTGTAGCAGTGGAATGGGGACAGGTGAATATCACAAGTGCCAGGGGCCTGAGTAAGCGGCGACACCGGCACCTGTCCCCCTTAGCACACCAGTGTCTCTGCCTGCTCAGGACACTGGTACCTGGCCCCCAGCGACGAGAAGTGAGTATGTCATTTTTTTAATCGCCGCGGCAGCATTATATGGGGCATATTTTAATATGGAGCATCTTATGGGGCCATCATTAACCTTTGTGTAGCATTATATAGGGAATATTTTAATATGGAGCATCTTATGGGGCCATCATTAACCATTGTGCAGCATTATATAGGGAATATTTTAATATGGAGCATCTTATGGGGCCATCATTAACCATTGTGCAGTATTATATGGGGCATATTTAGATATGGAGCATCTTATGGGGCCATCATTAACCATTGTGCATCATTATATGGGGCATATTTTTCTATGGAGCATCTTATGGGGCCATCACTAACCTTTGTGCAGCATTACATGGTGCATATTTTTGTATGGAGCATCTTATGGGGCCCATCAAGAACTTTATGGAGCATTATATGGGGCGTATTTTGTATGGAGCATCTTATGGGGCCATCATGAACTGTATGGAGCATTATATGGGGTGTATTTTGTATGGAGCATCTTATGGGATCATCATGAACTGTATGGAGCATTATATGGGACTCCTGATTAAATTTGGATATTTAAAAACATTTAACCTACTGATGTCTCAATTAATTTCACTATTATTGTATCTATTTCTATTTATGAAATTTACCAGTAGCTTCTGCATTTCCCTCCCTAGGCTTATACTCGAGTCAATAAGTTTTTTGTGACAAAATTTGGGGCCTCGGCTTATACTCGAGTACATACGGTACTAAAATAAGATAATAGCTTTATCAGTGGTGAAGCACTACAAATCCCATATCTACCTATCTATCTATCATTCTATTTATCTATCATTAATGTATCAATCCATAAGGAGGAACATTAATTTCAATATATACTGCAAAACTGTGTTATTGTAGTATATAGTATAAACAATCAAACAATTTTAGGTTCACATCCCATAGTGGGACTAAAAACATAAGGTAAAAATCAACAAAAAGGTGAAGAAAAAAAACAAATAATAAAACATAAAAATTTCAATCATCTCCTGTTCCTAATTAAAACACAAAGAGATAAAAACATACATATTTTGCATGAATGTGTCCACAAAAGCAAACATTTTTTTTCAAAGGTAAAATGAATGGTGTTCTTCAAAACAACAACTCATCTCACAAAAAAACAAGCTTTCACCTGACTGTGAGATCAGAGAAATAAAGAAGAGGAAATATTGACCTTTTCCTGAAACAGTTAATGCTGATAACAAGAATTTGTCTCTCCTGTTATTGGCGATGATTCTATAGGGAAATCTATATCTGTCCCTCTATAATTATCTGAAGGTCGTGTCTCCCCCTGGGAAAGACTCCCGTAACTCATTAGATTAAGTTCAGACTTACCTTTCTCTCTCTTCCTTCTCCTCTCTCTCTTCTCCTTTATCTCTTCTCTTCTATCTCTTCTCTCTCTCTTATCGCTTGATAATAATAAATAAATATCGCTTTCTATATCAGACTTTGCAACACACAACTCGTGACTGCAACGCACAATAGAAAATGACTGGGATCAGACCGTCGCACATAGTTTTACGCTGGAGTCAATTGTGACATCATAAGTGTGTCGCAGAGGGTTCTATTGTGTGATGTCATCAGTGTGGCACCGAGTGTTCTAAGTCATTGTGAATCAGCGTGTCACAGAGGGTTCTATTATGATGTCATCATGCAGTGCATGTGCAGTACATACAATCATGGCCAAACGTTTTAGCATCCTTGAAATTGTTCCAGAAAATGAAGTATTTCTCCCAGAATATTATTGCCATTACACATGTTTTGTTATACAGACGTTTATTTCCTTTGTGTGTATTGGAACAACATAAAAAAATCAGAGAAAAAAAAACAAATTGGACATAATTTCATACAATGAAAATACAAAAAAAAACTCTAGATTTTCAAAGCCAGCTTACCCGTACACCCCGGTGTGTGAGATCCAATATCAATCCAGGAGAAAGTCTGCACGGAGACCAGAGCAGGAGCCAGCCATGAAAAATTCAAATGAAAAAATTAAACTTTAAACTCCAGCAGACAAAATCCAGGATGCAACATTTAAAAAGTTTTTTCTTGCATTAGCAAAGATATTTATTACATGGTCTCACCATGTGGAAGGCGTTAATTCGCCGAAACGCATAGTCTGAGAGGCTAACCCCCCCTTCCCCTAATCTATCTATCCATTGTCCAAAAGTGTGGATTTATTTTATGATGGACTTTAATAATAAAAATCTTTGCTAATGCAAGAAAAAACTTTTTAAATGTTGCATCCTGGATTTTGTCCGCTGGAGTTTAAAGTTTAATTTTTTCATAATTTCATACAAAATCCCCCAAAATGGGCTGGACAAAATTGTTGGCATCCTCAAATTAATATTTGGTTGCACACCTTTCGGAGTAAATAACTGCAATCAATCGCTTCCTATAACCATCCACAAGCTTCTTACATCTCTCAAGTGGAATTTTAGCATTAAACCAGAAGGATTTGTGGTTATCATCCGCTCTGCTGTACAAATAACGGTCCAGACGTGTAGAAGGTGAAGAATGGCGTTTTACTCTCTCAACACGTTTCGAAGTCTACAGGACTCCTTCATCAGGAGCTGCTATAATCCTACAATATGACCTCATACTGTTAAAATAGATTCCACATTCAAATCTGGCGCCAAAGTGAATCACTTGTCCAGCAGTGTCAAAGCTCATGACTCTGACACTTAACACAGCACATGACAGTTCAGGTTGTAACATTCAACACAGTCAAAAGGAATAAAATAGATTCTAGAGATTTATAGATTTATTTAAAAGAAGAAAATAAAAAGAAAGAAGAATGAAAAGGAGCAACTGCAGGCAAGAACTTGCTCCAAAAAATTACGTATGGACCGAGTTTCACAGACCCATCTAATGAAAGAGCCACAACTCGAGATGGGAAAACTAGTTAAAATAATAATTGATGATTTTGAATAAAAAATTAGTGATTTGAAATAAAAAAAAATGTATTTAAAAGGTTGAGATTACCACCATCAGGAATAATGGAGCAGAGGAAAAGGTCACAAAAGGAAAGAGCAAAAAGTACTGGAGATCAATCCCCAGCAGCGCCCCAGGCAAAAACAACAAAAAAACAGCCCGCACCTCACACATTACACCAGGAACCCCTTGCTCGAATGTTTACAATATCATTATTTACAAGCAATTCATTCAGAACAGCCATTTGCATTGAAAGTCGTAGTTTGAAGTGGTACTAACAATGGTAGATCTGTTGTATCAGATGAATATATGAACATGACATCATATCATTGACAAATCCATATAAAATCATCTACAATCTCTTATAGAATTCACAGATGCATACACAGCACTGATTAAAAGAAATAATAAATATTATTCATTACAAGGGATGAGAATTATTATAAAAAACCCCTCTGTAATTTCATTTAGACCATGCGGTTTTATGGTATTAAGTCTGTATATCCAGCATATTTCTTTCCCATGTAATTTCTGTACTGTATTAGGGGTATCTCTGGGGATATGATCAGTTGGATTCATTTTTAATTCGTTAAAATCTTTATTGTGCACAATAGTGCAATGCCTAGATCGTCCATGTAATAAAAGACCCCTCCCTGCGCGATGCCCCTCTAGGTCGCTGTCACTACTGACAGCGGCATCAGTGGTTACATGCCCACGATCGGTCCTAGCACCGATCGTGGGCGTTGCTGCAGGGTGTCAGCTGTCTCATACAGCTGACACCTGCACCCGATCACCGGAGTCCTCAGCGGGAGGCCGCGCGATCAGTGCGCCATACTCGTACTGCTGATTGCGGGAAGGGGTTAAACAAGGCATAGGACCTTATGATACTGTATATTCTTGATCTTTAATAGGTTTTCTATTTTGACGATATTATGTCGTTATACTCTGTGTTTTCACAGTAACCGTCTCAGAACAGATGGATTACTGCAAACAACGAAAAAGGGCGGCTTACACGATTGGACAAGGTCTTTAGTGAGGGATCGGGTAGTTTTTTAGACTTGAAATCCAGGGACATTACTGATTTAACTAATAAATACAAGAAATTACTCAAAAAACGCACCCACCTATGGTGGAGTAAAGCATTCCTAGCGAGATATATTTAACCCCTTCCCTACATTTGCCTACTAGTACTGCAAACTGCAGTACTAGTACGGCGCTGCTATTTACGGTCACCATGCTGCATCGTGCGGTGACCGGGTTAAGATGGCTGCTGTCACTGACAGCAAACATCCCTGCACCTCACCCCGGGAGTCTGTACCGTCCCCCCATATTGGCGACTGCTGTGATTGGCTGGTCAGTTCTGACCAGAGAATCACAGCAATGTGACAAAGTTAGTAAAAAAAAAACAAAAAAAGTGACATGCTGTGATCGGTGCTGTGTGACACAACAAAAATCACAGCGGTCACAATGGGTGGGTTGATTGCGATGTCACCTCACCTGATTAACCCCTTTGGCATTGATTTTCTAGAAACTGTTGTTCAGCCAAACAGCACCAAAAGGGTTAATCTAAAATGGTGATCACCGCCCTGCACACCATCTTTGTCTCAGATTTGGTTGGCAGAGCGGTTGTATAGCATTTTTGCCTGTTTTAAATAAATCCCTGCAAATCTGGAATAAGAGTGTGCAGAGAATGTCATACTCCTTTATGGCTCCCATACAGGCTCGGACTGGCCCATAGGGTAACAGGGGAATCCCCCGGTGGGCCCATGTGCAAATCTATTCCCCCAACCTTACTGTATGGGCAGTATTGGTGGTCATAATTCACTTTATTCTCTCTGTACAGAAAAAAGCAGCATCTCATTCATTAATCAAACTACCCAGTTTATTGTATAGAGATATGGGTAAATATGTGAACCAGGGTCATGTAATATTTGTATACAGGTGAAAAGTGGGCCCCCCCATAGTCAATGTTACTGGTGGGCCCTTGGCACCCCAGTCCGACACTGCTCCCATACACATTAGATAGCTGTCGGCTGACAGATCTTTGGGCAGGAGCGTTCTCAACTGACGATGTGAGAGCCGCTGTCACACTCCTCCTCTGGCAAAGGCTTATCCCAAGGAAAATAAAAGATTTGGCAATGAAATCCAAGGATAATTGTAGGATAATTAGGTAGGACAAAATTATTCTATTATATCAGTTCCACCTTCTGCAGACTGCACAGAAGTATCATTGGATGACTGATTGATAATTGCCCATAGATGTGGCAGACTAACCTATGGTGTAACCAGAATCCGATGAGTCTTGGTGAAAAATTTGTACCTGGGGTCCCCTCCATGTTGGTCATATGTATTAGCCTTATAGCTTACTAAATCCTATAAGAACATACATGTTACCACCCCTCTCTCATTATGTAGTAATGTCCCCCATTTTGGGTCCATCCTGAAATATATGTCCCCCATCCTGGGATATATGTCCATTTTTTTGCATATGTCCCCAATCCTGGCATATACTGTATGACTCCCATCCTGGGCCCCATCCTGGTATATATGTCTCCCGTCCTGGGCCCCATCATGTTATATATGTCCCCCATCCTGGTATATATGTCCCCCATCCTGGGCCCCATCATATTATCTATGTCCCCCATCAAGGCACATATGTCCCCCATCCTGATATATATGTCCCCCTTCCTGGGACCCATCGTGTTATATAAGTCCCACATCCTGGTATATATGTCCCCCATCCTGTCATATACTGTATGTCTCCCATCCTGGGCCCCATCCTGGTATATATGTCTCCCATCCTGGTATATATGTCTCCCATCCTAATATATATGTTCCCCATTCTGGTATATATGTCCACCATCCTGGTATATATGTCCCCCATTGTGTTGTATATGTCCCTCATCCTGTTATATATGTCCCCCATCCTGGGCCCCATCATATTATCTATGTCCCCATCAAGGCACATATGTCCCCCATCCTGGTATATATGTCCCCCATCCTGGGACCCATTGTGTTATATAAGTCCCACATCCTGGTATATATGTCCCCCATCCTGTTATGCACACATGGTCAAAATTTTTGGTACCCCTCATTTAATGACAGAAAAACCCACAATGGTGACAGAAATAACTTGAATCTGACAAAAGTAATAATAAATAAAAATCTATGAAAATGAACAAATGAAAGTCAGGCATTGTTTTTCAGCCATGCTTCAACAGAATTTTTAAAAAAAATTAAACTCATGGAATAGGCCTGGACAGATATGATGGTAACCCTGAAAATAATGTGACAAAAGGGACATGTTAAATTACAGTGTGTCCACTAATTAGCATCACAGGTGTCTACAATCTTGGAATCAGTGAGTGGCCTGTATAGAGGCTACAGATACTCACTGTGCTGTTTGGTGACATGGTGTGTATCACACTCAGCATGAACAAGAGGAAGCGAAGGAAAGAGTTGTCTCAGGAGATCAGAAAGAAAATTATAGACAAACATGTTAAAGGTAAAAGTTATAAGACCATCTCCGAGCAGCTTTATGTTCCTATGACTACAGTTGCACATATTATTCAGAAATTTAAGCTCCATGGGACTGTAGCCAACCTCCCTGGATGTGGCCGCAGGAGGAAAATTGATGGGAAATCAAAGAGATGGATAATACAAATGGTAACAAAAGAGCCCAGAAAAACTTCTAAACAGATTAAAGGTGAACTTCAAGCTCAAGAAACATCAGTGCCAGATCACACCATCCGTCGTTGTATGAGCCAAAGTGGACTTTATGGAATAAAAATCATAAAAAAGCCAGACTGGAATTTGCCAAACTACATGTTGACAAGCCACAAAGCTTCTGGGAGAATGTCCTATGGACAGATGAGACAAAATGAAACTTTTGGCAAGGCACATCAACTCTATGTTCACAGACTGAAATTGAAGCATATCAAGAAAAGAACACTGTCCCTATTGTAAAACATGGGGGAAGCTCTGTTATATTCTGGGGCTGCTTCTGGCACAGGGTGTCTAGAATCTGTGCTGGGTACAAGGCACATCAACTCTATGTTCACAGACTGAAATTGAAGCATATCAAAAAAAGAACACTGTCCCTATTGTAAAACATGGGGGAAGCTCTGTTATATTCTGGGGCTGCTTCTGGCACAGGGTGTACGGTACCGCCATCTCCGGCGCCATACACATTCCTCATCGCTGGCTGTCTCACTCTGTCTGGAGCCAGACTGCGCAGGCACGTTGCGCTTGAGCAGTCTATAGAGGCTTCAGACAGAGGGACGCTCCCCCGGTTATATTATAGATTTTGTAATTGTCATCTGCTATTCCTCCTTATATTATGTATTTCCCTTTTTTACCTTCTGTTATAGTGGGGGTTATTCCCCAAACAGTATTATTATTAAGACAGTTTACTTATTATTATATATATAGGAAGGTCTCCTTTACATATGTGGTACATTAATTTTGGCCTTAATCTGTCACTATGATGTGCTGTAATTTATTATTTTTCCTTTCCTTTTTTTCTTTGTTTGATACCGTCTGGTATATGATGATATACTGATATATGTACTACAGCATTATATTGGTCTAAACATTTTATTTTGTATTCTTTATGGTTTTGTTAATTATTTGCCAACACTTTATACTGCCCTTTGTTTACAGAGGTTCTGTTGCGCATCCCAATATGTAGGCGATTAACAATTTTGTCTTTTTAATATCTTATTATGAATGACATGTGTCTATTGTCGCCACTCTGTGTAAATGCACTGCCGTTTTGGGTATGCTTTATGTGCCTATATTCTTGTGAAATTTTTGCCCACTTCCAAGATGCTGCGGCTGCCTTCACTTTTATCTGCACCAGCGCAGTGCTCTGACTGCCTTCTGTGCCGGTGTCTGAGAGCTACGGGCATTAGGTCATGTGGGGCCCCACGTGTTCCGGATGTCACGGCTCTGCTTTCGCTGTGCCTGAATGGTTGTTGTGCGTTGCCTGGGCAGCAGATGATTATTATTATTTATTTATATAGCACCATTGATTCCATGGTGCTGTACATGAGAAGGGGTTACATACAAATTACAGATATCACTTACAGTAAACAAACTAACAATGACAGACTGATACAGAGGGGAGAGAGGACCCTGCCCTTTCGGGCTTACATGCTACAGGATGGTGGGGAAGGAGACAGTAGGTTGGTGGGTTGCAGCAGTTCCGGTGTTGGTTGAGATGATATCACTGGTAGTGGTGAGAGAGAAGGAGGTAGCGGGGTCATTGCAGGCTGTAGGCTTTCTTGAAGAGGTGGGTTTTCAGGTTCCGTCTGAAGTATCCAAATGTGGTTGATAGTCGGACTTGTTGGGGCAAAGAATTCCAGAGTATAGGGGCTATTCGGGAGAAGTCTTGGAGGCAGTTGGGTGAGGAGCGAATAAGTGTGGAGGAGAGAAGGAGGTCTTGGGAGGACCGGAGATTACGTGAGGGAAGGTATCGGGAGATTAGTTCAGAGACATATGGGGGAGACAGGTTATAGATGGCCTTGTAGGTCAGTATTAGTAATTTGAACTGGATACGCTGAGGGAATGGGAGCCATTGAAGAGATCTGCAGAGGGGAGAAGCGGAGGAGTAGCGAGGAGAGAGATGAATTAGTCGGGCAGCAGAGTTAAGGATGGACTGGAGAGGTGCGAGGGTGTTAGCAGGGAGACCACAGAAAAGGATGTTGCAGTAGTCGAGGCGGGAGATGATGAGGGCGTGCACAAGCATTTTAGTAGATTGAGGGTTGAGGAAAGGATGGATTCTGGAAATATTTTTGAGCTGGAGACGATAGGAGGTAGAAAGAGCTTGGATGTGCAGTTTGAAGGACAGGGCAGAGTCAAAGGTTACTCCGAGGCAGCGGACTTCTGGTACTGGGGAAAGCGTGATGTCATTAATTGTTATAGCTAGGTCGGGTAAGGAAGATCTGTGAGATGGAGGAAAGATGATGAGTTCAGATTTGTCTACATTGAGTTTGAGGAAGCGAGAGGAGAAGAAGGAGAATATGGCTGATAGACACACTGGGATTCTGGACAGCAGAGAGGTGACATCTGGGCCAGAGAGGTAGATCTGAGTGTCATCAGCTACTACAGCTACTACGTGATGATCATTTCCAGTTTCGGCGCTTGTGGTACTTCCAGTTTATGCCCCTTTTTAAACACGCTCTTTTTGCTCTATACCACGCCCCCTGATGAAGGTGTTCCGAAACGCGCATTGGGGTGGACATGTGGACCCTCTGCTTGCCAGCACTTGCACATACCAGGTAATAATATTTATGTAGTAGCTATTCTTGGGCTTTTGTGCCTATGTATGTGTTACCTTCACTCTAGGCAAGGTGGAAGTCCCGGAGTGGACCCTCTGGACCACGGTACCGAGGGGCCCCGGATGAGCAACCAAGTGGACCCGACCCCTATACAGGGACCGTTAGGAGCAGGTCCGGGGACTCGGATGCCGCGGTAGTCGGAACCAAGAGGGGCGGCTCGGAGCGTGCTGGGGAGCTAGGCCCGGGTAGGCGAACTGGAGTAGGATGTCAGGAACGAACCACGGGCAGTGGGACTGAGACTGGAGTACGGACCACAGAAGGAAGGCTGGAGCACGGACAACAGGAATGGAGGCTGGAGCACGGACAACAGGAACGGAGGCTGGAGCACGGACAACAGGAACAGAGGCTGGAGCACGGACAACAGGAACGGAGGCTGGAGCACGGACAACAGGAGCGGAGGCTGGAGCACGGACAACAGGAGCGGAGGCTGGAGCACGGACAACAGGAACGGAGGCTGGAGCACGGACAACAGGAACGGAGGCTGGAGGGAGCACAAGGCAGAGAGGTTAACGCAAGGTGGCCCAGGGTGCTAATGGAACATTAACGATCAGGCGCCTCCACTAAGGGAGGGCAACCTGGTATAGGCAGGGGCCCGCTCCCATTGGTCCAGTGGTGCAGCGGGTCAGGGCACCGCCGGAATAGTGAGTCAGCCAGGGAGATCCGGCCGCGGCCTAGGACGCATGCGCAGGAGTCGCATTGACGTCACAGGCCGCGGACCGGCCAGAGGAGGACGCTGCCGCCGGCGCTGGGAGGAGGAATGCTGCGGAGCCGACAGGTCATTATGGAGGCAAGTGGCAGAGTGCGCAGTGGAGACCGGAGCAGGGCGCGCGGCGGTGGTGGCCGTAACAGTACCCCACCCCTTAAGCCGCCCCTTACTGCGATCGGCAAAAAATCTCCTAAGAATGTGGGGAGCATTAATGTTCTCCCGGGGTTCCCAGGATCTCTCCTCAGGACCAAACCCTCTCCAGTCAAGAAGAAAAAAGGTTCTACCTCTAACCCTCTTCATGGCGAGAATGTCCCTTACCTCGAAGGTGTCGTCAGCACCCACCGGCCGGGGAACAGGACAAGGAGAGGGTTGAAACTGATTCAGCACCACAGGTTTCAGGAGAGAGACGTGGAAGGTGTTCGGGATACGGAGCGAAGCAGGCAACCTCAGCTTGTAGGCGACTTCGTTGACACGTTTCAGAATCTCAAAAGGACCAATGTACCGGGGACCCAGCTTGTAAGAAGGTAATTTCAGCCGGATATACCTGGAAGAGAGCCACATTTTATCTCCGATGCGAAATGGTGGAGGATCCAACCTCTTCTTGTCTGCGTGTCTCTTCATCCATTCACTGGCTCTTCTGAGGGCAGAGTTGGTCTCTGACCAGACCTCCGAAAATTCTGGGGACAAGACGTTGGCTGCAGGTACCTCGGAAACCGGGATTACAGGAAGGGGCATGCTGGGATGTTTGCCAAATACCACGAAGAACGGAGACTTAGTAGTGGCCTTGCCGGCATGATTGTTGTAAGTGAACTCTGCCCAGGGAAGTAGGTCCACCCAGTCATCTTGGTGAACGTTGGAGAAGTGACGAAGGAACGCGATCAGCGTCTGGTTAGTTCACTCCACTTGCCCATTGGTCTGTGGATGGTAGGCTGAAGAGAAGTCCAGGGAATTATCCAGAAGCCGGCATAGCTCTCTCCAAAATTTAGACGTAAACTGAACTCCACGATCCGACACAATACGACGGGGTAGGCCGTGAAGCTTAAAAATGTGATGGACGAAGACTTTGGCCAATTCGGGTGCAGAGGGAAGGCCGGTCAGAGGAATAAAATGCGCCATCTTGGAAAAGCAGTCCACGACCACTAGGATCACCGTGCAGCTGGAGGAGCGGGGCAAGTCGGTGATAAAGTCCATGGCGATGTTCTCCCAAGGAGATGTAGGCACCGGTAAAGGGAGCAGCCGACCAAACGGAGACCGACGTAGGACTTTATTTCTGGCACAGGAGGAACAGGTGGCAACAAAGCCTGCTACGTCTTGGTGGAGGGTCGGCCACCAATAGTACCGGGACACGAGAGCAAGGGTCTTCTGTATTCCGGCATGACCAGCCAATTTGGAGGAATGTCCCCACTGTAGGACTTTACCCTTGAGACTCTCCGGCACGAACGTCTTGCCTGGCGGTGGAGAAAGCAAATTCAACGGAGCCACAGTGATCATCTTCGTAGGCTCAATGATGTGAGATGGTTCCTCCCTAGCCTCGGATGGTTGGAAAGCTCGGGACAGGGCATCGGCCTTGGTATTTTTGTCTCCAGGACGGAAATGGAGCTCAAAGTCGAAACGAGCGAAAAACAAGGACCACCTGGCCTGTCGAGGGTTAAGTCGCTGGGCGGTCTGCAGGTAAGCCAGGTTCTTGTGGTCCGAGTAAATAATAAACGGGTGGACGGCGCCCTCCAGAAGATGGCGCCACAACCTGCAGGGCCAACTTGACGGCTAAGAGCTCCCGGTCGCCAATCGAGTAATTGCACTCCGAAGCGGAGAAGGCCTTGGAAAAGAACCCGCAGGGACATAGGAGACCAGAGGGGGTTTTCTGGGACAGAACTGCCCCGGCGCCTGTTGAGGATGCATCCACTTCCAACACGAAGGGTTTGTTGCCCTCCGGACGGGACAACACTGGAGCCGTAGAGAAAGCTTGTTTTAGCGAGTGGAAGGCCTCCTCAGCCTCCGATGGCCAGAAGTTAGAACTGACCCCCTTACGGGTAAGGGCAGAGATCGGCCTGGAGAGTGAGGAGAAGTGTGGGATAAACTGTCTGTAATAGTTGGCGAATCCGAGGAATCGCTGGATAGCCTTTGTGCCGATGGGACGGGGCCATTTGAGAGTGGCAGACAGTTTCTCGGGATCCATCTGCAACCCGGCGTCGGAGACGATATAACCCAGAAACGGTAGTGAGGTCTGCTCAAACAGGCATTTCTCCATCTTGGCATACAAACGATTCTCCCGGAGACGCTGCAGAACCAGACGGACAGTCCTCCTATGAGACGGAAGATCTGAGAAGAAGACAAGGATGTCATCCAAGTATACCACGACACTGGAGTACAAGAGGTCTCGGAAAATCTCGTTAACAAACTCCTGAAACACAGCCGGAGCGTTGCATAGACCAAAGGGCATCACCAGGTACTCGTAATGACCGTCACGGGTGTTGAAGGCGGTCTTCCATTCATCACCGGCCCGGATACGGATGAGGTTGTAAGCTCCTCTGAGGTCCAGCTTGGAGAAGATCCTTGCCCCTCTGAGGCGGTCAAACAGCTCCGGGAGAGAGGAAGAGGGTACCGATTCTTGACAGTGATGTTGTTGAGGCCCCTATAGTCGATGCATGGACGCAGCGAACCGTCCTTCTTCTTGACGAAGAAAAAACCTGCTCCTGCCGGAGAGGAAGACTTCCGAATGAAACCTTTGGCAAGGTTCTCCTGGACGTATTCGGACATAGCTGTAGTCTCTGCAGGAGACAGCGGGTAGATCCTACCCCTGGGAGGAGTGGAACCGGAGATTAATTCGATTGGGCAATCGAAAGGGCAGTGCGGTGGAAGGACCTCTGCCTCCTTCTTGTCGAAGACGTCGGCATAGGACCAATAGGCCGCCGGAAGCCCCGAGAGTTCCGGAGGGGGGCGTGCAGAGACGACAGGACGAATAGAGTTCAGACACCGACCTAGACACCGATCACCCCAGCGCAACACCTCCCCAGACGACCAGTCGAGGACCGGCTGATGAGTCCGGAGCCATGGAAGACCAAGCAAAATGGCGTGAGACAAATCGGGTAACACGTAGAAGGCCACGCTCTCCCAATGGAGAGCACCAACTTGCAAGACAACCTCTTCTGTGACCATGGAAATGGGTTCCCGTAGTGGTCTGCCATCAACGGAGGCAATCCAACGAGCATTCTTCAGGGCCACCAAGGGAATCCGGTATTTATCCACCATATCACGCCGGATGAAGTTGCCTGCCGAGCCCGAATCCACGTAGGCCACCTCAGACCCACGCCTCTCCCCTGAAAGCAAAAGAACAGATAACGTAAGTGGTTGAGAGGAATCGTATTCACCTAGGGAGGCCTCTCTTACCTGGCCTAGGCGGAGGAGTTTCCCGTCCTCACAGGGCAAGAACGGATAAAATGCGAGGCTCCTCCACAATAGAGACATAAACCTTGCGCCCGTCTCTCTCTCTGACGTGTCTCAGCTAACCGTACCCGGTCTACCTGCATGGGCTCGGGAAGAGGGGCGTGGGCAGAACTCGCTGGTCGTGGCGTAAAGGACCGATCAGAAGGCGGAGCTGGCCTGGGAGATCTCCTATCCCTAGCAGACTCCCGTGCGCATTCCTGAAAACGGAGGTCTATGCGGGTAGCCAGGGAGATGAGGTCCTCGAGAGTGGAGGGAGTATCCCGACCCGCCAATTCGTCCTTTATCCTGCCCGACAGACCCCGCCAGAAGGCTCCCACCAAAGCCGCATTATTCCACCCCAATTCCGGATGGCATACTGACCGACCGTCAGGGTGCCCTGGTGCAGGTTGAAAAGGGACTCGGTAAGGGAAGCTACCCGGCCTGGCTCATCAAATACCCTCCGAAAGGTGTCCAAGAAGAGATGGATATTTAACACTATGGGATCATCCCTCTCCCAAAGAGGATTGACCCAAGACAGGGCTTCTCCCTCCAGATGGGACATGACAAAGGCCACCTTGGCCCTATCGGAGGGGTACTGATGAGGCAGAAGCTCGAAGTGCAGGCTACATTGGTTCAAGAACCCTCGACACTGCTTGGAATCCCCACTGAATCGGGGGGGTTTGGCTAGGCGGGGAGAAGGAAACTGCGCGGGACTAGGAGATGCGACAGCGGCCGCAGCGGCGGACTGGAGGGCCACCAAACGATTATCCACGGAAGCCATGTACGACAAGATATGGGACTGAGAATCCCGCTGCTGACCCAACTCCTGCTGGAGACTGGCCAGCTGGGCAGCATTCCCCGGATCGGCGGCCTGGAGAGCTGACAGACGTGACTCCATAGATTTCATTATGGACATGATCCGCCCTTGGTTCTCCCGTAGGAAAAGCAACTCCTTTTGAGCGGGAGCGGAGGTACCGGGGCCTGATCGTACTGTTACCTTCACGCTAGGCAAGGTGGAAGTCCCGGAGTGGACCCTCTGGACCGCGGTACCGAGGGGCCCCGGACAAGCAACCAGGTGGACCCGACCCCTATACAGGGACCGTTAGGAGCAGGTCCGGGGACTCGGATGCCGCGGTAGCCGGAACCAAGAGGGGCGGCCCGGAGCGTGCTGGGGAGCTAGGCCCGGGTAGGCGAACTGGAGTAGGACGTCAGGAACGAACCACGGGCAGCGGGACTGAGACTGGAGTACGGACCACAGAAGGAAGGCTGGAGCACGGACAACAGGAACGGAGGCTGGAGCACGGACAACAGGAACGGAGGCTGGAGCACGGGCAACAGGAACGGAGGCTGGAGCACGGACAACAGGAACGGAGGCTGGAGCACGGACAACAGGAACGGAGGCTGGAGCACGGACAACAGGAACGGAGGCTGGAGCACGGACAACAGGAACGGAGGCTGGAGCACGGACAACAGGAACGGAGGCTGGAGGGAGCACAAGGCAGAGAGGTTAACGCAAGGGGGCCCAGGGTGCTAATGGAACATTAACGATCAGGCGCCTCCACTAAGGGAGGGCGGCCTGATATAGGCAGGGGCCCGCTCCCATTGGTCCGGCGGTGCAAGCGGGTCAGGGCACCGCCGGAATAATGAGTCAGCCAGGGAGAGCCGGCCGCGGCCTAGGACGCATGCGCAGGAGTCGCATTGACGTCACAGGCCGCGGACCGGCCAGAGGAGGACGCTGCCGCCGGCGCTGGGAGGAGGAATGCTACGGAGCCGACAGGTCAGTATGGAGGCAAGCGACAGAGTGCGCGGTGGAGACCGGAGCAGGGCGCGCGGCGGTGGTGGCCGTAACAGTATGATTTTCACTTGTTGGCCAGTATGTTTATATGGCTTTGGTGCATCCTATATTGTCCTATATAACTTTTTTCCTAGATTGCCTGGTAGTATACTGTGTTTTCTGCATATGTCTTTACATGACTGATTTTTATATAATTGGCAACCATGATCCATTGTGTCCTCATCTTTGGTGATGAGTGATCAGCATTTTAGCCTGTTTTATTGATCCTTGCCCTGTCATTTAATAAATCAATTTTGCATTATGACTTTGGGTTGTCTTTCTGGATATTTTCCTCCCCCTTTTCTCCTGTAAGCTTGTTTGTAAAGTCTCCCTATCATTAAGTAAAAGTTGTTCTGTTTTTACAAATCTTGTGTCCCCTGTATTGATTGCTGCTGAGGTTCCAGAAGAGGAAAACTGGAAGCCAATGGAGGCCTGTAGGCCCAAAGTGTGATGCACCCCACACACAGCAGCCCACTGGGACGAGGACAAGTGTTATCTGTAGAGTGCCAGAGCGAGAGGAGCCACAGCTCGCCACGACTACCTTGCATGGACACTTTAGATATTCACAGTGATTCCCTGTACAGCCTAATTCTATATACGCTGGCAATGAATAAAACACTATATACACCCTTTTAATTAACCCTTTCTATGGCTGATAATCGGCACAATCTGATTGTTTCATACAGTGTTTAGAGGCACTTGGTGACTAGTACTATTCACAATGCTGGAAAAAATAAAGGGAACACTTAAATAGCACAATGTAACTCCAAGTCAATCACATTTCTGTGAAATCATCCTGTCCACTTATGAAGCAACACTGATTGTGAATCAATTTCTCCTGCTGCTGTGCAAATGGAACAGATAACAGGTAGAAATGATAGGCAATTAGCAAGACAACCCATATAAAGCAGTGGTTCTGCAGGGGGTGTCCACAGACCATTTCTCTGTTCTCATCCTATTTGGCTGTTTGTTTTGGTCACTTTTGCATTTTGTCATTGCTTTCACCCCTTGAGGTACTGTGCAGTAGCATGAGGTGATGTCTACAACTCACAGAAGTTGCTTAAAGTAGTGCAGGTCGTCCAGGAAGGCACATCAATGCGAGCTGTGGCAAAAAGGTTAGCTGTGTCTGTCATCAGCACAGTGTGCAGAGCATGGAGGCACAATGTATCAGTCCAGTGATCTTTACCTATACTGACACATTGTTGTAAACTATCAGGAGAGCGGAGATATGTACTGAAAGTCGGGGGACTCTGCCCCCCCCAAGCTAAAAGAACCCAAATTAATCCATAACTTTATTAAATAGGATTGCTGCAGACAGGTCCACTTTAGTATTTATATGCAAAGTATCCTGTAAGTGCTCTGGGCGGGATGGAGCACTTCCCCTTCATTAGCTCCCAGCTCCATTCTCAGCCTCAGGCCGGAGTCACACTACAGCGAGATACGGCCGAGTCTCGCAGGTTAAAACCAAGCTCTGGCATCGGCACTCCGGAGCGGAGCGTGCAGGTCCTTGTATTGCTGTGCAGCTGCATGCTCCGCTCCAGAGAGCCGGTGCCAGAGCTTGGTTTTAACCTGCGAGACTCGGCCGTATCTCACTGTGTGTGATCCAGGCCTAAGGACTCGCTCACACTTGCGATTAATCTTAATTAATCTATCATTTTATGAGACTAAGGTCCTTCATGAGGAGCGAAACTGAACCCTGGGTGATGTTTGGGGACTCAACTTCACTCTTGCTGACTTGGAGGGTTACAGCCGGGTCGGTGCGCTTTCTCTCTTTGCAGAGGGCTTGTGATGATCCCTATTCTTGTGGTGTAAAGTGTTTAACTCACAAACTCTCTTAAAGCTGTAGGTTGTGTTCACACTTGGTGTTTTTGCTGCATAAAATATGCACAGTTTTAGGTTTCTTTTTTATGTGTTTTCACTTGCATTTTTTTTAATCCATTTGAATGGGTGAAAAATGCTAAAATAGGGCTATGTTTACACCCAGCTTTTTTTTTTGCAGCTTTTCTTATGCAAATAATAAGCAAAATCCATTTGACTTCAGAAATCTCATGCACATGCTTGTGTTTTATTTCCTGACTAAATTGGAAAACTGCTGCTTTTCTTAAATCAGCTGCATGTCACTTCTGTCAGTGTTTTTTCTCCCAATAGAAAGTAATGAGAAAGTACAAAAATGTTGCAAAAAAAGTAACAGCTAACTGGCTTTTTTTTTCCAGCAATTTTGGTGAATAAAAACTAACTTTATTAAACATTTGCTGCACTCAAATCACACATTTGATGAGGAAAAAATATAAGCAAAATCTACATTTTGAACGTAGCATTTTTATTGCCAAGAGAGCAGATTCTGTTTGAAAAAAAAAGCTGCATGTGAACATGGCCTTATTGATGTGCTGCAAATTTGAAAACGTTTTAATTATCCAAATTTTCAGGGAATAAATAAGCAGCATGTGCATGAGATGTCAGAAAATTCATTCATTTTGGCACCATGTAAAATGTTGGGCTTTTTTTCCGGGGAAAAAATATCATGCCGTGGCGTTGACCATTTGATCTCGCTGATATTTTACTGCACTGCTCCAGTGAATTTAGTTCCCTAAAACCATTGAAGTCACAGAGAAACATAAAACCCCCTGATGATGTGGACGGAGCCTCAGTTTTTCCTTGGCCGCAGGGAAGGTTGTGGAATATCAATAAAGATTACAAGAGGAAAACGAGAGCATGACTTCTGAATGCTGAATCTACAGCTGCTTCCATATTGTCATCCCCAGTGAAGCGTGCGGCCCTGAGCTCATGGGTGAACACGAGGGGCCAAGTGTCAGTAAATTTACCACCAGTCAGTAAAAAGAAGAAAGTCAAAGCCGTATGAGAAAACAACATAAATGCAACCAATCAATGGCTGGAGATTCATGACATAGGGCTGGAAAGTAACGGACGGTGGCAAAAGATCTCTGAGTAAGTGACACTTTGAAGTGGACAACCCCTTTTATTTATGGAGTAAATCTAGGATCTGCGCTATAATTTGTGGCAATTTCAAAATCCTAGTAAACCTGTTAAACGCACCACCGCTCTTATACCACTTTTGGAAGTGCATTGAGCAGCAAGGTGGTGTGCTGGTAAAAGGGGAAAAAAAAAAAAAATCTTTTAAATCTTCTGCCTGAGCGAGTGTGAACGAGCTGAGTGTGACCTGAGCGTAAGTGCAAACTGTGGTAAGTGTGTGACCTCCAAGGGAGGTCTTACTGAATTGCTGTTTTATTAATACTTTTTATTTATTTTTGCTTATCTTATTGTCTGGTGCAATCCCCATTAGGATGTGCTCCACTATTGCCAATGCCATCCAGTGCACATCTTGCCGCATGTATGAAATCCTTGAGCAGCCGGTCGAGGGTGCATACTGCTGTGCGAGATGTGAGCACGTTGTGCATTTGGAAGCCCAGATACTGGATCTAAATGTGCAGCTGGCAACACTGAGATCCATAGACAATATGGAAAGGAGTCTTCTGCTCACTGAGCAGACGCTCAATGGGATAGATGAGGGGGGGGATGCTAGGATGGAGCTGCAGGACAATGAAGCAGCTAGCTGGGTGACAGTTAGAAGGCGGGGTAGAGGGAAGAGCACCAGGGAGGCTAGTCCTGATCTGGCACACCCCAATAAGTTTGCTAAGTTGGCAGATGAGGGGAGTGTTAGTGCAGGAGTAGCACTGCTGCAGCAAGGCATGTCCTCTGAAAGCCGGAGGAGTGTCTGCTCCAGTAAGGGGGGAAATAGGAGAGCAGGGCAGGCCAGACAGGTTCTGGTAGTGGGAGACTCAATTATTACGTGAACAGATAGGGCAATCTGTCACAAAGACAGGGATCGTCGAACGGTGTGCTGCCTACCTGGCGCTCGAGTCCGACACATCGCTGATCGGGTTGACAGATTACTGGGAGGGGCTGGTAAGGATCCAGCGGTCATGGTGCACATTGGCACAAATGACAAAGTTAGAGGTAGGTGGAAGGTCCTTAAAGATGATTTCAGGGAATTAGGCTGTAAGCTTAAAGCAAGGACCTCCAAGGTGGTATTTTCGGAAATACTTCCTGTACCACGTACAACGCCAGAGAGGCAACGGGAGATTAGGGAGGTTAATAAGTGGCTCAGGAATTGGTGTAGGAAGGAGGGGTTTGGGTTCCTGCAGAACTGGGCCGACTTCTCAGTTGGCTACAGGTTCTACGCTAGGGACGGGCTGCACCTCAATGGGGAGGGTGCAGCTGTGCTGGGGGAGAAAATGGCTAGAAGGTTGGAGGAGTGTTTAAACTAGGGACGGGGGGAGGGTATTCCTTTTATAGGAGGGGAAGACAGTGCAGCTAGAGACCTGGGAACAAATAATGAAATTGGGGGTGGGGGTGGCATGGGGGGTGGGGTTAGAACAGTTAATAATTTAAGAAAGAATAGAGGTACAGAGAGATACATAAAGTGCATGTATACTAATGCCAGAAGCCTCGCCAACAAAATGGAGGAATTGGAGTTAATGTTGTTGGAACATAATTATGACATGGTGGGGATATCTGAGACATGGCTGGATGAGAGCCATGACTGGGCGGTTAATTTACAGGGCTATAGTCTGTTCAGAAATGACCGTACAAATAAGCGAGGGGGAGGTGTGTGTTTATATGTAAAATCATCCTTAAAACCCATCCTTCATGATAATATATATGAATCTAATGAAAATGTAGAGTCCCTGTGGGTAGAGATAAGGGGAGGGGGGAAAAATAATAAATTACTGATAGGGGTTTGTTATAAGTCTCCAAAAATAATGGAAGCAACAGAGAATATCCTGATAAAGCAAATAGATGAAGCAGCGACTCAAGGAGAAGTCATTATTATGGGGGACTTCAACTACCCTGAAATACATTGGGGAACCGAAACCTGCAGTTCCAGCAAAGGTGATAGGTGTCTGACAACTATGAGAGACAATTACCTTTCACAACTGATTCAGGACCCAACAAGAGGGGGGCACTGCTAGACCTAATATTAACCAACAGGCCAGACCACATATCAAATGTAAGTGTTGGGGGTCACTTGGGTAATAGTGATCACAAATTAATAAGTTTTCATGTATCCTTTAATAAGATGTGTAGCAGAGGGCACTAAACTTCAGGAAGGCTAATTTCCAACGGATGAGAGATGATCTTGGTGCAATTAACTGGGACGATTTCCTGAGACATAAAAATACACAAAGAAAATGGGAGACGTTTATTAGCATCCTGACTAGGACCTGTGCACAATATATACTGTATGGGAATAAACATGCGAGAAATAGGAGGAAACCACTATGGCTAAATAGAGCTGTAAGGGGCGCAATAAGAGATAAAAATAAAGCATTTAGAGAATTAAAGCAAGTAGGTAGTGATGAGGCATTAAATAAATACAGAAAATTAAATAAATTCTGTAAAAAGCAAATCAAAACAGCAAAGATTGAGACAGAGAGACTCATTGCCAGAGAAAGTAAAAATAATCCCAAAATATTCTTTAACTACATAAATAGTAAGAAGCTAAAAAATGATAATGTTGGCCCCCTTAAAAATAGTCTGGGTGAAATGGTGGATGAGGATGAGGAAAAAGCCAATATGCTAAAAGACTTTTTTTCAACAATGTTTACACAAGAAAAGCTCATGATGGATAACATGATCAGGGATAAAAATTGTCCATTAAATGTCACCTGCTTAACCCAGCAGGAAGTACGGCGGCGTCTAAAAATCCCTAAAATTGACAAATCCCCGTGCTCGGATGGGATACACCCCGGAGTACTGCAGGAATTAAGCACAGTCATAGATAGACCATTATTCCTAATCTTTAAAGATTCCATAAAAACAGGGTCTGTACCACAGGACTGGCGTATAGCAAATGTGGTGCCAATATTCAAAAAGGGGTCAAAAACTGAACTTGGAAATTATAGGCCAGTGAGTTTAACTTCAACTGTGGGTAAAATCCTGGAGGGTTTTCTAAGAGATACTATACTGGAGTATCTGGAGAAGAATAACCTTATGACCCAATATCAACATGGGTTTACAAGGGACCGTTCCTGTCAGACTAATCTGATAAGCTTTTATGAAGAGGTAAGTTCCGGACTGGACCAAGGGAATGCAGTGGACGTGGTGTACATGGACTTTTCAAAAGCTTTTGATACGGTGCCACACAAAAGGTTGATACATAAAATGAGAACAATGGGGATGGGGAAAATATGTGTAGGTGAGTTAAGAGCTGGCTCAGGGACAGGAAACAAAGGGTGGTTATTAATGGAGCACACTCGGACTGTGTCACGGTTAGCAGTGGGGTACCACAGGGGTCAGTTTTGGGCCCGCTTCTTTTTAACATATTAATGACCTTGTAAGGGGCATAGAGAGTAGAATTTCAATATTTGCAGATGACACTAAACTCTGCAGGGTAATCAATTCAGAGGAGGACAATTTTATATTACAGGAGGATTTATGTAAACTAGAAGCTTGGGCTGATAAATGGCAAATGAGCTTTAGTGTTGATAAATGTAAGGTAGAACTTGGGTAGAACGAACAAGATGTATAATTATGTGCTTAATTGTAAAACACTGGGCAAAACTGTCACTGAAAAAGACCTGGGTGTATGGGTGGACGACAAACTCATATTTAGTGGCCAGTGTCAGGCAGCTGCTGCAA
This sequence comes from Dendrobates tinctorius, assembly GCF_039654945.1. Taxonomy (NCBI): domain Eukaryota; kingdom Metazoa; phylum Chordata; class Amphibia; order Anura; family Dendrobatidae; genus Dendrobates; species Dendrobates tinctorius. Next base: position 15,522,313 of record NW_027361794.1, read on the forward strand.
AGGCAAATAAAATAATGGGATGTATTAAAAGAGGCATAGATGCTCATGAGGACAACATAATTTTACCTCTATATAAGTCACTAGTGCGACCACACTTAGAATACTGTGTACAGTTCTGGTCTCCGGTGTATAAGAAAGACATAGCTGAACTGGAGCGGGTGCAGAGAAGAGCAACCAAGGTTATTAGGGAACTAGGGGGTCTGCAATACCAAGACAGGTTATTACACTTGGGGTTATTTAGTTTGGAGAATCGAAGGCTTAGGGGTGATCTTATTACAATGTATAAATATATGCGGGGACAATACCAAGACCTATCTAATGATCTTTTTACTCTTAGACCTGTGACGGGGACAAGGGGGCATCCTCTACGTCTGGAGGAAAGAAGGTTTAAGCATACTAACAGACACGGATTCTTTACTGTAAGAGCAGTGAGACTATGGAACTCTCTGCCATATGATGTTGTAATGGGTGATTCCCTACTAAAATTTAAGAAGGGACTGGATGCCTTTCTTGAAAAGTATAATATTACAGAGAATATACACTAGTTTCCTTAGCGTTGCGTTGATCCAGGGAGCTAGTCTGATTGCCGTATGTGGAGTCGGGAAGGAATTTTTTTCCCCAATGTGAAGCTTACTGTTTGCCACATGGGTTTTTTTGCCTTCCTCTGGATCAACATGTTAGGGCAAGTTAGGATAGGATATGGGTTGAACTAGATGGACTTAAAGTCTCCCTTCAACCTTAATTACTATGTTACTATGTAATAGGGACACATATGGCAGCAGCGGCTCAGCATTGGGGTATCAAGTGCAGTAATAGGGACACATACGGCAGCAGCGGCTCAGCATTGGGGTATCAAGTGCAGTAATAGGGACACATACAGCAGCGGCTCAGCATTGGGGTATCAGGTGAAGTAATAGGGACACATACGGCAGCAGCGGCTCAGCATTGGGGTATCAAGTGCAGTAATAGGGACACATATGACAGCAGCGGCTCAGTATTGGGGTATCAGGTGCAGTAATAGGGACACATACGGCAGAAGTGGCTCAACATTGGGGTATTAGGTGCAGTAATAGGGACACATACGGCAGGGGCTCAGCATTGGGGTATCAGGTGCAGTAATAGGGACACATACGGCAGCAGCGGCTCAGTATTGGGGTATCAGGTGCATTAATAGGGACACATACGGCAGCAGCAGCGGCTCAGTATTGGGGTATCAGGTGCAGTAATAGGGACACATACGGCAGCAGCAGCGGCTCAGTATTGGGGTATCAGGTGCAGTAATAGGGACACATACGACAGCAGCGGCTCAGTATTGGGGTATCAGGTGAAGTAATAGAGACACATATGGCAGCAGCGGCTCAGCATTGGGGTATCAGGTCCATTAATAGGGACACATACGGCAGCAGCGGCTCAGTATTGGGGTATCAGCAGGATGAGGGGTTTGTGCAGCTTGGAGATAGATGGTGATGGGGCTGGAATCTGAGAAGTGAAACGTGTCTTTGTTGTATTCTCTGTAGCCGAGTCCTGGCTGGAGGAGTTGTCATGTCGGTCTGGGCCAGATGGAAAAGACGTGAAAAGTGAACGATTCCATCAGAAAGAACGTCAGCGGTAAGACACTATAACTGTGCAGTAATCACTTATATGTTTTGTAGGACTGGTATTTACCACTGACCATATGGTGGTAATAGCCATATTGGTCTTTATATAGGGATTATTTTCAGTAACAGCGCAGTCATCTCCTACATCCACTATTAGGGTGCGTCACCGAGTTGTAATCAAAGTTACCTAGTTAGGGGCCCACTCAGAAGTTTCGCCCCCCCTGAAGCAAAACCCTAGCTACGCCTCTGATGGGGACAGATTGATCTACTAGTGATCATTCTGTTGACATCATTATTCCTCAGCCGGTGTAAAGAGGCCGGGAAACAAGCGTCGAACAACTTCAGTATTGTCGATCGCTCTCGTTTAACGGCCTGAACTCAGCGCATGTAAATACAACCCAAATATTTCTGTGTGATGGTGCAATATGTTAGTATTTGAGGCTTCACTTTAAACTATTCACCAGGGTCTCTCTTTTTCTAAAACCGGCCCTGACTATTACACATTAATTATTAGACTCCTATAACTTTACTCACTCCCCATATTTATAACCATTATGAAGTATTTGCCAGGGTCTAGCTTTCAGTGCATTAACTCCCTCCCTGCTGCAAGGATTCCAATAAAGCTTTGTGGGTTTATTGGGAGGGTGTGAGGAGTACGATGGGGCCCCCTACACCCACTGGAAATCTTTGCCCCAGACTGAGATTCCAGAAGTCATTGTTATCCAGCTCCCTCTCTTGCAGAGTTAGGAAAAGATCCAGGGATTGATCAGCGGCTATTTTTGGCAGCCTGATTTCAGAGATGTTGTTCTTCATCAATCATCACTCCAGGAAAGATCTTTCTGGGGAATTTAAAGGGTCCAGACCTCACAGTGCCTGAGATATCGCCAGAGGACTCATTTGCGGAGCTGGTGAGTGTCGTGAGGGTGATGCTTGTGACTTGCACATTTTGGATCTGAGTGCTTACACTTCTTTCTGGACCATTCACCCATACATACCATCCTGCATTATTACAATTTTGTTTCTTTCTTGTTCCCATCTTAAATTTATCATTTTTTTAATTTAATTTATTATGTTTAGAGCTAAAATAATGAAAATAATGATTATAATGATTTAAATCATCCTACCGTTTTGTGCATACAGCTCCTATGCACGACCATGTGTCTCTATAGTATTAGTGCAATCTTTCAGACATTACCACTTTCCATACGTTCCATGTTTGGCAATATATATATTAGGTGAGTAACTGATGACTGGAAGATTGGCATGTTACCATGGAAACACACAGATCTGCATAGGAGCCAAAGACACAAAACGGTAGGACATTTTCTTAACAAGACTGTTTACACTGCCTAATTTCTTAAACCTTTTTTTTTAACACATTGGTGTCGCTAAATATTATTGCAAATGTGTGCACGCCTTTAATTATTTTTTCATCAGCTAAAATATGCAGAAATGCAGATTCATGCATACTTACAATAATGATTGGGTCTAGATGTCATCTGGGTGTGATTAGATACAACGGGGCACTTTTCTTAATGGCGTCGTTCACAAAGGATGTGGCCGCTATTTGCACCAAATGTCGCACTGATAAGTTTAAAAGAGACAAGTAACTGTAGACAGTAATTGTGCTGACCAATTGTACTTTTTTTTTTGTTTTTGCGCCATCTTTTTTAAAATCTGTTATCCATGCTGCAAAATAAGCGCCTGTGCGCACATTGCAGATATATTGCGTTTTTTTTTTTTACTGCTCAAATTTGTCACAGGATTTGTCCTGACGCCAGCAAAGTGTATGAGAATCCTGAAGTCTCATGCACACGTTGCTTATTTTTGACTTGGATATTAGGTGCAGATTTAAATCTGTTGAGCGTCAATTCTTTCAGCATTTATGCTGCAGATTTCACTCATACTAATGAAAGAGACTGGAAAAAAACAACTAGTGTTAGCGTCTTGAAAATGATGAGGAATCGAAACAGAAAAAACTATTAGAAAGTTTTAGAACTTTTCTTTTATATACTGTTTGCATTTTATTAATATAATATTGGAAAATTCATTTAAGTATACATTCATTTTTTTTCATTTTCAATAATAGTTAATTATCTTTGTGTGTTAGCATTATGTGCTCTTAATTATAACGTATATAAAGCATAAGAGCGCACGACAATTAGGAAGTGGTCAAATAGAAAAAATAAAATTAGAAAATGAGGTGTGTGATGGTGTGATATGCTGTGTGGATGTCATTTTTTGTATATTCCTATTTTTAACAATTCCAGTTGTTTTCATAGTGTTTTTCTTGTTGCATTGTGGGTCTGCAGCCTCACTGTATCTGTCTATTGATGACCCCCTGTAGTGCATTAATCCCTAGGGCCCTTTGTTCTGTCTGAGAGGCCGCCCCCAACTGGTTTGACTACCCCTGGACAAGGAAGGGGGTGGGGGGAAGAACAGCAGCTGGACAAGTCAGTTCCGGTTTGGACACGATCGTGTTCAGACAGCACTTCAGAGAGAGAAGGACCGATTTTATCCTCTGGTGCTAGAGTTTTGGAATCTCATTTCCCTGGACATTTTTCCTGTTACTGGACTGCATTCTTATTCCGGACTATCTTATCCTTTGTGTGGTGGACTGAATATGGACCTTTTCGTGTTTTTGCCTGAATAAAGGTCTTGGAATTGTTCACTCTTCGCTTGCTCTGTTGATTGTGTGATACCAGAGAAGGACCCCGTGACAACTGGTGGCAGCAGTGGGATCAACAGAGCGTACCCCAATGGAGAACCACCCACAGAGTGAGTACAGAAATTGGACTGTATGCAGTTTACAGGAGAGAGCCAGAGACCTGGGCCTGAACTACCAGGGACTGACTAAAGAGGCCTTAATCGATCTACTGGTGGGCGCTAGCCCGGCCACCTCCTCCCAGATGTCTGAAGGACGAGCACTGGAGACAGGGATCCCCATCCAGAAAAGCCAGTGGTTGGTGTGGTACAAAGAGATGGCGGTTCTGGGCCCCGGCGTCTCCCAGGAGTACAAGGAGGAGGCTGCCCGCCGGGCACAGCGTAGACAGGAAGCAATGGAGCTTGAAAAAGGGAGTAACGCAATGTGGAGTGTAACCCCAACCATCCGGGAGCCTGTACGGATCACCCGGATAGAGTTTAAGCCATTTGATGAGGCTTCCGGAGATGTGGATGGGTTCTTCAAAGACTTTGAGCAGCAGTGTGCTGTGATGGAGGTGCCCCACTCTAGCTGGATGCGTTTGTTAGTGGGGCTCCTGAACGGAAGCATGGCAGAGGCTTACCGAACCATTGATGCACTGCAGAATCGGGATTATAACATTGTAAAGCGGACTATCCTGGATTACCATGCTATCACCCCAGACTCATATAGGGCCAAGTTCCGAGACCTCCCATGCACCACGGGGGGATCGTTTAGGATGTATGCACATAAGATGTCTGAGGCATGTCGGAGATGGCTGGAAGCAGAAAACGCCTTTGCTGTGGAAGATGTTATACAGGCGTTCCTTATAGAACAATTTCTTGCCAAGTGCCCTGCAGAGGTACGGGAATGGGTCCGGGAGCGCACGCCGTGTACCGTGGATAGAGCTGCAGCCCTGGCCGATGAAGCCCTTACTATCCGGCCGCAATGGAGGAGGCTTCTGGACAATGAACCACGGCCTGCTCCCGCGCCCTGTCCCCCTCCAATTATATCTGCCCTTCCACTTAGTCGCAAGCCGATGACAATCACGCCTCACAATCCTAGGCCCCAAGAGTTCCGACCACGACCTGGGGGTATCACAGAGAGGAGGTGTTATGGGTGTGGGCAACCTGGACATTTGCAGTCTGGCTGTCCCTCCAGGATTCGGGGGAGCCCCACGCAGCCCCACCTCGTCCAGTGCATCTTGTACACTCCACCACACCTGAGGAAGAGCTACCACCACCCCCACCAGAGTGGACCACCGACCACGGCATCATATATACCGCTCCTGGAGTGTACGGACTCCGGCCTCTGTCATTTAGCTACTCAGAGCAACATCAACGCCACCTGCAGGATGTATTTATTGATGAATACAAAGTGTCAGGATTTAGAGACACGGGGGCATTCTTGACTATCTCTGACCCCCGTGTGGTTCGACCCAAGGCAATTTACCAGGGTCCGGGAATTCCCATTGTCCTGGCGGGGGGTGCCCGCAGATATATACAGCGAGCTTCTGTGCGTTTGGATTATGGTTGTGGAGAAAAACTGTGTTGGATTGGAGTTATGGGAGGACTTCCTGCAGATATCCTCCTTGGAAACGACATTGGGGAGCTACAGTGCCAATTTGTGGGAGCAGTCACCCGACTACAGGCGCTTCAAGCACTACGTCATCCGGACCCCCCCGGGGAGCAACCACCACGAACTGCATCAGAGTCGGTAAGCAATACCTTCGCTGCTACTACATTGGGAGAGTCTTGGGACAGAGAGGAGTTTAGGAGAGAAATAGAGGGTGACACTACCTTAGCAGCCCTTAGGCGAAAAGCAGAAACTGGGCACTTGGGAGATAATGGGGATGGCTTCACTCGAGAAAACGGACTGTATTATCGTGTAACAAAGGGCAGTGACCAGGGCAACCCTGACGCAACGACCAGGCAACTCATTGTCCCTCAGAAGTACAGGGCACAGCTACTTCAACTGGCCCATGACATCCCCTTGGCTGGGCATCAAGGGAGAAAAAGAACTGAAAAGAGACTCACCCAAAGTTTTTACTGGCCAGGCGTCTCGCAGTCGGTAGCCCATTATTGCCGCACCTGCGATGTGTGCCAGCGAATGCGGCATCCAGGAGCTCGACATAAGGTACCTCTGCAATCCCTGCCCATAATTGAGGAACCATTTCAACGTGTAGCCGTCGACATCATAGGTCCTCTGGCCCACCCCAGCAGGTCGGGGAAAAAATATATCCTGACCGTGGTGGACTATGCCACTAGGTAACCTGAAGCTGTGGCCCTGTCCAGTATTACAGCAGTAAAGGTAGCTGAGGCCCTTGTTACCATCTCTACCCGGGTAGGGTTTCCTAGTGAAATTTTGTCGGATCAAGGCACTCAGTTCATGTCAGATCTGGTCCAATCCCTATGGCATACCTGTGGTGTTCGAGCCATTCGCACCACCCCATACCACCCGCAGACCAACGGACTATGCGAACGCTTTAATGGAACCCTAAAAAATATGCTGAGGGCTTTTGTTGACGTTGAAAAAGACTGGGAAAAGTACCTGCCACATCTCCTCTTCGCCTATCGGGAGGTTCCCCTAGAGTCCACAGGGTTCTCTCCCTTCGAACTACTGTTTAGCCGGAAGGTCCGTGGGCCTCTCACTCTTCTGAAAGAACATTTGGAGGGAGACATCTCAGATACCGGAATGCCCATCGTTCCCTATGTTCTAGAGCTCAGAGACCGTCTCGCCCAGCTAGCTACCTTCGCTAAAGAACATCAGCGAATGACCCAGTCCAGACAAAAAACCTGGTATGACCGTAATGCCAGGAACCGGGAATTTATGGAAGGACAGCAAGTGCTCATGATTACTGCTTCCCCTGCCAACAAGCTTCAAGCAGTGTGGGAAGGCCCTTATCAGGTTGTCAAGAAAATTAATGACACTAACTATGTTATTGCCCTGGACTCTAGTGGTCGACGACAGAAAACCGTCCACATTAACATGCTTAAAGAATACCACGACCGATCTCTGCCTGTTCTAGCTGTCTGCCACCCCCCTAGTGATACCGCCGACGACGAGTATCTCCCAGATCTCCTCCAGGTTGCCCAAGTGGGAGGATCACTGGAATAAGTGCCCCTGGGCTCCCATTTATCGGATATACAAAAGGACGATATTGTCGCCGTACTAAGGCCGAGGGCGGCTGCTTTCTCCTCAAAGCCGGGGAAGACTACTCTCACCAGTCACCATGTGGAAACCCCCGGACAACGCCCCATCCAGCAGGCTGCCTACCGGGTTCCAGAGGCTGTTCAAGACATGATAAAGAACGAACTGGAGGAGATGAAACAACTGGGAGTTATTCAGCCATCTCACATTTCTTGGGCCTCTCCTGTCGTCCTGGTCCCCAAGAAGGATGGTACAACACGATTCTGCGTGGATTACAGACGACTAAATGATGCCACCAAGAGTGATGCTTATCCCATGCCCAGGATTGATGATCTATTGGATCGTCTGGCCAGTGCCCAATTTGTGACCACGTTAGACTTGAGCAAGGGGTACTGGCAGATACCCCTAACGGAGGACGCTCGGGAGCGCTCAGCCTTCATTACTCCATTTAGGCTTTATGAGTTCCTGGGAATGCCCTTTGGGATGAAAACTGCCCCCGCTACTTTCCAGAGACTGGTTACAACAATGTCAGGACTTTGCCTGTGCTTACTTAGACGACATTGCCATTTTTAGCACAACCTGGGAGGAACATCTTAAACACTTGGGCATAGTGCTGGACTGTATCCTTACTGCAGGACTGACCATTCGCCCTGATAAGTGCCAAATAGGGATGGCTGAGGTGCAGTACCTCGGGCATAGAGTAGGGGGTGGGACACTAAGGCCTGAGCCTGCCAAGGTGGAAGCCATTAGCAACTGGTGTAGACCCCAGACTAAAAAGCAGGTACTTGCATTTTTAGGAACTGCTGGTTACTACCGCAAATTTGTTCCTAACTTCAGCACCTTGGCCAAGCCCCTAACCGACCTGACCCGCAAGAACATGCCTAGGAATGTGACGTGGACGACGGCATGCGAGGATGCCTTTTCAGCGTTAAAGACTGCCCTCGTCACTGCTCCTGTCTTGGCTGCCCCGGATTATAAGCGCAGGTTCCTCGTGCAGACAGATGCATCCACCTTTGGGATTGGGGCAGTACTCAGCCAAGTGAACGCCGCCGGAGAAGAACATCCTGTTGCTTTTGCCAGTCGGAAACTACTGGATCGGGAAGTTGCCTCTCTTGAATAGGAGTGCCTTGCCATCGTATGGGCGCTAAAAAAATTGCAGCCATACTTGTATGGCAGAGACTTTACAATTGTTACAGACCACAACCCCCTCACATGGCTGAATCACGTATCAGGGGACAATGGAAGATTGCTGCGGTGGAGCTTGTCCTTACAACCCTACAGCTTCTCCATCCAATACAAGCGGGGAAGCCAACACCAGAACGCCGATGGACTGTCTCGACAAGAAGAACCATAGGCTCCTCAGGCCGACCTACCCCTGCCACTGTACAAGGAACTATAAATAACTGAGCAATGCGGACTAAAGTGAGCAGGCCTGAAGTCTGTGTAGACCTCATGGCGTGCTCACTTATTATGGGGGGGGGGAGAGGTTGTGATGGTGTGATATGCTGTGTGGATGTCATTTTTTGTATATTCCTATTTTTAACAATTCCAGTTGTTTTCATAGTGTTTTTCTTGTTGCATTGTGGGTCTGCAGCCTCACTGTATCTGTCTATTGATGACCCCCTGTAGTGCATTAATCCCTAGGGCCCTTTGTTCTGTCTGAGAGGCTGCCCCCAACTGGTTTTACTACCCCTGGACAAGGAAGGGGATGGGGGGAAGAACAGCAGCTGGACAAGTCAGTTCCGGTTTGGACACGATCGTGTTCAGACAGCACTTCAGAGAGAGAAGGACCCATTTTATCCTCTGGTGCTAGAGTTTTGGAATCTCGTTTCCCTGGACATTTTTCCTGTTACTGGACTGCATTCTTATTCCGGACTATCTTATCCTTTGTGTGGTGGACTGAATATGGACCTTTTCGTGTTTTTGCCTGAATAAAGGTCTTGGAATTGTTCACTCTTCGCTTGCTCTGTTGATTGTGTGATACCAGAGAAGGACCCCGTGACAAGGTGCTACAGGGGTATGATGATATAATGAGAACGAGGAGAAAAAGGACTACTCAATAGATGTTTACACTCCCATATACTGTAGAAAATAAAACATTTTGATTATATCTTACACTATACAAAAACAGATTAAAAACAGTTTAAAAAGCGACAAAAACAATGGGGTCCCAGGCCGTATGACCTAATAGGATAACAGTATATCACAGGTAGACAGTACCAAACGTTATGTGCAATAATCATATAATAGGATTGCACAAACCGACGTCAAATAAGGTAATAGAAGGTACCAAAATCCTGCTTTAGAGGTCAAATAGGTCAGGGCTGTATATTGTAAAGAAGGCAAATGTAAACAAAATGACCTAAAGGTACCATCACATTTAGCGATGCACCAGCGATCCCGACAACGATACGACCCGGTCAGGATCGCTGGTGCATCGCTAAATGGTCACTAGTGAGCTGCCACACAGGCAGATCTCACTAGCAATGCAGCTGCGGTCGGCGGTCGGCGATGAAGACGTCCTCCCGCCTGCGTCCACGCGTCGCTCGTCGGCGCCAGCAGGAAGCGGCCGACGAGAAACGGCCCAGGACGTTCTCGCGCGATCAGCGATAACCAGCGGGGGAGCCGGTCGGAGGTAAGTATCACACATAGCGATATCGCTAGCAATATCGCTGCTGCGTCACAAAATCGGTGACGCTTTAGCGATATCGCTAGCTATCTCCCTTAGTGTGACGGGGCCTTAACAAATGCCCCAGTAGTAACAATGAAATCATGCAGCAATCACCCAGAGAAAATAAGGCGTCTGGTAAGGAGAGGTAACTAGGCTCATGTCCATGAATAAGGGGACCGTGGTAGGGATGCAAAGTTGCCACCTAATAAAGAAGACATGCAAGTGATGCATGATTTGTTTTATTGCTATAATATCGTTTTATCACATTTATATGCATTCTTAACCCCTTCCCGACCTTTGACACCACATAGGCGTCATGAAAAGTCGTGCCAATACTACCCATGACGCCTGTGTGGCGTCATGAATTGATTGCCCCCCTGCGGGTCGGGTGACCGAGGTCACTGAAAGGTCACCCGACCCGCGCGCGCACACAGATGACCCTTCATAGTTAACCCCAGGGGGTGTGGCTTAGCCCCCACATGCCTACGATCACTCTGATTGGCTGTTAAAAGTGTAGAGTGACACTATGTCGCCTTTTTTTCTTCATGTGGTGTAATGTAGAAGTTGGGAAAAAAATAAGTAATGTGTTCTGCAAGTGGAGCTCTAGATAACTGTTATTTACTGCAGAGACGAGTCCTGGCTGGAAGACGTGATGGCGGTCTGTGCTGGATGAAAGATGAAAAGCAAAGATGAAGGACTTCACCTAGATACATCAATGGTGAGTTAGTGTGTTACCTATACACTGACACTATATACTGTATTCTATATACAGAGGTCCTGTGTATAATGTCACCAGTGATCACTGTATTACCTGTACATTATATACAGAGCTCCTGTGTATAATGCCATTGATCACTGTATTACCTGTACACAGACACTGCATACTAAGTACAGATCTCCTGTGTATAATGGCACTTATGGTGATGGTATTGTGTTTTTTTTATTACGAATCAGCATTGTAGTATTCAGTCACTATGTGGTGGTAATATGTGGTCTGGACATGGTGTTGCGGTATTTGTCCCTTGTATGTGCTATTATTTGGTCACTGTGGTGGTAATATGTGGTCTGGACATGGTACGTTGGTATTTGTCCCTTGTATTTGATATTATTGGTCATTTTAAAAATTGAAAAATAAATAAAAATATACTGTACCTAAATTCTATTGCATATTTTAGCAAATATTTAATAGGTTACAGTAGAGTATCGCTTGGCCAAAAGTGTCTGCAGTGTTGTGATGGCGGCTTAAAAAATCTTTTGGCCAAAACAAAAGCTGCCGGCTATATGTGTGATCTGGTGATGGGAACTGTTAGGCTAAGTGCACACGCTGCGGATTGGTCTGCGGATTTTTTATCTGCGATTTATCATCTCTACAATGGAGGAGATGGTAAACCGCAGCAGAATCCGCAGATAAGAATTGACATGTCAATTCTTTCTGCGGATTCAAAACCGCAGCTTTTCCGCAGTTAAAAATCCGCAGCATGTGCACAGCAGAATGTAAATCCCATAGGATAACATGCTACTGTACACTGTCTGCAGAACTGCTGCGGCCAAAACCGCAGCAAAAACCGCAGCGTGTGCACATAGCCTCAATGTGTGATTGGTGAGAAGTGGAGTTTTTCCAAGAGAGCGGTGGGACTGTGGACAGTTTGAGGAGTGGAGGCAGGGCTGGGGTTGAGCCTGGGCGGAGTCTAAAGGGGGCCCCGAAAATTTTGCCAGTATGGGGCCCCGAAATTCCTAGTGGCAGCCCTGGCCGTGTGTGTACGAGGTGTACGGAGCGGAGCCGTGTGTGTATGTGAAACCCCAGAGTCCGGTTGTCACAGTGACATTACCTCCCTCTAATGGGTAAAGTAATGCTTGGAGGCAGAAAGGGACCCCATGCCAGGCAGCCTAGATTAAATCACAATTTCCTGCTGCAGGTCAGAAAAGGGAGATGCCTTATAAATTCTGGCCAGCAAAGGGGGTTGGTAAGTCAGCTAGAAATCAGCTGAGGGGGTTGTCATGGAGACGAAACAGGAGAAAGATGACAGTTTAAACATGAGTACATGAGGTAAAGAGATCTTTCTGAAAGATCCTGTCAGATGAAGACAGGGAGCTAATCTGAGAGGCGCTCGATAGACAGAGCTGATCTGTGAAGAGGGAAAGGACAAGAGCAGAGACTAAGAGACTCTAGGGAAGCTAAAATACTGCATATAGCAGAGCCCTAAGTGAAGCGCTAATAAAGAGAAAAGGGACATCAGAGTCCTACGCTGACAGGAACTGTACGCCCTGATAGCCGAATCTGAAAGTACAGGGGATTGTAAATTCCTGTGCACATTAATCACCTGAGGGCACGGCAGCGGATATGAAGCCGGGGGCCGACGGTGAAGAGAACGGTACCCGTGGAATAGGCTCCCACTGACAGCCGTACAGGTTAGTGAAACCATCACGAATAGAGGGTCGCAGCATAGTTATATACAGCGGAGACCCACACACAAAGTGCAGAAAGGAAGGTCCTAAATCCCCACCAGGCAAGGTGGATCCCCTGAATGCCTCCAGGCGAGCCGGACTCATTCCATCACCTGTATGTGGTACTCCGGACTGCAACCTATTAACAGTAAAAGGTAAAGAAACTGCGCCTCTCTGTGTCTTTCTCTCATTTCTCTGCACCCCAGCGTTCATAGCCATTTTTACTATTTATTTAACATCTTTGCCCTGGGACTACAGCCCTACCTGTGGAGGGCTACAACATCATAGCTGCGCCCAACATCCATCCCAGTGAAGCAACACCGCAGCGCTGGTCACCTCTGACTAGAATACCACAGGTGGCGTCACGTATTTCACCATCTAATAACTTTATTTTCATTTTTACCACACAACTTTCCCCTATTTTATTACTGGATGCCTCTGGGCCACGGACCGGGTCGCCACTGCCGTGATACCGTCCCCCATTGAAGTCGACGGGCCCGGTACCGAGTACCCCCAGGCCCCGCGCGGCGCTCCAAGTACGAGGTGTATGGAGCAGAGCCCTGTGTGTACGAGGTGTACGGAGCGGAGCCGCGTGTGTACGAGGTGTACAGAGCGGAGCCGCGTGTGTACGAGGTGTACAGAGCGGAGCCGCGTGTGTACGAGGTGTACAGAGCGGAGCCGCGTGTGTACGAGGTGTACAGAGCGGAGCCGCGTGTGTACGAGGTGTATGGAGCGGAGCCGTGTGTGTACGAGGTGTACGGAGCGGAGCCGCGTGTGTACGAGGTGTACGGAGTGGAGCCATATATGTGAGGGCCCCTGTGTGTGGACCCCTTTGTGTACACTGTATACCCTCATCTTCAGTCACAGACCTCTCTGTGTATGCTGTATACACCCATATACCCCCAGCTTCGGTCACAGACACCTCTGTGCACACTGTATACACCCGTATACCCCCAGCTTCAGGAGCAGACCCCTCTGTGTACGCTGTATACACCCGTATACCCCAGCTTCGGTCACAGACCCCTCTGTGTATGCTGTATACACCCTTATACCCACAGCTTCGGTCATAGACCCCTATGTGTATGCTGTATACACCCGTATACCCCCAGCTTCGGTCACAGACACCTCTGTATACGCTGTATGCACCTGTATACCCCCAGCTTCGGTCACAGACCCCTATGTGTACGCTGTATACACCCGTATACCCCCAGCTTCGATCACAGACCCCTATGTGTATGCCGTATACACCCGTATACCCCAGCTTCGGTCACAGACCCCTCTGTGTATGATGTATACACCCTTATACCCCCAGCTTCGGTCACAGACCCCTATGTGTATGCGGTATACACCCGTATACCCCCAGCTTCGGTCACAGACACCTCTGTGTATGCTGTATACACCCGTATACCCCAGCTTCGGTCACAGACCCCTCTGTGTAAGATGTATACACCCTTATACCCCCAGCTTCGGTCACAGACCCCTCTGTGTATGATGTATACACCCTTATACCCCCAGCTTCGGTCACAGACCCCTATGTGTATGCGGTATACACCCGTATACCCCCAGCTTCGGTCACAGACACCTCTGTGTATGCTGTATACACCCGTATACCCCAGCTTCGGTCGCAGACCCCTATGTGAATGCTGTATACACCCGTATACCCCCAGCTTCGGTCACAGACCCCTATGTGTATGCTGTATACACCCGTATACCCCCAGCTTCGGTCACAGACCCCTCTGTGCACGCTGTATATACCCATATACCCCCAGCTTTGGTCACAGACCCCTATGTGTATGCTGTATACACCCGTATACCCCCAGCTGTGGTCACAGACCCCTCTGTGTATGCTGTATACACCTGTATACCCCAGCATCGGTCATAGCCCCCTATGTGTATGCTGTATATACTCGTATACCCACAGCTTCCGTCACAGACCCCTCTTTGTATGCTGTATACACCCGTATACCCCAGCTTCGGTCACAGAACCCTGTGTGTATGCTGTATATACCCGTATACCCCCAGCTTCGGTCATAGACCCCTCTGTGTACGCTGTATACACCCGCATATCCCCAGCTTCAGTCACAGACCCCTCTGTGTATGCTGTATATATCCGTATACCCCCAGCTTCGGTCACAGACCCCTCTGTGTACACTGTATACCCCCAGCTTTGGTCACAGACACCTCTGTGTATGCTGTATACACCCGTATACCCCAGCTTCGGTCACAGACCCTGCGGTTCTCACACTGTAGATCTGACCCCGGACACACACGGTAAAACTGCGGTCGTCGGTCTCTCGCACATAAGATGGAGTCAGACGAACCCTCTTACAAAACGTGAGAACAAAGTCATTACTACAGGACTGTATGAGAAAGGTATTTATTCTATAAGAAATGCTGGGACCACAAATGAGAGAATCTGGGCCCCGTGGCTGGATACTCCGGGCCCCCTGCGTGTTAGGACCAGACAGGGTTCTTTGTCCCTGGAGTTTCTCTGCTCGGTATAATGAGACTCTGATCTTGGTTGTATAAAGAGGGTTGGAGTAAAACAGAAACTGCCTGAATATGAGACCTTGTCTGATCTCTGTGTCCTGTGTAAGAACTATGGAGATCGCGCTATTCTTCTGTATAATGGGGCATGGCGCTGGGACCCAAATATTCCTGTACAGGGGTCTCTGGAGAGATAATCTTACCCCAGCATTCTGGATTGGGGGAAGGGAAAAGGGATTGGGGACATTTCACTGTAATTTCCCTTCATAAAAAATAACTGATTAATAAAAGTGTTTCATTTCCCCCCATTTTGTCGGTAGGAGAGGTAAAGAATAAACGCCCCCCACTCCTCGGCCGCTGTCTTCCAATATCCTATAAATATTATAAAGCCCAATAAAACAATAAAATAAACCCCATCTGTTTGGAGGCTCAGTTATTAAAAAAATATAAATGGATCCTTGGTATCCACAACCAACATGCCACCCAATTATGACACACCGATAACATATTAAATATGGTGCAATTTTAGCAGGCTAACAAGATTAGCACTCATCCATCAAAGTTTGCCCCAACACGTTTCGCCCTGCCGCCTCATCAGGAGGCCCGATATAATGATGTCAGCTCATTATATATGATGTTCATGGGTCCTCTGTCTGAGAATCCTTTTCAATAGCCCACTTGGCCAGACCACTCCTCAAACTGTCCCTCACTTCCTATTGAATGAACACAAAGATACAATCATATTGTGTATGCTCCATACCGCAAGATCATTAATGGCTGGATATGCCCAGGTCCGTCTCCCAAATGCGTTCCACACTGGGACTCAGGGTGCACCAAGTCTCAGAGCGCATGCCTGGAATTGACGCGCATTTAACACTGTGCGTCAGGCCTCAGTGCTGGAGCGCTCGGACCGGAAGTGATGCGCATCCTCCGAATCGGGTCATACTTGAGCGCTGGAACACATGGACTGGAAGATCACTTGCTCCCATACTGGACTGATGCTTCCCAAGCTGGAACACATGCCCGGCATAAAGTGTGTCAAATCAAAAGGAACTGACAATATATACAATATATGGAAGAGTCTGCGGGGCCATATAAGTATAAGTACCGACAGCCTCCTAAAGTGGGACAGCCCCCATCTAGCCCCCCTCAGAAAAGGTATACTCAAAGGGCAGTTCCTTGGATTGAGGAGGAACTGCTCTAGTATCCGGGAACTTCATAGACAAGCAGGTGACATGTGTGGCCGGTTTTGACATAAAGGTTATCCCCAATATATTCTAGATTCAGCCCCCACTTTTGCAGAATAAGTTTAGACAGTCCATTTTACTGAATAAACAAAAGGAAAAAGAAGGCAGTTCCTAAAATGACATTACAAGGCTTATTGGCACATTTGATAGCCAACATGACTACATCCAGAATGTACTTAAGAAACATTAGGACATCTTAAGAATGGATCCGGACCCTAGGGAGATGGTGTGGACTACCCTCACGATCACCTATAGGAGAGGACAATCTATGAGAGATCATTTGGAACACAGTCATTACAAAAAAACTACATACGGAGGTATGTGGCTGGATAGGAAGACAAGTGGAGACTCATTTCTGTAAATGGATGAGATCCAACAAATCTTTCACAAGTTCATCCACTGGGAGAACATTCTATCAGAGGGACTTCTCAAATTGTAAGACTGCGGGCATAGGCTACGTGGCCACATGTCCCTGTCCCCTGGATTATTTGGGAAAAACGAAGAGAGAGTTTAGTAGAAGGGTAAGTGGACCTTTGAGAAACATAAAAAATGACCGTGATACCCCACCAGTGAGACTCTTGAGAGGGACACGCTATGGGGAGATGAATAAAATCTGCTTCTCTGTGATAGAAGTGGTCAAACCTAGTCCTGGGGGGGAGATCATGATATGCTGAAAAGAGAAAGTGAGTGGATTTTCAGAATGGATTCACTTAACCCAAAAGGATTAAGTGAACAGATATCATATGCTTGTTTTTTGTAAACACAACCTGTGTTTGGACCGTCCATCCAGTTTTTCTCAAGCCATTTGCTACTTCATTCCCTTTTGTTGAGTCTCGAAAATAAATAACAAGCATCCATTCATTTGCATTGGCAAGTCTCATCCGATATACGAAGACAATCACAGAATGCTGAGATTTTTTTCTTAATACGATCTCAGCTGAGAAAAAAAATTGCAGATGAGTAGGGACTCATAGAATAACATCAGTCAGAGTGCATTACGCTTTTTTATCAAATTGCCGTTGTCCATTTTTCTCGTAAATGAGTATGAGCCCATGGACGGAACAGTACGTCATACGCATGGGGAACGCGGCTGATCGCAGGTTGTTGTCAGCTGATTCTCACAGCTGACACGCGGCACTAAGTGCCAGGAGTGATCACGGACCGCTCCCAGAACTTTATCCCCCGGCACTCTGCAATCAAACATGAGAGGCTGTCAGCTGTGGGTCCCAATCGCTCCCATGGTCGACATCTGGTTATCAGAGCTCAGAGACTTCCTGTCATGCGCAGTGCATTTCAGGGAGTCTCTGAAATTTGTAAGAAATTACATGCAGCGCTGACAGCTTACATGGCATGCAGATCAGCATGCCATATAAGCGATCAGCCTGCACAAAATGAGTGTCCCATAGTGGGACACAGTGTAAAACATAGAATGAAATAAAAAAAAATTAAAATTAAAATAATTGAAAAATATTTTAAAAAATAATAATAAAAAATCAATATTTATTCTATCATTAAATCAATATTTGAATAAAAAAATCTACACAATAAAAGTACACATATTTAGTATCGCCCCGTCCATAACGACCCGACCTATAAAACTGTCCCACTAGTTTACCCCTTTAGAGAACACCATTAAAAAAAGGCAAAAAAATAATGCTTTATCATCATATCGCTGAGCAAAAAGTGGAATAACACGCGATCAAAAAGACAGATATAAATAAACATGGTACCGATGAAAACGTTACCTTGTCCCGCAAAAAACAAGCATCAATGTAGCTCCTTCACCGAAAAAATAAAAAAGTTATAGCTCTCAGAATACAGCGATGCAAAAATAATTATTTTTTTCTATAAGTTTTTATTGTATAAAAGCGCCAAAACATAAAAAAATTATATAAATGAAGTATCGCTGTAATCGTACTGACCCAAATGCGGAACAGTATTGTAACAACCCTGCTGGCATCACTGCATGGCCTCCCATCCCCTGCACACCAACTTACTTTCTGCTTCAAGCCATGCTGTGAATTCTGTCTGTTGCCAGCCCTGAGCTCCATGTGCTATGCCTCTTGTTTTCCTGCTTGCTCTCCATGTTTCCTGACTGTGTGTATAGGGGGGCGGCGCCTGAACTCTCTGGTTCTTATGCAGTCAGGGTGCACCTGTGTAATATGTCCCTTACCAATCACCTGGAGCCCTGGACTATTTAACCCTGCCACAGCCACTGAAACATTGCCTGTGCAATGTCTAAACTCAGTTAGCTCCTTGCTGCTGAGCTAGCCAGGCCCTGTCCTATGTCTTGCCTTCTCTGAAGGCTCTTACTGCGTATTCCTGTGTCTTGATACCTTGCCTAGCATTTCTCTGTCCGCCTGCCAGGAGGCAGAATATCCTGGCCCTTTAGTCTTGTTCCCAGTGCCATGTCTGTTCTCTGTCCGCCTGCCAGGAGGCAGAATATCCTGGTCCTTGTGTCTGTCTGAACTCAGTCTTACCTCTGTCTGTCAGTCTCCTTGTCTGTTGTTCCTTCTCTGCTGTGTCTTTCCTTGTATCCTCCCTATCTGAGGCTCTGCTCTCTTGCAGCTCTGCCTGCTCTGTTCCCTTGCAGCTCTGCTCTCTCGCAGCCCTGCCTGCACGGCTCCTTAGCCGCTCTGCCTGCACGGCTCCTTAGCCGCTCTGCTTGCATGGCTCCCTAGCCGCTCTGCCTGCACGGCCCCCTTGCAGCCCAGCCTGCTCTGCGGCTCAGCCTACTCCACACTCCAGCCTATATCCGTACCTGCACCTCCTGTGTGAACAGGTCCAAATCCTGTTCCAACATACACCACTCCTTCCTGCCTACACCTCCTGTGTGAACAGGTCCATATCCTGTTCCAACATACACCACTCCTTCCTGCCTACACCTGCTGTGTGAACAGGTCCTTACCTGTCCCTTCTCATACCACGCCAGTCTGTCCTGTGTCTCCAAGCCGTGTCCGCCTGTCTTGTGTCTCCAAGCCGTGCCCGCCTGTCCTGTGTCTCCAAGCCTTGCCCGCTCGCCCAGTGTCTCCAAGCCGTGTCTCCAAGCCGTGCCTGCCTGCCAGTATACCAAGACGTGCCTGCTTGCCCAGTGTCTCAGCCTGCCTGTTAGTAACACCTGTCCAAGTGACTTGTCCTCGAGTGGGATCAGCAGCCACAGCCAGACACCACCCTGGAGTGGCACCCGACAGCTATCTGCCGCACAAGCCTGACCTCACCATCAGAGGCTCCAGTGAAGACCAAGGTAGCTGTTGTAGTCACGCCCCTTCCAGGGTAGTCTGGTTTGTGGCACAGTGGGGCCACAACCCCCCGGCTCGCGCCAGTCAGCCAAGGCGCGAGCGTGACAAGTATAAATGCCCTCCCTCCCAAAAGAAATTAATGAATTGCTGGTTTTTGTCCATTCTGCCTCCCAAAATTTGGTTGATATTAAGGCCTTAATACGGAAGCTGGCAAACTGCGTCAAAGTTCCCTACACTTGCCAGTCCTACTCTAACATGAAAACCTCAAAAAGAGGAAAAAAATCCTCCAAAAAATTCAGCTACAAACCAGACAGGCCTAAATGCATCTGCACTAATACAGGGTGCAGCGGACCCAAGTAAAATGGCAGCTGCACAGGTGCATAAATACCAAATGAAACAGCCAGCCTACAATCAGGGATTGGCCATGTGCTACACCAGTGCAGAAGAAATAATCCGCAAGTGGCAGTGTTCACACAGGGAATGCAGGGCTTCTGGTTCACAACCTCTTAGTAACACCATATAGGGGGGCTGCCCAGCGCCAACTAGAATGCATCCCGTGTGAACAGAGGCCACAAGTTTGCAGAACCATTTGGGCCCAACTGCACCCTGAAAGAAATATAAAAAGTGCACAAAAAACATATCAATATATGTAAGGTATTGGTTGATATTAAGGCCTTAATACGGAAGCTGGCAAACTGCGTCAAAGTTCCTTACACTTGCCAGTCCTACTCTAACATGAAAATTTGGAATAAAAAGCGATCAAAAAATGTCATGTGCCCAAAAATGGTACCAATAAAAACGTCAACTCGTCCCACAAAAAACAAGACCTCACATGACTTTGTGGGCAAAAAAATATGGAAAAATTATAGCTCTCAAAATGTGGTGATTCCAAAACTATTTTTTTGTAATTAAAAGCGTCTTTTAGCGTATGACAGCTGCCAAACATAAAAGCCCGCTATAAATAGTAAATCAAGGCCCCCTTTATCACCACCTTAGTTAAGGAAAAATAATAAAATAGAAAAATGTATTTATTTCCATTTTCCTATTAGGGTTAGAATTGAGGCTAAAGTTAGGGTTAGGGTTGAGGCTAAAGTTAGTTTTAGGGTTGAGGCTAAAGTTAGGGTTAAGTTTGTGGTTATTGTTGGGATTAGGGTTAGGGGTGTGTTGGGGTTAGGGTTGGAGTTAGAATTGGGGGGTTTCCACTGTGTAGGCACATCAGGGGCTTTCCAAACATGACATGCGTCTGATCTCAATTCCAGCCAATTCTGCGTTGAAAAAGTCAAATGGTGCTTCTTCCCTTCCGAGCTCTGCCATGCACCCAAACAATAGTTTACCCCCACATTTGGGGTATCATCATACTCAAGACAAATTGCACAACTTTTGAGGTCCAATTTCTCCTGTTACCCTTGGGAAAATAAAAAATTGGGAGCGAAAAGATCATTTCTGTAAAAAAAAATAAGATTTCTTATCTCTATGGCTCTACATTATAAACTTCTGTGAAGCACTTGTGTGATGAGCACTTTGAACCCCCATCTAGATAAGTTCCTTAGGGGGTCTACTTTCGGAAATGGTGTCACTTGTGGGGGGTTTCCACTGTTTAAGCACATCATGGGCTCTACAAACGCGACATCGTGTCCTATCTCAATTCCAGCCAATTTTGCATTGAAAAGTCAAACCGCGCTCATTCCCTTCCGAGCTCTGCCATGCGCCCAAATAGTGGTTTCACATATGGGGTATCAGCCTACTCAGGACAAATTGCACAACTTTTGGGGTCCAATTTCTCCTGTTACCCTTGGTAAAATAATACAAATTGGATCTGAAGTAAATTTTTTGTTAAAAAAGTTAAATGTTCATTTTTTTTAAAAATTCCAAAAATTCCTGTGAAGCACCTGAAGGGTTAATAAACTTCTTGAATGTGGTTTTGAGCACCTTGAGGGGTGCAGTTTTTAGAATGGTGTCACTTTTGGGTATTTTCTATCATATATACACAGTGACTTCAAATGTGATGTGGTCCCTAAAAAAATGGTGTTGTAAAAATGAGAAATCGCTGGTCAACTTTTAACCCTTATAACTTCCTAACAAAAAGTAGACATGTGGGAAATGCTATTTATTACCGTAACTATTTTGTGCGACATATTTCTCTGTTTTAAGGGCATGAAAATTCAAAGTTTGAAAATTGCAAAAAGTTGCAAAATTTTTGCTAAATTTCAGGGTTTTTTTCACAAATAAATGCAAGTCATATCAAAGAAATGTTACCACTACCAAGAAGTACAATATGTCATGAGAAAACATTGTCAGAATCACCGGGATCCATGGAAGCATTCCAGAGTTATTACCTCACAAAGGGACAGTGGTCAGAATTGTAAAAATTGGCCCGGTCATTAACATGCAAACCCCCCTTGGGGGTAAAGGGGTTAAAATAAACCAGGAGTGGAGCCCACAGGACTTGTTTGTACCTTTGGCTGACCAGACAAATGTACCATCTGCACCCAGACATTGTTATGTTCTATTTACCAATCATTTCATTTTGAGGCCTCACCAAAAAGGAAGAGAAAAAAAATCCACAAAAATAATATTGGATACTATCTGCCCTGCCTCTTCCACCTACACCGCAATGTCCACCTACTGCTGGTCCACTTACATAACCTCCTCCTCCACATGGACATTCGACTACTGTATCTACATTGTTATTTTTTTTTAAATTATTTTATGCTATGTTCTTTTAAGTGCTGTCCCTAAAAAAAAGTAATAACCCCCCACACACACAAAAACTGTGTTGGATACCTCATCCCCTGCCTCTTCCACCTGCATCGCCATGTCCGCCTCAAACTCATCCACCTACTACACCTCCTCCTACATTTGGACCTACGCCTCTTTTTTCTAGATTATAATTTTTATTTTATTCTTTGTTATTTTATGTGATCTCACTATCCACATTTGTTTAAAGGGCTATTGTCCTGCTTACCCCTATTTTGATCCCTTTTTCCCCCCATTTTACAGCACAAAAGTTCGAGACCACAATGGCTTCCATTGGCTGTGAGCTGGTCTCATTATGCTGGGAAGGGACCAATAAACATGAACCATTTCAGCCTATTTATCAGTCAACAACTACAGCTTTTTCTTTTCTGGTTACCGTATACACTCGTGTATAAGCCGACCCTTGTACGCTTAAAGAGTCTTCAATAGTAGACTTAATTTCCGGCATAATTTTAGCCATAATGTTAGCAACCATAGAGGGGATGTCTATTTGCAAATCTATGTTCCCAGAGGATGGCGAAGAGGTGGAAATGGGCTCCACGACATCCCTGACGGAAGTCGCCTCGGTAGAGGTCATGTTGGTGGAATTCCTGGAGGGCTGGCGCTGCTTCTGTCCACTATGTAAAAGGTATCGGTCCATATAAAGATATGTTATGGAGACATAATATTATGCGCCTTAAATCCTATGCACTTCACCAGGTCGTAGTTCAAACGTATCAAGATACAGGCAATTATACGGGATCGACGGAGGAAAGGGGACATGGATAACAAAGCACGCACATGGCCGGCACCCGACCCGGAAGCCACATGTGTTTAGTGATAATAAACTTCTTTTCTTGTTAGATGGAAGTGAACTGCTGGAAAGTTCTCACTTGTCTAGGACATTAAGTCATTTTCTCGAGGAGGCTCCATATCTAGCTTTCACTTGGTTGCTTCCATAAGTAGGTGCCCTGAAATTCAACAATATTTGTGTGTACCCTATCCATAAAACTATCTTAGCTCCTTTATAGTGTTAAGCAGCTCTGCATATACATGGAGGGAAGCAGATCCTTTATGCTGTTTGTTAATGAGATCAATTACCTCAAGCAAATGGGAGACTTCAGTTGCTCTCTCTTTTTTTTAGCCTGGATCCATGTTTTAGTAATATCCTTCTGAGGACACATTTGAGTGCTTCCCATTGAAATGGTATGGCAGTTTCATCATGCTCATATATCTGAAGGAGTCTATAGTCTCACAAAGGTCTGAGACACAGAGTATTTCAGCAGATTAACATTTACAATCCAACATCTGAAGCCTTGATGGAGTCCGGTACAGTCAGATTACAGTATGCAGGAGCATGATCTGACCATATAGCAGGTCCTATCCGAGATGTAGGTAGCCATATAAGCAAGTGATGGCTAATTAAGAAAAGGGCTATGTGTATTGTTTATAAGAGAATAATACGTATAATCCTTTACTGTACATCTAAATTTAGTGTCCTCCATACATCGACCAGTTGGAGAGACCGGAGCACGTTTAGCAAAGCCTTTGTGATTTAAATTGGGGACTCCAGCCCAGGGCCATGTCTAAAGAAGGATCCAAGGCAAAATTAAAGTCAACTCCAATGATGATAAGGCCCTCTGCAAAATATTTAAGTATTGACGACCTATCTTAATTTGACCACAAATAGGGAGAAAGAAGTTTGCCATATTAAACATTTTGGAGTAGATGGAGATCTCATCACACACAGACCTCCCCTCCGTGTCAGACAGTGTTTCTGACATAGTCTGCGGCAGTGATTTGTGTCGGCCTATACTCCGCACCTTATACCTCGAGACAGCATTTGTACTGTGGCTCCAAGATGAATAATATGTTAGTAACTGAGGTGTATGATCGCCCCTAAAGTGGGTCTCCTGAAGAGAAAGAAATTGTACGTGTACCACTTCAGCTCTTTTCTTTTGAATATTTAGTCCTGACATTCAATGAGCAAGTTTTCAGTTGTGCCATATTATACAGGGGGAAAGGAAAAAAGGATAGAAAGATTAAGGGAGCAAGTATAGATGTTAGATAGTAACGTCTACCGCTCAGCGTCCGTAACTGGTGGTTATCTTTACAGGTGTAAGGCTAGTTTCACATAAGCGTTTTTTTGCGCTGCGTTTGGAGCGCACATGAAACGCTTGTAAACGCTGCGTTATTTTGTAGCATTATTGTGGGCATAACTACAAAAAATCGCAGCGTTTTTATGCGTTTGTGTTTTTCATGCGTTTGCATTTTTTATGCGCAATAAACTGGAGAAAAAATCCATGGAAAATTCTTGCAACACACTCCACCAATGGGACAGCAGTGGGCGTGTCTTATGGAAATTCTTTATATAGACCCTGTTTACAGCTGAATTCTTCACATTTGCTTGCATTTGACTTGAGAACATGGATCTGCGCTGGAAGAGCTTTTACTTTGACTTGGATCTGGACATGAGGACGGCTCAGGCTTATGCCGTTGCTTGCCATGAACAGAGGGAGAGAGAGAGGCAGCAAAGACGGCAGCAGCGGCGTATGTGGATACATCCCATTATTGAACTCCGGGAGAGCCGTGAAGCGTACCGCACCCTCTACAGCGAGCTACAGGCAAACCCGGAGAAATTTACAGACTATATACGGATGACCCAACAAACCTTTCACTATCTGCTGGGTCGGGTAAAAGAAGTAATCCGGAGACAGGACACGCAGCTCCGGCGTGCGATTACTCCTGAGGAACGGCTCCTGGTCACATTAAGGTACGTAGTTTTGCTAAACCAATGGCTGCTGATTTTTCTTGGTTGTGACATGTACTCTTCCAAATCTAGCGGAATTACAGTTCTACCATGTCGTTAACTAAAGGCTGCGGTAATTTTTTGATGCCATGTATTGAACCAAAGGCTGCAGAACTTTTTTTTTTTTAATTTAACGTGTGTAAAAAAATTACGTATACATTAATATATATATATATTAATTTATATATATATATATATATATATATATTAATTTTTTTTGTTTTCTTTGTGTCACAGATTCCTGGCTACTGGAGAGACCCTCTCGTCACTGCACTTCCAGTACTGGATTGGAATATCCACCTTGTCTGGAATTGTAGCGGACACCTGCCGGGCTTTGTGGAACGTTCTTTGTCCCGAATTCATGCCCATGCCTAGCGCAGACAAGTGGTTGGAAATCGCCGACAGATTCTGGACTGTATGCAATTTCCCTAACTGTTTGGGAGCGGTGGATGGGAAACACATCCGGATTATCAAGCCCAAAAGAACAGGCTCTGAGTTCTATAACTACAAAAAGTACTTTTCTACTTTACTGATGGCCATTGCGGATGCAGACTGTAAGTTTATTGCAGTGGACATTGGGGCATTTGGCCGTGGGAATGACTCCCAGGCTTTTAAGACATCGGACATGGGCAGGAGGTTGTATGGCAACAACTTCAATTTCCCCATGCCACGTCCTCTTCCCAACACAGAAGGTCCGCCACAGTCATTTGTAATGGTTGGTGATGAAGTGTTCCAGATGTGCCAAAACCTGCTCAAACCCTACTCCAGCCAGGACTTGGACCTCCACAAAAGAATTTATAATTACAGACTCACCAGGGCCAGGAGAACAGTAGAGTGTGCATTTGGTGTACTTGTATCTAGATGGCGCATTCTTGGCACAGCTATTAATCTTAAACTGGAAACAGTGGATGAGGTGGTCAAGGCCTGTGTTGTTCTACATAATTTTGTAATTTCTCATGAGCCCCCGAACTTAGATCTTGATGATGTTGCTCCTAATCCATTGCCTGAATTTACACAGCACCCTGTCAGGTCATCCGTCGAAGTTGGCCAAATGAGGGACCAATTTGTGGCCTACTTCAACTCAGATGTAGGACGGGTGGAATGGCAAGAGCAAATGGTGTAAAAAAAATGTATTGCATGTTGTTGGTATGTTATTA
The DNA here is from genome assembly GCF_039654945.1 of Dendrobates tinctorius. Taxonomy (NCBI): domain Eukaryota; kingdom Metazoa; phylum Chordata; class Amphibia; order Anura; family Dendrobatidae; genus Dendrobates; species Dendrobates tinctorius. The sequence goes on from NW_027361794.1 coordinate 15,548,532, forward strand.
AAAAACCTGTTTTGATACCTGTACTGACTGCATTCTCTGTTTTTACACTCCCAATACCATTAGCAAGTAGCCAGGTGTCTCAGTGAATTTATGATGCTGTGTTTTGTGCATCATGAATTCACTAATACTCCTGAGTAGGTGACATACACACACAAGTTGTATTATTACCTTTATAATCTCTACAGTGTGTTCAATTAACAGCGATGGTGGAGATAATACAACTGTGTCAGGTAAAATACCCAGGCCTTGTGTCATGCTGAATACTTATCACAAATGGCCATTACAATACAGATTAAACTGCAACGTCACTACACTTTTCTGCAAAATATATGGAGAGTTATAGCAACGCTGCAGGTTCAGAATCAATTCACCTGCCCAGGTGTGATAGTGATGCAAGGTCAGGGTATTTGGGAAGTATATTTATTTTCACCATCAGTAATGTGTTTCTTCCACAAACACGTAATAGAGTATGTGGTTATTTACAAGGTATATCTATAGTTCCTTGCCTTTTCTCTAATAGTTAAATTCCAACGGGAAAAAAAAGGCAAGGTAACAATAGATATGCCTCGCACTCAACACCATCCTCTATGCCAAGGTTTACAAAATGTAGTCCTAAATGTCAACCAACAGATCATGTTTCCTTTTTTATTTTTTTTGCAACTCAAATGGAATTACTAAAAACATGATTTGTTTGTTGGCTTTTAACACTGTAGTTGGGGAACTCTTCCATAATTTAGCGTGTGCAATACACCAGATATCTCCATTACTGATGTTTCTTGTGTCAGTCAAGGAGATATGTGTTGTCAACGAAACCAATCTACATGACTTGTCTTTTTCACAGCAGTCTCTACATTCTTTTAATATTGCACAGACTGTATCCAGCACGGTTCCCCAACTCCACTCCTCACGGTCCACCAACAGATCATGTTGTAATGAAATCCATAGCTCCGTTGCTAACTGCTTCACAAGAGCACAAAAAAAAAGAGGATTCCATACAACATGATCTGATGGTGTATCTTGAGGAGTGGAGTTGTGGAACTCTGCTGGATCCAGTCTGTGCAATATTACAAGAATGTAGAGACTGTTGTTGAAAAGACAAGTCATGTAGATTGGTTTCGTTGACAACACATATCTCCAAGACTGACACAAGAAGCATGTCTCAGTAATGGAGATATCTGGTGGCAAAAACGCTAAGTGTACGGCGCAGTGTGTGTACGGCGCAGTGTGTGTACGGTGCAGTGTGTGTAGTCGGCGATTGACACAGTAACCAATCAAAATATTTTGAAAGCACAAGTGCACATTTATTTTGTAACAAAAAATAAAAAAAATTTTTTTATTAGGAATGACGTTAGGGGGAAGATTGGGATACTTTGGGTGTGTGGAGAGACGAGGAACGACTGGAGGTTGAGGAAGGGGTTCTAGGAGAAGGGGAAACGAAAGTACTGGGGGAAGGGAGCTCTGGAATGGACATCGAGGCAGGTTGAGACACATTAGGAGGAGAGGGAGGATGGACAAACAAAGTTGTTTTTTTTTCTTCTTTGGCGCAGGAATATCCTGCCCGGACCGATTTGCAGCCTGTGCCTTACTTTGGTCGACCGCCTGGTGATGGTGGACTGTGTCGTTGCCCCGTAAAATAGGGAATGCGGATCACCCCTTTGCGGCTCTGTGGTGGCGGTGCTGCTAGAAGTGGCAGTGGCGGTGCTCCTAGAAGGGGAGAAAGTTATGTCGGTGCTCCGAGCAGGTGGCTGCCTGTCTGGGATCTCAGCCAAAGTTCTTGGGGGACTCCGAGGAGGAGTATTGGTGGCGGTGCTCTGAAGATGAGGAGTGGTGGTGGCGGTGCTCCTTTGATGAGGAGTGCTGGCGGTGCTCCTTTGATGAGGAGTGCTGGCGGTGCTCTGTTGCTGAGGAGTGCTGGCGGTGCTCTGTTGCTGAGGAGTGCTGGCGGTGCTCTGTTGCTGAGGAGTGCTGGCGGTGCTCTGTTGCTGAGGAGTGCTGGCGGTGCTCCTTTGGTGTTGACTGGTGGTGTCTGTGGCTCAAGCAGGTTCTGTGGTGGTTTGGCTCCAAGCTGGTGGAGCTGTGGCGGTGGTGGTGCTCCTTACAAGAGCAGCGTTTGCCATAGTGGTGGTGGCGGAGGAGTGTCCAGCAGCACTCAGACATGGGGTGGTGTCCGGATTCGCTGGGAATGCAGGTGGCCGTGCAGTGGTATGCAGCAGAAGTCGGTAGTGTGGTGAAGCGAGTCAGCAGTGGAACTGTTGGAAATGACACCACTGACTGCTGCACATACCGATTCTGCTGCATAGCCTGCAAGTAAGCAGTGTTGCAGGCCTGTAACGCACTCAGCTGTTGATCAGGACTAAGGTGTTCCGCCATGCCCTGTTCAATTTTACTGAAAAAATGGTGCGCTGGCATGTTGAGGTCGGCCTCCAGACGGTCAAGGCGCTGGTCAACAGAGTGGAAGCGGTGTTCCATGTGGTTAAAACCATGTTCCATCAGGGAAAAACCGCTTTCCATTCTGGCGGACGCCTTGAGGCTGCCCTTAAAGGCCTCGCTCAAGAGCATGAACTCGGGCATGACAGGTCTGTCCAAGGCCCTCTGCTGCTGGCGGGTAGTGCCCGCATAACCAGTGACAGAGACCTGGGACAGGGGAACACTTGATGGACCAGCTTTCTGGTCACCAGCTGTCTGTGTTGCTGACCTGCAAGATGCTTCCTGGCTGTCGGATGGCTGGGACGGGTCCGAGGTCGATCGATGAAGAACCGCTCCCGGGACAGGTTGCAGGGTGCTGCTCCAAGTGCTGTGGAAAGAAAGGGAAAACATTAGTATCATCTACTTACAAGAAGCATCACCTGTGGAATTGAAAAGCACATAGTAATAAGAAACCCAAAAAAAAAAAAAAACTTACGCTCTGCTGGCAAGGACCGGTCTCAGGAAAGCCAACTCGTGATGATAGCGGTACTTTCTTCTGCGCCTTGCCGCTGAACCACTCAGAACCTGTCCCTCAGCACGAACATCAGAGTTGAAGCGGTCCTTCATCCAGCGCCAACGTGTGCGGATATTGTTCACTGTTGGGAAAAAGAAAAAAAAAATTAGAAAATGCACTTAAGGCAACTTAATTATCAGCACACACACCGGATATAACTTTGCAAACAGTCAATGCTGCAGCACAAATAAAATTCTAGACACAATGCAGTCACTGTTGATACTGAGGACATTGTTATGTTTCCTGCTAGAATATATGTAGCAGCGAAAACAACAGTATCATCAGGAGCAAGAGTGAAAACCGGATCAAGACAGCAGTTGACAAAGCAATCACTTTTTTCCACATGGCATTGGTGTTTTTAATGAAAGAATATATCTTGCCAAAAAAACACCAGCACCATCAGGACCATAAAGCAATGCAGCAGTTGAAGACAAAAATCAATGTATTCCACAAGGCATTGATGTGTTTAATGCAAGAATATATCTTGCAAAAACACATCAGCACCATCAGGTCCAAAAATCTATGCATCTTTATACTTACTGAACGCCCTTTTGGAAGCTGCAGAGGCGCTGTCCCAGCCACCCATCATCGCTGCGGCCACCTCATTCCAGAGCTGCCAGGTCACCACTGTGTCTTTGTACTGCTGGTCACGGCTGTCCCACAACGGGATACGCTCCTCAACGAGGCGGATCAGGTGCTCGTTGTCGATGTACACTACTTCTTCATCATCCCGCTGTGGAACCTAGAAAAAATAATATTATAATGTTTTGAATTTTGGAAAATGAAACAGATACAAAAAGAAACAGAGAAAAAGCAAGATAAATAAAGACAGAAAAAAAATATATATATATACTAACATTGCGTCTCCTCGCCACGACTTGACTACGCTGCTCCCGCTCAGAATCCTCCCGCTCAGACTGCTCCCGCTCAGACCGCTCCCGCATTCCATCTTCACTGCCTGTGTCCGATGTCTGTAAAGAAAGAAAAAATTAAAACACATTTCTAGAGGCAGCTATACTTACCCAAAGGCAGCAAGATCCTCACCTCATGATCAGCTTGGGCCAGTTCTTGCCGAGATGGCGAATACACTGATCCAGAAGAAGACATGCTGAAAAGAAAACAAAAAATACATTAGTACATTATAAAATTGTACAGGACACACAGACATTATGTTGAAGAATACTCATATTTTGGCTCCTGAAGCTTGAATCCACACTTTTAGGCTCTTGTCTGCTCTCTGCAAGGCTGTCTGTAGAGTAATTGTCCCTGAAGACACCTTCTTTTATTTACACTCCTCCCAAACAATGTTGCTTATTTAGGGGGAGTTTTAGACAAGTGTCTAGACATTGTTTACTCAAATCACGTGCGCGCACAAGGCGCTGACGTGCGCGCTGCCAAGCGCTCATCAGCGACCACATAGACTGTAATGCTATTTTTGGGCGCACACCGAGCGCACACGCGCGCGCGAGCGCGATTTTTTTAACGATGTAGGCGTACGGCGCATCTTGGATCCATGGAATATATAGTGAGTAAAGTAATACAGCCGGATATTACAGTAATATAATGTGAGCTCAACTTATATGCAGTTCTAAGATCTTATATGAACTGAGACATTCTATATAGTGGGAGAGAGGAACATAAAACTCTATTCAGCTATATGTAATTATATACTCACATTAATAAGTAATCATCTGCAAACTGTCTCATCAGAGAAGACCAGATTAATTTCAGGATATCATATGATTGTCAGGTTCCTGTCCAGTCTAGGTTCATCGTCATTAAGATCTTGATCCATTGAACATCTATTGCAACGTGCTGGAACTCTCTGTGGCAATGGTGGAGCAGGTGGCCAGTCAGATATATGGATTCTGAGAATGTCCAGGGCATCACAGAATTGTCTCATGTCACTTGGATCTTTCAAAGCAAGCAATGTTCCATTTTCCTAAGTGATTTCAAGTGTCATTCAGGATAGATCTGTGAGCAATTGTATGTGTTTTTCATGATTGTCTAGTGTACGGTGCGCCTTGTCGATCTCCAGCTCCTTATCAATAGGATCAACAAGGATATTATTGAATAATATCAGCAGTGTTGGAAAATCATGTATTGATGCTTTCAAGTATACCTCTTATCTGGATATTTTTGTGATTTTCTTGGTCATCAACCATATTACCACCTTAAAGACCAGGGGTATTTCCGTTTTTTGCGTTTCCATTTTTTGCTCCCCTTCTTCCCATGGCCAAAACTTTTTTATTTTTCCGTCAATATGGCCGTGTGTTGACTTGTTTTTTGCGGGACAATTTGTATATTTGAAAGGGACTATTGATTTTACCATATCATGTACTGGAAAGCGGGAAAAAAAATCCAAATGCAGTGAAAGTGCAAAAAAAAAAAAAGTGGAATTCCACAAGTGTTTTTTGTATTTTTTTTATTTACCATGCTCACTAAATGCTAAAATTGACTTGCCAGTATGATTCTCCAGATCATTACGAGTTCACAGACCTCAAACATGTCTAAGCTCTTTTTTCTTTTAGTGAAAAAAAAAAAATTCAAAAGTTTGTTAAAAAAAAACCTGTTGCCATTTTCCAAGATCCGTAGCATTTTATTGCAGTGTTGCAGCGACCAAGAAAAACGTAATTCTGGCGTGTGGATTTTTTTCCTCGCTGTGCTGTTTACCGGTTATAAAAATTAATACAAATTGATAAATGGGGCAATTCTGAACGTAGAGATCCCAAATATGTGTATATTTGATTTTTTTTTATTGTTTTATTTTGAATGGGGCAAAAGGGGGTGATTTCAACTTTTACATTTTTTTATTTTTTGAATATTTTGAAAAACTTTTTTTTTTAACTTTTTACTTGCTTCAATGGTCCCCATGGAAGACTAGAAGCTGCGATTATCCCATTGCTTGTGCTACATAGAGCAGGGCTGCAGCCCTGCTCTATGTAGCATATATTCTCACTTGCTATTAGTGTCGACCGTTGGGCGGCGCTCATAGCTATCCGGCTATGACAACCACAGGGGTCTCCTGCTGACCCTAGGTTGTCATGCCAACCCATCGACGACCCATGGTCATGTGACACAGGCGCCGATGGGAGGAGGTAATGACGCGCTTTCCTGCGCATGTATGTTAAATGCCGCTGTCAGTGTTTGACAGCGGCATTTAACATGTTAACAGCCGCCGTTAGATCACAATTCCACCCGCAGCTGTTCGGGGCGCATGGTAGCTGATCAGATCAGCTGTCATGTCCTTGAAAAGGTGCGGGCTCATCGTCAGAGCCAGCACCAAACAGGGGGAGCCGTCCAATGATGGATTCCGCCCGTCATTGGACATTAAGGGGTTAAACAGACTGTTTATTTGCTGGCTGTGAAGATCCAGTGTTTGCTTATAAGCATTATGGTAGCCCAAACCTTGTACATCATCCTCTAATCTCTGTGTGAGTATGAATGTTTTTATTTTAACGAGGCCAAACATGAGGAGTGACAAAGAGTTATCCTAGCAGTGGATAATCCCTTTTAACAAAATACAATTTTCGGTTAAAACATTTCCAACATTCTGAACATGAAAAAGGTTTCTCCCCTGTGTGACCTTTTGGAAGTTCATTAAGAGTTGATTTGTGTGTAAAACATATCCCACACTAAGAATATGAAAAAGTCTTCTCCCCTATGTGAATTCTTTGGTGACTAACAAGAGATGATTTATTAACAAAACATTTCTCACATGCTGAACATGAAAAAGGCTTCTCCCCTGTGTGAGTTCTCTGATGTTTTTTAAGATTGGTTTTCTCAACAAAATATTTCCCACATTCTGAACAGCAAAAAGGCTTCTCCCCTGTGTGGGTTCTCTGGTGTCTTTTAAGATTGGTTTTCTCAACAAAACATTTCCCACATTCTGAGCAGCAAAAAGGCTTCTCCCCTGTGTGGGTTCTCTGGTGTATAACAACATCTGATTTCCGTTTAAAACATTTCCCACATTCTGAACATAAAAAAGGCTTCTCTCCTGTATGGGTTCTCTGATGGCTGTCAAGAAGCCATTTCCGGGTAAAACATTTCCCGCATTCTGAACATGAAAATGGCTTCTCCCCTGTGTGTGTTCTTTGGTGTATAACAACATCTGATTTCTGGTTAAAACATTTCCCACATTCTGAACAGCAAAAAGGCTTCTCCTCTTTGTGGGTTCTCTGGTGTATAACAACATCTGACTTCCATTTAAAACATTTCCCACATTCTGAACATAAAAAAGGCTTCTCAACTATGTGAGATCTCTGATGGGTGTCAAGAAGCCATTTCCGGTTAAAACATTTCCCACATTCTGAACATGAAAAAGGCTTCTCCCCTGTGTGCGTTCTCAGGTGGTTATCCAGATGCGCTTTCCTGATAAAACATTTCCCACATTCTGAACATGGAAAAGGCTTCTCCCTTGGGTGGGTTCTCTGGTGGCTATCAAGTGATGCTTTCTGGCTAAAACTTTTCCCACACTTGGAACAAGAAAAGCTATTCTTCGCTGTGTGAATTTTTTGATGTTTAAGAAAAGAGTTTTCGAGAGGAAAATTATTTCCACATTCTGAAACTGAAAATGGCTTCTTTGCTTTAGGCGCAGTTCGTTTTTCTATGCTTATTTGGTGACTTTGATTTTCCTTAGTAGTCGGTAATGAATCAGAAGACCGGACCTGTTTCATCATAGGATCAGATGGTCGATCTTTGCTGTGAAGGGATGACGGTATATCTGGAATAATGGCGTTCACTTCAATTGTATCCTGTGGGATCTTTAAATCATCTGTTTTAAAGATTAAAGATGTCAGCTGTCCCTCTGATCTCCTGGTCCAGTCATCTGCTTGGAATAAAACCAATTATTATTTTTGAATAAAATATCCTTAAATTTTATATTTTTGAACATTTCTACTTAAACTGTCTGTAAAAATATCAAGTTATGCAAAAATATTTATTGAATTATACACCAATACAATGACCATTTTCAGTCTAATAAAAAACCTCACAGTATGAACTGTTGTTCATTCTGCCTCACAAACATGGAATAAAAAGCAAGCAAACAATGTTATGTAGGCAAAAATAATACCAATAAAAACTTCTATTTATCTCCCAAAAAACAAGTCCCCACTTAGGTCCATCATCTTTCAATAGAAAAATAGAGGTTCCCACAATATTAGTGGCTCAAAGGCTCTTGAAAAGCAACATGGCTTCCATAAACCAATCCAGCAATATCCGCTCTCCCAAAGTCAAATCTCCCCCTCGATTCTGAGCCTTGCAGTGTGCCCAAACCACATTTAGCATCAATGTGTTTGGCATTACTACAGCGAGAAGAACCCACTTAATTTATTGTGTGTGTCCCCTGGAACACAATCTGGGCACCATGTGTTGGGTAATAAAATGGCAAAAGTGCAATTTTTACCCTCCAACATCCACTGCACATTAATATCTGGAAAGGAGCTGTAGAGTCAAAATATTCACTACCTCTAAAGATTAATTCATTCGTGGTTATAATTTCTAAAATGGTGTCACTTTTCTTCTGCACATGGCGTGTCACATCTCCTCTGAGATCTGCTCCTGCAACGTCTGCTTCTGTCACCAGGAGCCACCTTATTCATTCTGCAGGCGGTACTGGTAATGGAGGAGACATGGGAACCAGAAGATTCAAGAGAATTTTGAGAATAATTTGTAAGGTCAACTTGTTTCCTATTATCCATTGTGTAAAATTCCTAAGTTATCACCACATAAAGTGACACATGTCAGATTTGAAAAATGTGCCCGTATTAGGAACACAAAACTGGTTGTAGGAAGTTGGTAAATCAGAGTATTTTGGAAACCAGCTACTGTAGTTTGGTCGCCCCCTCACCCAGGGCTGTGGGGTACTCGGTACCGGGCCGGTGTCAGGGGAATGTGTCACAGCAGCGGTGACCCGGTCCGTGGCTCTGGGCGCCCAAGTAATGGTGGTTTTTAATGTAGTTTATGTGGTATAGTTCGTGACGCCACCTGTGGTGTTTGGCAAGCAAGATGTTAAGCCAACGCTGCGTGCAAATCCTCTGGGGCTGATGGTGTGTTGCAGCATAGATGGTGAAGCTGTAACCCCAGGGCAGTGTATAGGCGCTGGTAGTGTAAAGGATGATACCCAGATGTTGCGGTGCTGACGGTGTTGGCGCACAATGACTGGAAGACACCAGGGCTTGTAGTTCCAAAGCTTTACTCACAGTTCGTGGTACACACTGGTGCCTGCCTCCGTGCTGTGTCCTCCGGGGCAGAGACTCAATCAACCTCCCGGGCTAGTCAGGGTTCTTCTCTCCAACACTCCGCCAACATGTACCTTTCCTGAACGACTCCTCTATTGCGCCTTTTAGTGTGAAGAGCTCCAGTACCGTGGTACTCTGAAGTTCCTCCTGTCAGATGTTCCTAACAACTCTCCTTGTACGGCAGACAGCTGTAGCCTACTTCGGGGACTCCCTTTATCCTGAGTCCTGGCTCCCAATACAGATGCTGTTGTGCCCCAAGTCTTGGATGGGAGTAATGCATTTACAGCCAACTATTCCACCGGTGTCTGCTGCAGAACCATAAGTGTCCATACAACCTCGGGGACCGGGCCCCGACCTTGCGCTGAGAACCTATAGGCAGGGTTCCTCTTCCAACCCACAACTCCTCTCTGTTCTCCTACTCCTTCATTCCGTGCTGTTCCTTCTCTCTCTTATGGAAGCTTAGGTTGCAGTTCTACATCTTTCTCCTGTTCCTTTCCCGTGCCAGCTGGCTCAGATCACTGAGGCAGTTGCAGCACTCCATCACTTCGGACCCGTCCTCAGACTCTCCTGACTGACTGTCCTTACGCCTCTCTCAGACTCCACTCAGACTGAACCCCTAATTCTAAACCTTCCCACTCTTTTATATGGATCTCCACTCGACCCACCTCCCAGCACATCTCGTGTTACGAAGCAAGGACCCACGAAAGGTGCTCTGCTACCCTCTAAGCATGAGCCGCAATGTGGTCAGTGCTGAACTATCCTGTGTGTGGGGTGCAGGTGTTGGAGTGTGGAAAGGAGTTCCCAACTTACCTAGTTGGTGGGGCACTACACCTTAGGAGAAGGTGCAGTACCTCTGTGGTGACTGAGCCTCAGGGGCGTCACAGTCAAAAACTGAGTACTGTATAGACTTCAACACATCTACTGAAATGATCAAACTCAACAGTCATCTTCAATAAAAAAAATGAGTAACTAGTGGTGAAACCTCTCTGGGGTATTTAGAGTATGGGGCTCGGTGGCTCTTGGCAAGCTGAACTATTTTCTGTCAGAGGAATTTCAAGAGGAAATAATGAACATTTAAAGATAACTTTTTATAATAGTGCTGAGCTGAGGTGTATTAAATTTAGATCTCAGTAGAAATGGAGACCTTTTAAGACTACCAGGGAGTTGTAGACTCACATAAGTGAGGCAAGCTGATCCCATCACAATCCAACTATTATACAGAATAAATCAATCCTACTAAAATATAATATAAGCCGATCACTCTCCTTCACCCACCTGCTTTCCCTTTCTCTGCTTCTACTCACTGCTGTTGACATATCCCCCAATCCTGACCCCCTCGCCTCATACATCCCACTAATCCTCACCCCTATACTTCTCACATTAAGAGAAACTACCGTAATATCTGACACTTAAAATCTGTGCCACTGACCCCCCCCCCCCCCCCTGTTTCCTCTCTCTGGAGCACTTTGAAATGCCCACTCTGTCTGCCGCAAGCTCCACGTGATCCATAATCTCTTTATTTCCCACAACCTTTCCTTCCTGGCCCTCACTGAGACCTGATACGGCCTCACCTGCTGCAATGAGTTACGGTGGCATCCAATTTACCCACACTCTTCACTCTGGCAACAGACATGGCGGAGGAGTGGGTTTCCTTCTTTCCAAAAACTGCTCCTTCAACCCTATCCAACACCCACCCTCCCTTATCCTCCCTTCTTTTGAGGTTCACTCTGACCGTATCTACTCTCCCTCTAATCTCCAAATGGCTGTCATATACCAACCACCAGGCTCAGCCACTGCCTTCCTTGACCAATTCTCCACCTGGCTTCTTCACTTTCTCTCTGCTGACATCCTCACCATCATCATGGGCAACTTTAATATCCCTACTGACACCCACCAGCCTCCAAACTCCTGTCCCTTACCTCATCCTTTGGACTTAGTGGTCCTCCACAGTCACCCACACAGACGGACATACATTAGACCTGGTCTTCACCCGTCTCTGTTCCCTATCTAATCTCACAACCTCTCCCTTTCCCTTTTCTGACCACCATCTACTCACCTTCTCATCCTTGTCCTCCTCACCCGCCCTCCATGTCCAGCCACTAGCACATCCTCGCAGGAACCTCGCACACCTAGACATTCTCAGACTCTCTTCTGTCTCTGTCCATATCTTCACTCCATGACACGGACAGCTCCACCGCTTTTTACAACGCCAACCTCACATCAGCCATAGACTCATAGGCAATCCTGGCACAACAATCTCACAAAAAACTTTGACAAACATCCAGGGTTGTGGAGCGGCGTTGGAAGAAAACATGCCAGCCAGACGACTTCACTGCTTTCAAACAAGCTACACTTGCCTACAAATTAGCCCTCACCTCTGCTAAACAGACCTATTTCACAAACCTTGTATCCTCATTATCCTACAACCCAAAACAACTGTTCAGCACATTTAACTCTCTCCTCCTCCCACCACTGCCACCTCCGACTCCCCTCATCTCTGCCGAGGACTTTGCCACCTACTTCAAAAATAAGATCAACTAAACAAGTCAAACCTTTACTGTTCCACCACCCCAACCACTCCATATAACAGACCTCTGCTTTTCCCTAATAACCTCCCTCTCCAACAACACTGAAGGAGAGCTTACTCACCTCTTTCCAAATCACACCTCACCACCTGTGCACTTGACCCCATACCTTCCCACCTGCTCCCCAACCTCAGTAACATACTTATTCCAGCTCTAACTCATCTCTTCAACCTATCGCCATCTTCTGGTACCTTCCCCTATGCCTTCAAACATGCCACCATCACAACCATCCTCAAAAAAACTAACCTTGACCCAACTGCTATGCACAGCTATCGCCTAATAACACTGCTCCCGTTTGCTTCCATACTCCTTGAGCAGCATGTCCATGCTCAACTTTCCTCCCACCTCTCATCTAACTCTCTCCTTGACAACCTCCAATCTGGCTTCTGCCCCCACCACTCCACCGAAACTGCCCTGACCAAAATTACTAATGACATACTCACAGCCAAAGCTAACAGACAGCTCTCCATTCTCCTCCTTCTCGACCTGTCCTCTGCCTTCGACACAGTCGCCTACTGCGACAGATTCTTTATTCCCTTGGCATCAAAGACCTTGCCCTATCCTGGATTGCCTCATACCTTTCTGACCGCACATTCAGCGTTTCCCACTCCCACACTACCTCCTCATCCCGCCCTCTCTCTGTTGTAGTTCCCAAGGCTCTGTCTTGGGGCCCCTACTTTTTTCCCATCTATACCCTTGGCCTAGGACAACTCAAAGTACCATGGCTTCCAGTACCACCTGTATGCGGACGACACTCAGATCTACCTCTCTGGCTCAGATGTCACCTCTCTGCTGTCCAGAATCCCGGAGTGCCTATCAGCCATATCCTCCTTCTTCACCTCTCGCTTCCTAAAACTCAATGTAGAGAAAACTGAACTCATCATCTTTCCTCCATCTCATGTATCTTCCCTACCCGACCTATCTATTACGGTAAACGGCATCACGCTCTCTCCCGCACCTGAAATCCGCTGCCTCGGTGTAACTCTTGACTATGCCCTGTCCTTCAAACCGCACATCCTAACTCTTGCCACCTCATGTTGCCTAGAACTCAAAAATATTTCCAGAATCCATCCCTTCCTCAGCCCTCAATCTACTAAAACTCTTGGGCATGCCCTCATTATCTCCTGCCTTGATTACTGCAACACCCTCCTCTGTGGCCTCCCCGCAAACTCTCTTGCACCACTCCAGTCTGTCCTCAACTCTGCTGTCTGATTAATCTACCTCTCTCCTCGCTACTCCCCTGTTTCTCCCATCTACCAATCCCTCCATTGGCTCCCAATTCCCCAATGAATCCAGTTCAAACTACTAACACTGACCTATAAAGCCATCCACAACCTGTCCCCTCCCTATATCTCTGAAATAATCTCCCAATATCTTCCCTCACATAATCCTCCCAAGATCTCCTACTCTCCTCCACACTTCTACTCTCCACATGCCCTCATTATCTCCCGCCTTGACTACTACAACACTCTCCTCTGTGGCTTCCCTGCTAACTCTCTTGCACCACTCCAGTCTGTCCTCAACTCTGCTGCCCAACTAACCCACCTCTCTCCTCGCTACTCCCCTGTCTCTCCCCTGTGCAGATCCCTCCACTGGCTCCCAATTCACCAGCGTATCCAGTTCAAACTACTAACACTGACCTTTCCAAGTCATCCACAACCTATCCCCTCCCTATATCTCTGAACTAATCTCCCAATATCTTCCCTCATGTAATCTTCGATCCTCCCAAGACCTCCTACTCTCCTCCACACTTATTCGTTCCTCACACAACCACCTCCAAGATTTCTCCCGATTATCCCCCATTCCCTGGAATTCCCCGCCTCAACACGTCCGATTATCCACCACCATCGGATCCTTCAGACAGAACCTGAAAACCCGTCTCTTCAGGAAAGCTTACAGCCTGCAATAACCATTCTGCCGCCTCACCAACACCCGAGCTGCCGCCTTACCACCACCAGAACTGCTGCACCCCCGACCTTCTGTCTCTTCCCCATTATCCCGGAGAATGTAAGTCCGCTAGGACAGGGTCCTCTCCCCTCTGTACCAGTCTGTCATTGTAAATTTATTTACTGTAAATGATATCTACAACTTTGTATGTAACCTCTTCTCATGTACAGCACCACGGAATTAAAGGTGCTATATAAATAAATAATAATCTGTAAAAATACATGTGGGGATTCCCTAACAAACAGGGAAATCCCACATGTACTCAGGCTGTCCAGCAGCCACAAATCATGCAGCTGCATTGACACAAACTAAATCTCCGAGCACGCAAAATACTTGGAGGACACCCAAGCATGCTCGGGAAAACGAGAGCAACGAGTATACTCGCTCATCATTAGCTGTAAGCCACAAACATCAACATTAACAAAAATAAACACATGAAATAGATAACTCTGTTTGTAATGACTCTATATAATATATGAGTTTCACTTTTTGTATTGAAGAACTGAAATAAATTAAGTTTTTGATGATATTCTAATTTTGTGAGATGCACATGTATATTACAGCTTAGAGATATATCATGGCACAAGAGTAATGTTTTTTTTGTACTTTATCGTGATCCTATTTGAAGTTAGTCAGTTTAAAAAGGAAATGAAAAGTCAGGATAAAGGGAAACTACTGTTATTGTACAGAAATTCACACTTGGCCTCACTGCACATTTAATGTTGTCGCTCATAAAAGCGAAGTTTGGCCAGAAAGACTGGACCTGGTCTTGTAGGGACCATATGAGACATTCAGCAGCACAGAAGGGAGAGAAGGTAGATTCATCCAATAAGATATCAGGGATCTAGGAAGCCAGCAGCATCATTACCCTCCGCTTTCTCTTACTGGCCCATCATAATACTTTTCTTTAAGTGATTTTCTAACTTGTCAGCACATTCTTCATACGCTGTTATTTGGCTTTGTAGTTTACAGATCTGGGCAGGTAACGGTCAGCGTCTTCTAATCCCAGAGGGTTGGTGGATCCTCCAGGTGGTATGTCCTATAGAAAAGGGCTTTCAATGCCCAAAGTCATTAGAACAGTTTTGGGTGAAGGAGAATGTTGTAGTCGGGAGGCAAAATGGTGATCATATGATTGTGATACGACCAGACTACACAACCGATAAAGCAGCCACAGCTGGTGATTGAGAAGAATCTGTGACTTCTCTGCATTTAGTGGTTACTACTCACCTGGGTAGTCATATGTAGGAATCTCCTCTTTACACCACTCATCACCTCTCACATATGTCTCTGTAGTATTAATATGGGTCAGATCTTCACCCTGAAAAGAATATTGTAAAAGTCACAGACAGATGGAGAAGTCACATCTATGATCAGCTCTAATCCTGCCATCTCCACCGTTCTCATTACACAAGTATAAAACATATAATACTGGCGGATAAAACAAGACTGAGCACAAGACCTTCACAGCCATCTACACATCATAGGGGAGATCTCATGACACCTTCTCTCCATCTACCTGATGATCCTGAGGAACATTGGGATCTTCTTGTTTATAGTCATGTAGAAGAGGACGGGGACATCTCTCTGGTGTTGTCCTCTTACTGGATAGATCTGGAGGAAACACATACAGGGACTGAATTCATTCTTTACATACAGATAATTATAGGCCGTGTGTATTTAGTCCTGTCTATTACCTGGTGATGTGAGGGGCTGGGGAACCTCCATCATGATGTCCTTGTACAGTTCTTTGTGTCCTTCTAAATACTCCCACTCCTCCATGGAGAAATAGACGGCAACATCCTGACACCTTATAGGAACCTGACACATACAATGATACAATCATCCCCCCGATCCCTTCATAGCGTTACTGTATAATATCCCAGCATTCCCAGCAGTGTCACCTCTCCAGTCAGCAGCGCAATCATCTTGTAGGTGAGTTCTAGGATCTTCTGATCATTGATGTCCTCATGTATCAGGGGGTCAGGTGGAGGCTCCGTGATTGGGCTCAGGGGTCTTCCCCATCCCTCAGACACAGGGTCCTGACAGCGCTCACTAGAGGTCTTCTTCACTACTGTGTAATCCTGGTTATGGAGAGACACATTAATAAATCTCACTACAGACATTTCCAGAGTCCTCACCTCTCCAGTTCTGTCCATCTGTTATTCCCATAGATAAGAATGATGTAATGTGACGTCATCAGAATCTCTCACCTCTCCAGTAAGCCGGAAGAGGATCTCTAGGGTGAGGTGTAATATCCTCTCCGCCATCTTGTCTCTGTCCACATCCATCTTTGATGGGTAAATCAGGAAAATTCCCTTATATAGAAGATCGTCACTGAGAGGATCCGATATTGTAGAGACCTGAATAAGAAGATGAGCCGATGTAACATCATAAAAATCCTGTGTAATAATACACAGGTGGGGTTGGGGAGGTTGATTTATTTTATGTTTTTTTTTTAATATTTACATCACTTATGCATTTTTATTACATTGTTTGAAAAAAAAAATTATACTTGTTACTGGAGATAATAAGGGAAACATATGAGGAGATAGAATGTTAGGATGTTGTATTCTCTAATCTTGTATGGACTGGAATATAAGCTGAACTGCTGACTTAGACATCTCCTCCATGCTCCCAATCACTGGCTATGTTACTCACTGCTTCGGCAGCTGATTAGCTTTAGGAATTACACGTTCGCTAGGACTGTCAAGAAAATACAGAGACTGGCGGGGACCCAAGCAGCAATGGTATTTTTATTAGTTTACAACATTGTTTTTTCCCCTGACATCTACTAATAAAACCTATATATTTAGGCCACAGACAACAAGCAGTTTCTCCCTCGGAGTCGGCAGCTGAATACGTTCCTCATAGACTCATCTTCCATAATGCTAATTCTCGTCTCATTACCGACACTGGAATCGGCATTAGCAATACTGCAGGAGATATTCATTACACGGGACAGGAGAAATAACTACTTCATGATGAGGACGACATCTTCATCTTCTACTACGGCTCTAGAAACATATTTGGCCAGAGTCCGTCACTGACTCCATCCCCACCGGCCGTCTATATGAAGGTTTCCCGTCTTCCCCGCACTGTAATCTTCTATCACGTTAGATCTCAGCTCTGATTCACACACAGAAGTTTGAGGCTTTTATAAAAGATTTTTTGTAAGAACAACAAAAACATCAAAACAGGAGTTATTTGATGCCGATGTCTCCATGTAGGCTTCCATATAGTACATGAAAAATACCAAAAAATGCCGGGCATAGTAACCAACTGTGGTTAGTTATAATGATTATATTGCACATAAAAACATTTCACATCATATATTCAGCACTACAGATTTGCAACACAAATTAACTAAACGATTACCCAAGTATTGATAGTATTTTATTTTCAACTCTAACCCTATCCTGTGTGATACTGACTGCTGAGCTGTGTATCTAATCCTATCCTGTGTGATACTGACTGCTGAGCAGTGTATCTAATCCTCTCCTGTGTGATACTGACTGCTGAGCTGTGCCGGAATTTCTTATACTAATCCTATTGTGTGATACTGACTGCTGAGCTGTGTATCTAATCCTATCCTGTGTGATACTGACTGCTGAGCTGTGTATCTAATCCTATCCTGTGTGATACTGACTGCTGAGCAGTGTATCTAATCCTCTCCTGTGTGATACTGACTGCTGAGCTGTGTCGGAATTTCTTATACTAATCCTATTGTGTGATACTGACTGCTGAGCTGTGTATCTAATCCTCCCCTGTGTGATGCTGACTGCTGAGCCGTG
The DNA here is from genome assembly GCF_039654945.1 of Dendrobates tinctorius. Lineage (NCBI taxonomy): Eukaryota > Metazoa > Chordata > Amphibia > Anura > Dendrobatidae > Dendrobates > Dendrobates tinctorius. The sequence continues at coordinate 15,566,077 of NW_027361794.1, forward strand.
TATCTAAACCTATCCTGTGTGATACTGACTGCTGAGCAGTATATCTAATCCTATCCTGTGTGACACTGTCTGCTGAGCCATATATCTAACCCTATCCTGTGTGATACTGACTGCTGAGCCGTGTACCTAATCCTATCATGTGTTACTGATTGCTCAGCCGTGTATCTAATCCTATCCTGTGTGATACTGTCTGCTGAGCCGTGTATCTAATCCTATCCTGTGTGATACTGACTGCTGAGCAGTGTACCTAATCCTATCATGTGTTACTGACTGCTCAGCCGTGTATCTAATCCTATCCTGTGTGATACTGACTGCTGAGCCATGTACCTAATACTATCATGTGTTACTGACCGCTCAGCCGTGTATCTAATCCTATCCTGTGTGATACTGACTGCTGAGCCGTGTATCTAATCCTCCCCTGTGTGATACTGACTGCTGAGCCGTGTATCTAATCCTCCCCTGTGTGATACTGACTGCTGAGCCGTCTATCTAATACTATTCTGTGTGATACTGTCTGCTGAGCCGTGTATCTATTCCTATCCTGTGTGATACTGACTGCTAAGCTGTGTATCTAATCCTATCCTGTGTGATACTGACTGCTGAGCTGTGTATCTAATCCTATCCTGTGTGATACTGTCTGCTGAGCCGTGTATCTATTCCTATCCTGTGTGATACTGACTGCTGAGCTGTGTATCTAATCCTATCCTGTGTGATACTGTCTGCTGAGCCGTGTATCTATTCCTATCCTGTGTGATACTGACTGCTGAGCTGTGTATCTAATCCTATCCTGTGTGATACTGACTGCTGAGCAGTGTATCTAATCCTCTCCTGTGTGATACTGACTGCTGAGCTGTGCCGGAATTTCTTATACTAATCCTATTGTGTGATACTGACTGCTGAGCTGTGTATCTAAATCCTCCCCTGTGTGATGCTGACTGCTGAGCCGTGTATCTAAACCTATCCTGTGTGATACTGACTGCTGAGCAGTATATCTAATCCTATCCTGTGTGACACTGTCTGCTGAGCCATATATCTAACCCTATCCTTTGTGATACTGACTGCTGAGCCGTGTACCTAATCCTATCATGTGTTACTGATTGCTCAGCCGTGTATCTAATCCTATCCTGTGTGATACTGTCTGCTGAGCCGTGTATCTAATCCTATCCTGTGTGATACTGACTGCTGAGCAGTGTACCTAATCCTATCATGTGTTACTGACTGCTCAGCCGTGTATCTAATCCTATCCTGTGTGATACTGACTGCTGAGCCATGTACCTAATACTATCATGTGTTACTGACCGCTCAGCCGTGTATCTAATCCTATCCTGTGTGATACTGACTGCTGAGCCGTGTATCTAATCCTCCCCTGTGTGATACTGACTGCTGAGCCGTGTATCTAATCCTCCCCTGTGTGACACTGACTGCTGAGCCGTCTATCTAATACTATTCTGTGTGATACTGTCTGCTGAGCTGTGTATCTATTCCTATCCTGTGTGATACTGACTGCTAAGCTGTGTATCTAATCCTATCCTGTGTGATACTGACTGCTGAGCTGTGTATCTAATCCTATCCTGTGTGATACTGTCTGCTGAGCCGTGTATCTATTCCTATCCTGTGTGATACTGACTGCTGAGCTGTGTATCTAATCCTATCCTGTGTAATACTGACTGCTGAGCTGTGTATCTAATCCTATCCTGTGTGATACTGACTGCTGGGCTGTGTACCTAATCCTCTCCTGTGTGATACTTTCTGCTGAGCTGTGTATCTAATCCTATCGTGTGTTACTGACTGCTCAGCCGTGTATCTAATCCTATCCTGTGTGATACTGACTGCTGAGCAGTGTATCTTATCCTATCCTGTGTGATACTGTCTGCTGAGCCATATATCTAACCCTATCCTGTGTGATACTGACTGCTGAGCCGTGTACCTAATCCTATCATGTGTTACTGACTGCTCAGCCGTGTATCTAATCCTATCCTGTGTGATACTGACTGCTGGGCTGTGTACCTAATCCTCTCCTGTGTGATACTTTCTGCTGAGCTGTGCTTGAATTTCTTATGCTAATCCTATTGTGTGTTACTGACTGCTCAGCCGTGTATCTAATCTTACCCTGTGTGATACTGACTGCTGAGCAGTATATCTAATCCTATCCTGTGTGATACTGTCTGCTGAGCCATATATCTAACCCTATCCTGTGTGATACTGACTGCTGAGCCGTGTACCTAATCCTATCATGTGTTACTGACTGCTCAGCCGTGTATCTAATCCTATCCTGTGTGATACTGACTGCTGAGCCGGGTATCTAATCCTATTCTGTGTGATACTGACTGCTGAGCCATCTATCTAATACTATTCTGTGTGATACTGTGTGCTGCTCTGTCTATCTAATCCTATCCTGTGTGATACTGTCTGCTCAGCTGTGTATCTATCCCTCTCCTGTGTAATACTGACTGCTGAGCTGTGTATCTAATCCTATTCTGTGTGATACTGACTGCTGAGCCGTGTATCTAATCCTATCCTGTGTGATACTGGGCTCCCCCTGCAGTCTGTGTCAGAGGGTGGTCTTTGTTGGCACGGTAATAAATTGTGTTATTTCCAGCTTTACAGAAGGACGATAACACCAAAGAAATGCTAAGAATAATAGGCCAAATTGTTTGGTGAATTGGATCGCGTGGGGTTAAAATTTCGCCTCACATCATAGCCTACAATGCTCTTGGGGTCCAGATGTGTGACTGTGCAAAAGTTTGTGGCTGTAGCTGCGACGGTGCACATGCCAATCCCGGACATACACACATACATACACTTTTTCCCCCATTATGTACCTGGGGCAAAATTGTTTGGTGAATTGGAACGCGCGGGGTTAAAATTTCGCCTCACAACATAGCCTATGATGGTCTCGGGGTCCAGACGTGTGACTGTGCAAAATTTTGTGGCTATAGCTGTGACGGTGCAGATGCCAATCCCAGACATTCACACATACATACAAACATACACACACACACGTTCAGCTTTATATTAGATATATAAATATATATACATACACACAGTATATGTCAGTGACATTATATATATATATATATATATATATATTGCCTAGAGATATAAATAATTAGTCCTTAATTCATTTGTTGGCTTCTGTAAAATCATTGCAGAATCCTACAAGATAGGAGACATGGTTTACATACAGTAAACCCATGCAGAACAGTTAGATTTATATATGTCAGTGTCTAATACTGTTAGTAGCATGTGTGTGTAAAATTTAAGACCTGTATGTATTTAATAAAAGATTCTTTTAAAAAAACTGGCGTGGGCTCCCTTACAATTTTCTGCGCCAGAGAGGGAAAGCCAGTGACTGAGGGCAGATATTAATAGCCTAGAAAGGGACCATGGTTATTGCCCCCCCTCCCCCGGCTAAAAACATCTACCCCCAGCCACCCCAGAAAAGGTGCATCTGTAAGATGCGCTAATTCTGGCACTTATCTTCTCTCTTCCCACTGCCCTGTAGCAGGTGGCATATGGGGTAAAAAGGGGTTAATGTCACCTTTGTATTGTAAGGTGACATTAAGTCTGGCTTAGTAACGAAAAGACGTCAATAAGACACCTATCCATTGCTAATCCTAAAGTTTGTAAAGGGTTAAATAAACACACACACATGCAGAATAAAGTATTTTAATGAAATGAAAGAATACACAGTTTTCCCATCTTTATTCTTCTGCTAATGCAAACGATGCCCTCAATCTCCTGTAATAAATACAAAAATTAAAAAACAACAATATATCATACCTGTCTGGCATAAAGTCCCACACTGTAATCCATATATGGGGCCATATACAGTTTACAACCGGGAGCGGTGCTAATGCAACCGCCCCAGCTGTAAACCACTGAAGAATGACTGAGATGATGTAACAACCCTGCCGGTATCATGGCCTTCCATCCCCCACACACCAACCTACCACTGCTCCAGGCCTTGCTGTGTGTTCTGTCTGCTGCTGACTCAATGCTGTATGCCTCTTGCTTCCTGCCTGCTCTCTGCATGCTTCCTGGCTGTGTGCATAGGGGGGCGGCGCTGGCACTCTCTGGTTCTTATGGAATCGGGTACACCTGTCTAATGTGTCCCTGGCCAATCACCAAGAGGCCTCTAGTGTTTAGGGCAGCTCCACCCTGTGGTAGCGGCCTGTGCAATGTCATAACTCAGTTAGTTAGAGTCAGTAATGAGCGGTCATAGAGGAGCGCTTAGGAAGCAACCCAGGGGCAGACTAGGATGTCCGGTCTTCGCTGCAGCTCCAGCCGAAATCCTCCGATGGAGGATAGGAGCATTGAAAATGTGGAAAGCGGTCTTAGGAGCGCAGGAAAGAGACTCAGATGAGAGATGGGTTTAAACCGCAACGTGTTTCGACGGAGGATCCGATTTCATCAGGTGGATTCAGGTGAAAATTCACCTGATGAAGATGGATCCTCCGTCGAAATGCGTTGTGGTTTAACCCCATCTCTCGTCTGAGTCTCTTTCCTGCACTCCTAAGACCGTTTTCCACATTCTCATTAACTCAGTTAGTGTCTTGCTGCTGAGTTGCCAGGTCCTCTCCTGTGTTTCGCTTTCTCTGGAGGCTTGATTCCTAGTCCTGTGTCTGTGCCTATCTTGCCATCCTCCAGGAGGCAGAATATCCTGGTCTCTGAGTCCTTGTTCCTAGCCTTGCCTTGTACCTGTCCTGTCCGTCCTCCAGGAGGCAGAATATCCTGGTCCCTGAGCTATTGTTTCTAGCCTTGCCTTGTACCTGTCCTGTACACCCTCCAGGAGGCAGTATATCCTGGTCCCTGTTCTTTTGTTCCTTGCCTTGTCTCGCACCTGTCAGCTCTGACCTCCAGGAGGCAGTATATCCGGCTCTCTGTGTTCCAGTACATTGTCTCACACCATTACCTTGTCTGAACTCTGTCCTACCTCTGTCTCTCGGTCTCCTTGTCTGTGGCTCCTTTCCCTGCTGTGTCTATCCTGGTGTCCTCTGCCTGTGCCCCATACTCTTGCAGCTCTGCCTGTGCTCCGTACTCTCGCGGCTCTGCCTGTGCTTTGCACTCCTGTGGTTCTGCTTTGATCTGCTTTCTTCTGCTTCTGCTGCTGCACAACCTCTTGCTGCTAACTGCAGCTCCTCACTGCAGCCTTGCGGTTCTTCTCCGGTGTGAACAGATCCAAACCTGTTCCTTCAAGTCCATCTATAGTTCCATCCTTCCCGTACCAGTACCTCCTGTGTGAACAGGACTCTACTTATTCCATACACCACTTCTTCCTGTCCGTGTCCCTGTGCCTTCCCAGCTAGCTGTGCCCGCCTGCCAGTGTCTCAGCCATGCCCGCCTGCCTGTGTCTCAGCCGTGCCCGTCTGCCAGTGTCTCAGCTGTGCCCGCCTGCCAGTGTCTCAGCCGTGCCTGTCGTGCTCACCTGCCTGTCTGTTGCCCCTGTCCTAGCATCCTGTTCCCCAGTGGGATCAACAGCCACAGCTAGACACCACCCTGGAGTGTCACCTGGCAGCTAACTGCCGCACAAGCCTGACCTCACCATCAGAGGCTCCAGCGAAGACTGAGGTAGCTGTCCTAGTCACGCCCCTTCCAGGGTAGTCAGGTGTGTGGCATAGTGGGGCCACAACCCCGTCGCTTGCACCAACCTGTCAAGGCACCAGCTTGACAGATGATGCCAGCGCTTGCTTCAGAGACAAGCGCTGAGGTCACCGAGTGTGCCCTCCCTGCCTGACCCGTGCTGAACTCTTCAGCTTGGAAAAATTAACTGGCATTCTCCCACGCTCAAGAGTTCACCGCAGGTCAGGCTGTGAGGCAGTGCAGCATCAGTGAACTCTGGAGCGTGGGAGAATGAATATGAATTGCCGGCTTTTCAAAAGACACCGGTGCGTAAAAAATCGCACAGCACTTGCATGGTCTGATTGCTATGCGAGTGTTGTGTGATTTTTTTATCGCACCCATTGACTTCTATCGTGGGATGCGATCCATTTTCTGATGGCAATCGCAGCATGCTGCAAATTTTACCAGCCCGATTTTGATCTGATCCGAGCTGGAAAAAACACGCAGATGAGCACACAATCATAGATTAACATTGGTTCGAATTCAATCCGATATTTTATCTGATTGAATTTGTCCGATTTCATCGCAAAGGAGCATGAGCCCTAATTCTGTGTTTCCAGGATTCTTCTTGTGGGAATTGGCTGCGATATCCCCAGTGCAATATATTTTTAGTATTAAAGAGAACCTGTTGGAAGTTTTGGCCAATATAAGATACGGCCACTGCCTTTCAGGCCTTATCTACAACATTTTATAATGCTGTAGATAAGCCCTCAATCCGACTGCGGGGCCGTTCGGTTCGAGGGATGTCGCAGGTCTTGGTCCGGCACCTCCCATCTTCTTGCAATGCCGCCCTCCTGCTTGCTTCATGGCTCCAGGGCACTGCGCTCCTGTGCAGGCGTACTTATCTGCCCTATTGAGGGAAGAGTAAAGTACTGTACTGCGCAGGCGCCGGGAAAGGTCAGAGAGGCCCAGCGCCTGCGCACTGCAGTACTTTGCTCTGCCCTCAACAGAGCACATAAGTATGCATGTGCAGGAGTGTGATGCTGGGGAGCCATGAAGCAAGCAGGAGGTCAGCATGGTAAGAAGATGGGAGGTGCCGGACCAAGACCTGCGACATCCCTCAGACCGGAACGTCCCGCAGGTGACGTTGATGCACTTGGCTCTGCTCGCCATGGACATCGGACCATGGCGTTGCCACATTTCTGCCACCAGCATCCTGTGGAAGGGACCCTGCTCAGGTGCACTCTGCACCACCGACACTGAGCCTCAGCATAGCCACACCTCTGACAACGCCGGTTCTTTTGCTACACCACTGCTGCAACCTCCCAGTAAGCCTCAGGAAGCACGGCCTCAGGAAGATGGCCACAGAGAAACCGGTGATACACTCGGCTCTGCTCGCACTGGACACCGAGCCGCAGCATCGCCAAATTTCTGCCACCGGCATCCTGAGGAAGGGACCCTGCTCAATGCTCTGCCTCACCACCCACACCGGACCCGCAGCATAGCACCCCGGGACTGTAGCACTGCCCCACTTCTGCTGCCTCTGGCATCCTGAGGAAGGGACCCTGCTCCATGCTCTGCATCACCGCTGACACCAGACCCGCAGCATCGCACCGTGGGACTACAACATTGCCCCACTTCTGCCACCACAGACTTCTTGAGGAAAGGACTATGCCTCCTTTGACCCCGCTCTACCACCACCGGCCCTCAAGTAAGATACCTTCAATTCGGAAAATAATACAGAACCCCATCTTATAAAAATCTTTTTTCTGCTATTTTCCACCCCAAAATTTGGGGTGCGTCTTATAGTCTGATGCGTCTTATAGTCCGGAAAATACGGTAGTTTTAGAGAAAAAAAAATTGCACAGAATAGTTTCATAGGTAGTGTGTTATGTAGTGGATGTCACAGCATTTGGTGATGTCTGATTTTGTTTTAAAGGAAAAAAATGTACAGAGTACTTGTATAGATAGGGAGGTAGCATTTTTTTTTTGCACAAGAAAATTGTTATCGCTGGGTAATTTCTAGTGCATTAGGGGAGCGTATGTCACATTGTTGGTGACGTTCATTTTCCTTTTGCAAGCAAATAATTATTTGCTTAAAGTACATTTTTATCAAGTGCATTAGGGGAGCATGCATTGCATTGTTGGTGGTCTTTTCTTTTGTAAAAAAAAAAAAGAAATATTTGCATCTGGCAAATTTTTAGGTAGTGCATTAGGGGAGTGTACGTTGCATTGTTGGCGACGTCCATTTTTCTTTTGCAGAGAAAAAAAGAATAGTTAGTGCCGGGTAAATTTATAGGGAGGGCATTAGTGTAGTGAACGTTTCTAATTTTTTTTATACAAACTTTTTTACATCTATTTTTTCTTTTCAATTTTTCCTTCTATGTGCTTCTTCTATTTTTTTTCTCTACTTTTTATAATAAATACACTGCTCAAAAAAATAAAGGAACACTTAAACAACAGAATATAACTCCAAGTAAATCAAACTTCTGTGAAATCAAACTGTCCACTTACGAAGCAACACTGATTGACAATCAATTTCACAAGCTGTTGTGCAAATGGAATAGACAACAGATGGAAATTATTGGCAATTATGAAGACACATTCAATAAAGGAGTGGTTCTGCAGGTGGGGACCACAGACCACATCTCAATCACAATGCTTCCTGGCTGATGTTTTGGTCACTTTTGAATGTTGGTTGTGCTTTCACACTCGTGGTAGCATGAGAGGGACTCTACAACCCACACAAGTGGCTCAGGTACTGCAGCTCATCCAGGATGGCACATCAATGCGAGCTGTGGCAAGAAGGTTTGCTGTGTCTGTCAGCCTAGTGTCCAGAGGCTGGAGGCACTACCAGGAGACAGGCCAGTACACCAGGACACATGGAGGGCGCTGTAGGAGGGCAATAACCCAGCAGCAGGACCACTACATCAGCGTTTGTGCAAGGAGGAACATGAGGAGCACTGCCAGAGCCCTGCAAAATGACCTCCAGCAGGCCACAAATGTGCATGTGTTTGCACAAACAGTTACAAACCGACTCCATGAGGATGGTCTGAGTGCCCGACATCCACAGATGGGGGTTGTGCTCACAGCCCAACATCGTGCGGTCCTCCAAAGAAATGCCACCCCACACCATTACTGACCCACTGCCAAACTGGTCATGCTGAAGGATGTTGCAGGGAGCAGATCGCTCTCCACGACATCTCCAGACTCGGTCACATCTGTCACATGTGCTCAGTGTGAACCTGCTTTCATCTGTGAAGAGCACAGGGCGTCAGTGGTGAATTTGCCAATCCTGGTGTTCTGTGGCAAATGCCAAGCGTCCTGCATGGTGTTGGGCTGTGAGTACAACCCCCATCTGTGGACATCGGGCACTCAGACCATCCTCATGGAGTCGGTTTCTAACCGTTTATGCAGACACATGCACATTTGTGGCCTGCTGGAGGTCATTTTGCAGGGCTCTGGCAGTGCTCCTCCTGTTCCTCCTTTCACAAAGGCTGAGGTAGCGGTCCTGCTGCTGGGTTGTTGCCCTTCTACGGCCCCCTCCATGTCTCCTGGTGTACTGGCCTGTCTCCTGGTAACGCCTCCAGCCTCTGGACACTACGCTGACAGACACAGCAAACCTTCTTGCCACAGCTCACATTGATGTGCCATCCTGGATGAGCTGCATTACCTGAGCCACTTGTGTGTGTTTTAGAGTCCGTCTCATGCTACCAGGAGTGTGAAAGCACAACCAACATTCAAAAGTGACCAAAACATCAGCCAGAAAGCATTGTTGCTGAAATGTAGTCTGTGGTCCCCACCTGCAAAACCACTCCTATATTAAGGGTGTCTTGATAATTGCCAATAATTTCCATCTGTTGTCTATTCCATTTGCACAACAACATGTGAAATTGATTGTCAATCAGTGTTGCTTCCTAAGTGGACAGTTTGATTTCACAGAAGTTTGATTTACATGGAGTTATATTCTGTTTAAGTGTTCCCTCTATTTTTTTGAGCAGTGTAGTATCCTATACACAAGCCCCACACATTACACATGTAAAGCACCACTTACACACACATTCCCAGGGTTTTGAAAGATAAAATAAAAATGGTCCATTCATCAAGACAGTATTCAGTGAGGAAGATCCCACATTCCTTTATTCCTCCTCCTCATCATTTAGTTAGGAAGGATCCTCAGCAAGGTACTCTAGGACCCAGGCAACCCCTCCAACAATCTATCCCACATAGATTGCAACCCCCGAAAATTATCAGCCGGTCATTCCAGATTTCATCATCAGCTCAGGAATCCAGTTTGATGTTACAGGCCTCACTGAAATTGAATTCTTTAAATTCTTTTTCAGTGAGGAAATAATAAATCTTATGGTGGCCCAGACAAACTTGTACGTCGATCAATTCTTCATCCAAAATCCCACATCATCATACACCAGATGAACCCTTGTAAGTCAGCAGAGATGATGACATTTTGGGGAATTGTGCTGCATATGAGCATAGTCAGAAAACAGGAGCTTCGGCAATAATGGAGTACTGATATACTCCATACAGTACACCGGTATTCTGTATGGCCATGACAAGGACACGATTTGAAAAGATCCAAAAATGATTGCATTATAATGATAACGTGCAGTGTCCTCCCTGAAGCGATCGAACTTTGATTGTCTATATAAAATTCGGCCAGTAGTTGAACACTTCAGCAGAAAATTTGTTGAGGCGTACAACTTCCAAAGGGACATCACTATAGATGAATCATAGATGAATCTCTGGTTCATTTCAATGGGAGGCTAAAATTTCAACAATACCTGCCCAGTAAGAGGGCCAGGTGCAGACTAAAACTGTACAAACTGTGCTAGAGTACCTCTGGGTACACCCACAGATTTAGGGTCTACAAGAAAAAGGACACCCAGATTAACCCCCATTAATTATCCCCCCTTGTCCTGAGGGTGGATGAGAAAATTGTGTGGGAACTGCTGCACCCACTGCTGGATAAGGGTTATCACCTCTACATTGATAGCTTTCACACCAGTATCTCACTCTTCAAGACCCTCTCTATCAGAAGAACAGTTGCCTGCGGCACCATGTGGAAAGAAATCATAGAGGCCTCTCTAAGCGGCAAACGCAGAGAAAAGTCGAAAGCTGAGCCCAATGCAGCGACAACATGCTGGTGGTCAAGTATAAGGACAAAAGGGATGTCCTTATCTTCATCACCATACACATTGTGACAACAGCTCCCTTGTCACTGTTCGTGGTACCACAACACAAGACCCAAAGCCAGATTGTACCTTGGATTACAATCAGTACATGGGGGGTGTAGATCCCTCAGATCAGGTCCTTAAACCATACAGTGTCATACGAAAAGCCAAAGTATGGTACAAAAAACTGGCTGTGCACATTGTATAGATGGCAATGTACAATGCTTTTGTGCTGTTCTGATCTGTAGGCAATACGGGGACATTCCTTCAGTTTCAGGAGATAGTCATCAAGGCCCTAATGTTTGGCAGTCAGGAAGGTGAGGGTTCCGATACTTCTGAAACTGATAGTGCCATATTGTCCTAGGTCAACATTTTCCAGGACAGGTTCCCCAAACTGCGAAGAAAGGAAAATCACAAAAACGGTGCAGAATATTCTCCAAGAGGGGAATCTGAAAGGACACACCTTACCATTGTGATACCTACCCTAAGAAACCTGGTCTTTGAATTAAGGATTGCTTTAAAGCTTACCACAGGTCCACAAATTAATAAAATTTGTTTTTACCCCGTTGACAGAACACACCTTTATAATCTGATGTACTCCACACATCTTACACATAACACCACATTATAAATTCATACACTAGTAAAGCTTAAAATATTACTATAAAACTGC